>NW_027397103.1:6961152-6994493 GCF_003265705.2 Callorhinus ursinus | reverse complement strand
GTAAAACGTCAGCAGTGGCTTGGTTGGAGAGAGTTGAGGGACAGGGACAGAGAGAAGTGCTCCATGCAAGTTTTCAAGGCTGGCTCCACCGAGAAGGAACATGCAGACACCCCACCCTCAGCCAAATCAAGGTTTGGGGGAAGGGGTTCTGAGCGCTCCTTTATACAACTTCGGGAGGGGTAAACACCTGGCCACCCTGTTTGAACTCTGGCTCCTGCTTAGGGGCTTCTGGAAGCATCGGACGTTTTTTCTGAAGGGCAGGTTCCCTGGTCGGTGCCCCGTCCCCCCAACTCCAGAGACCTGGAGTGGAGAAATCAGAGGGGACCAGGCCTACCTTTGAGGTTTGACGTCCCTACAGTGGACACAGCTGGAGACGAGGACTGAGCAAAGCAGTTGAAGGCAGCCTGTTCGCTGGAGGACTCATCTGAGGTGCCATTCTCCTTTTTATGTCTGTCATCAAACACCCTCATGGACTGCAGGGTGAGCTGTTTTCTGTGGCAGAAGCCCACACCCAGCATTACAGAACCGGACATACATTTCCCCTTTTGTCTGCCTCATCCTGTCCAAAGAGGCGTGCACACACACAACCTCACCCAGCCCACCACCCATGGACAACTCGACTGAGTTCTCTGAAACCTGCTTGCCCCAAGGCAGCCACAGAGACCCAAGCATGGTTTTTGACCCTTTAACTAGGCTGGAGAGAGTGGCACGGGGCTGGGGGGTGGTGTTGGAGGAAGGAGGCTTCAGAACCAGGGGCTCATTAGGGAAAGGGCATGGGCCAGAGACAGCTAAGCAGCAGCCTTACAGAAGGAGGGGACCTGGTTGCCCCAACTGGTGAACACAAACAGCCTACACACCCCGGACTGGTTGCTAAGACTGGGAGGAAGTTGCTTCTTTCATGGTGCACTTTAATTGTTTTACCAACACATTAATTAATCGTAACCGGAGTAAAAAAGAAAAAATCCATTTAGATGTTAGAAATTATTTTATAATGCTCACCCCCACCCTGCAAGGGGATAGGTTAAAGATTTGGACTGATTTGCTGGATTTTAGAAATTCTTTGAAAGCTGGGAGGGGAGGGGAGAGCGTCTTCCCTTATACTACCCAACTGTCTGCTTCATGCAAAATGATACATATGCCCATGAAGGAGGGAGCCACAGATTTCTCAAGGGGCCTCAGTTCTGTCTGATGGTATTTGCAAGACAAGATGGCAAAAATTCCAAAGCATTTTGTGAATGGTTTCGTCCTTTCCTGGGCCCTGCCCAGGATGAACCTCAATTAATTAGGAATTAATAGGCGTCTGTATATAATCTGTTATCCCTGACACTTCTCTTTCCAGAGACAAAAATGGTGTGGCCTAGTTCATCTCCTTTAAGGTAACTTGTAGGGAGAAAAAGTACAGTGTCCTAAGGTCCGCAAGCAGGTGGCAGGGTGGCAGTCAATTATTTTCCACCCTCTTCCCCCCCGATTTCTTAATAGAAGTGCCTGCATCCCACTTCTAATAGTTGAGATTTGGGCCCTAGAAAAGTGATTCGCCAAATTATCTGAGAAAGTAATACCAAGTGTCTCCACTCACCTTTTTTCTCTCCTGCCATTTCCAGTGTCCCGGAAACCTTTTGCAAAAGGGTTGTTGTCTATTTTTAGCTGAGTTATCTAGAGGAGGAGACACAAGCAAGAAAGAGACATTGGCCTCATTTTCTAGAATGCTTTGGGGGTGTTTTTTCCCCCCAACTCTGTCTACTAGAAATCTGACTGCCAAAAGAAGTCAGTAGGCTATGCCAGGTTCAAGAGAAGGGAGAGGAGCTCACAGTGTCAGTCAGAGGGGAGTGAGAGAAAAAATCCAAAGAACTGTACCAATGACTTGCATCTCTCAGAGGAAGCCAAACCAGGGATTCCACACTGAAATTAAGACTGTCTGGGAAATGCCTCCTTCTGTTCTGTAGGCAGCCTTCAGAGCTTGCGTTTAGAAATGGAAAGATTGTCAAAAGCTGTCAAAGGGACAACCTGTAGATCTTAAAATTGTGCTTTCATTTTTTTTTTACATAGTGCAATTAATCATTAAATATGTTATGGCCTATTTCCTACCCCCAACACACACACACACACACACACACACACACACACACACACACACCCCACAGCATACACTCCAACCTTTTCTGTGAATCTAATGAAATGATTTATGGGGTTTTCGCTACCCTTGTGCCAGAGTGGGTTTGATTTTTTTGCTGGGTCTTGTGGGGAGGGGGGGAGGGTTGAGGAATTACAATATTGACAATTACAGATGTCAAAGGACTGAATGACCACTGGAAACATTTGTTTTCATTTATATGCTCTGCCACCGCCATTAGGTTGGAGAAGGCCTCTGGCCTCTTCGTCTGATCAAAAATGGTACATTTTATTATTACATTAACGACTTACATTCACAGGGTTCTGGGTCTAGAGGGAGCATGCATTTTGCACGCTGGGGTAAAATGCCATAGTATGTCATCTTTCAAATCCCTTCCCTTTAAGGGGAAAAAAAAATGTATTATACAGAGTTCCCCAGAGGTGGGAAAAGGGCCCTTTGGTTGGATTCTTGTTTCTCGGAATAAACTCCCGTATGCAAGACTGCAGGAAGAGGAGGTCCTGGAGTCTTAGTCTCCGGATTAAGGAAACATACCTGAACACCCCCAGGGCCAGCCAGAGGACCCACCCACGGTGACAGTGAGTTCAAATGCAAGGTGTTGTCAGATAAGCTGGACTCTCCCTGAGGTAAGAAGAGCAGGGGTCCTCAGTTGCTCCCCACCCCCATAACTGCCTGCAAACAGCCACACTGGGAACTGGTGAATCAGCAAGAGTCACTTTCTCCGTCTCTCTGTGCACATGCCCATGACCTTCAGGCCACCTAACTTTATATACCAGGTGCTGCCTGTTGTTCCATCTGGGGGTACTCCTAACCCCAGGCCTGAGGCCCAAGGGAGGAAAAACCTTCAAATGAAATGATTTTGACTTTGGTCATCTCATCTCAAAAGCCTCAGACAACTCGATTAGCATGACCCTGTGATCAGAGAAGTTTTTTCCAAACACACACACACACACACACACACACGCGCGCACACACACACACACGCACACACACACACACACACACACACACACACACACACCCCATAAAAAACACAGCAGCATAAAAGGTAATAAAAACCAGACCAGCTACTCAGGATTTCTGGCTAGGGGAGAAAAGCTGCTCTCCAATGGGATTCTCCTCCCAAGATCCCAAATGGCTTTTGCCTTCAATTTTTAGCTGGTGCCTTTAGAACTTGGAACCTGATTTTTGATCCTTCATCCTGGAGAAGAGGCTAAGCCTCAAAACAAGAGAAAGGCCCAAGTGGGGAAGTGGCTGTGAGCACAGTTACAGGAGTGAAGTTAGTCTGGCATCTTTTTGCTCCGCGTCGGATTCCTAGCTGGTCAAGTTTTTGTTTTGCTTTGTTCTGTTTTTTTTCTGTTTTGTTTTCCCCTGCCTCTGTGGCGTGCCAGACCCCCTTTCCCCAAAAGCTCCACTGGAAGGGTCAAATCACAGAAGAAAAACTCAAGACTCCCATCCCTAATCTTTTCTAACTTTCTCCACCTCACCCAGAGAGGCCTAAAGGTGGGAGGGAAAAGTATAGCCATTAAAAAGAAAAGCGCCTTTGGTTACCTTATCGTTCTGGTATGCCGTCACAGCGATGAATTCGGTTTCGGGGAACAAGTAAGTCCGAAATGTACTATAGGGAAGTTTCAAGATGTCATTGGCTCTCACAATGTGGAACCGAGGCTGGTATTTGTGCATGGAGTTCAATATTGTCTGCGGGGACGGGTGGGGGTGGGGTGGGGGGGAGGTGGAGGGGAGCAGGGAGAAGGGGAGACACATCAAAAAAAAAAAAAAAGAAGATTTAGTGGGACCAATGGGACCTCAGGACCCCTGCCAGGCTGACGTCTACCCCACCGAAGGGTACCACGCTTATGCCGAGCCCACCTCCTCTCCTCGGAGTACCTTTGGGTACATTCCGCTCCACAGATATCCTCTTCTGGAGAATCCAAATTGCTCCTCAAATTTCCAAAGGGTCCCCCCCACCCTCACCACCTAAGGTCCGTTCGTACCTTGAACCCTAGCCTACCTGAGTACCAAAACTATAATTCCCCTGCCACGTTGCGTGATCACTTGGGAAGGCCAAAGTCTTAAAAGATAGAGAAAAACATGCATTTTAATTTACAAAATGATTCAGTCCTTTAAGCGCCCACTAATTGACGAGCCCAATCCACTTAAAGCCCTGAAAGGTTGAACTCTAGAGAGGAATATTTATGCCTTAATCAAATCAAGGGCTTCAAAGGCAATCCTTGCCCGCTTGAAGATACTTCCGTGCCATTCACGTCTTCCTGGGCCTAATCTTTCTGCTGATTCCTCGCTTATCACTCGGCTTTATTTGTTGAAATGTTGGGGAGAGGTAGGGGCAGGGGGCAAAAGGTGTTTTGCTTGACTTTCATAAGCAATTCTGGTCTCCTAAAAGTTTCTAAGGACTCTCCCACTGAATCCATATATACACTCCCAACACAGACAGACAGACAGACACACACACACACACACACACACACACACACACACACACACACACAATTTTTATCCTGGAGAGCTCAGCCTCATTTCTAGTAAACCTGACTTTCACCTCAGCCCCATATTCTTTTCTCACAGAAGAAAGAAATCTCTCAAAAAACGCATTCACCCCCTTTAACCAACGTAGCCAAGCCTCTGAACCTTAAAACTCCCGCAAGAAATAATACAGCTGGTTTCAAAACACAAGTATGGTAGGTCAGAACCAATCCCTGGCACACACATAACTTTAAAAATTGATTTTGTATCTTAACGATTGGTTTTTATCTTCACTGTCAGCCGTTTACCAAGATCTGGGATTGCCACAGAATGTGAGCGGTTAGTGTTTTGGCCCTCAATTTTTTTTTTTTTTTTTTTTTGAGAACGCCAGGCCTTCCATTATCCGAAGAGAAACACCCCGGAATCCTCTGTTTCGGATCGAACTTTGCTATGCTTAGCAACAGAGAGCAAGGGAGAAGCCTGAGCAGAAACTGGTGATTTTTGCAAGGAGAGGGGAAGTACTGCCTTCGCTAGGGTGAAGAAAGAGGAAATTTTACTGACAGGAGCCGTGTAACTTACAAATCCGTGTTTGTCCGAAATGTTGTTGGTGAGTTTCAGTTTGTGGAAAGTGACAACTTTGGACATCCACTGTTCCCCGGTAGCAGGGCTGTCTGGGTGAATGTACATTCTCTTTGGCATTTCAGGGTCAGCCTTACCCGCCACCATCCACCGAGAATTATGAAATTTATATCGACAGTCATCAGCAGCTATAATGTCCATCAACAAGATATATTTGGCTTTTTTATCCAGCCCAGAACATCTTACTTTAAATGGAGGAAACATTCGCCTACAATTGGAGGGAAGAGAAAAGAATAAAGAAAAAGAAATCACTCAGACTCTTGGGTTTGATTCCCTATTTAGCCTGAAATACTTAAATCAAATTTAAAACTTTTCTATTGTGATTGACTGATGGGCTTTGGTGTGAGAGCCACTGAGTGCAAAATCCTATTCTTTCACGGCCCAAGCATTACATATGCTCAGTTTCTCTACCGGGAAATGTCCCAAGGTTCAAACAAGTGAATATTGCACTACAGTTATTTTAAGCGTCTAATACTTTCTCCACAATTTTTTCCTCTTGTAGGACTTCACAGATGGCCCTCTTTACAGAGAAATTCTTGCCTGTGCTCCTCCCTTTGAGTGTCTACTTCTAAATTGCTTGGGGTAGGATTTTAGTAAAGTGGGGTCAGTCAAGGCTAGAATTTTCCACCACTCCATTGATGAGAAAATGTTAGGAAATAAACCTCCACCCTCCCTGCTACGGAACAGGAATCCCGTGGCTGGCGAAATGAAACTGGCCTTCAGTGAGTTCTCAAAACGAATTTTGTTGTTTGGGCTGGACTCCTGGGCCTGATAACCAATCTGCCTCGCATGCCTGCTAACCGCGTTTCTTCTACGGCTCAGGCTGGTCCCAAACTGCAAGATTGTACCACCAAACTGCCTTTTATTTCTCAGGAGTGTTGGCATTCTAGAGTCTTGACTTAAAAGGAAGCACTTCGCTGTGAAACTGAGGAAATGTCTTCTGGGTTTGAGGATTTTCTGCCAAAACTTTGGCCTCGTTTAGCTAGGAAAGACACAGAAAGCTCAAGACATCGAGAGAGGGATTTTCTTTTTACTATTCCAATGTTATGCCTTCATAGACGTCAAGGCCATAAAAAAAAAAATCAGTGATTTTAAGTGACAGGTAGGTTTTGGTCAGGCAAGGACCTTTTGAAAATTATATAAAATATGGTTGATAAGATTCACACGTAAAAAAGCAGTATGTGTCTCTCCACTGGCTCCTTGGATCTGCAAACATAATCTTAATTATCCAAAATTGCCTCAACTCTCCCTCGGATTACAGACACGTGAATTGGTGTGGACAAACAAACCCAAATGCCCTCCAATTTCTCTGTGACCCTGCCAGAGGCAAGCTCAGACCCCCCTGCAGACCCAGAGGCTAGGTTGGAGGGGCAGAAAGGGCAAGTGGAGAGCTAGTGTCAGGTCTCCCACGACCACACAAAAGAAAAGGGCGTAAAGTTGTTCTCACTGGGAACAAAATGAAACAAACGAAACAGAACATCAACAAAGGCATAAGGATGGAAAGGTTTGCAACAGTGAATTTCCTACAGTGGGGTGGTTTTCTTTCTTCCTGCAGAGGTGTCTGTGCTCCCTGGAAAAATTCTAGCCTGTAGGGAAATCCAGGATGCAGAGCTAGGTAGGAGAAAGTACCCCCTGCAGACGCCCAGGTAAGCTGAAATTTCCTGCCATAGAAGCAGGGCCGGGGAATGTCTGTACACGGTTCCAGGGGAACTTTAAGTTTTTCTCAGAAAGCCCAAATTAACTGGCAAACCGACTGTTCTGAGAAGAGATAAAAAGGGGGGGTGTAAAAAAAAAACCTCCAATAGTTTGGGGGTAGGGGGCTCTGCTACTTGCTTACCTTCCCGACTTGGTAATGACCATCTCGGTGCCCCGCTTGTGGAACTGATCCCAAAGTTCTTTGGCCTCGAGGTGCACCTTGGGGTCATCCTCCACCTCTTCTTCGGGCTCCATGGTCTTCAGAGGCCTCAGATGCGCCTGGGGCCCCAGGGACGAGAAAGGGATGCCGGTCTCGGCCGCCCCCACCAATTGATCCATGATCGGCTTGGCCAGGGCGCCCGGCAGGGAGAGCGCCGCCGCGCCGTTGGGAGGCAGCGTCAGCGCGGGGAAGAAGGGCGGCTGGTGACCCAGCACCGCGCTCATGGCGAAGTCCGGCGCCCGGTGAGGTAGGAACGGATGGTAGGCCATGCTTGTCCCAGGAATGACCGGATCTCTCATGGAGAGGCTCATCCACTCCAGGCGGGGCGCTGGGCTCCAGCCGGGGACAAGTCCGCAGCTGCTGTTTGGTTTTGTTTTTGGTTTTTCAGCAGCGCATAGTTTGGAAAGGGGAAAAAAAAAAAAAAAAAAGAAAGAAAGAAAGAAAAAAAGGGGGGGAATCACCACTCGTGCACCCTAGGGAAGGGGGAGGAAAGAGTCTCTCGGGGAGGGGGGATGCCGCTTTTAAAGAGGGCAAGGCGAGAAATCAGGAGACATAGTCGCTTGGGTGACTGTCCTTGTGCCTTGCGTTTTTTTAAAAAGCCGCTCCTGGAAGTCGGTTTCACCGGCGAGAGGAGCGAGCAGGGTCTCACCCGCGCCCGAGCCCCGCCGCTTCGCCGGAAGAGACACCGCAGCCCCCGGTCCCGGGAATAGCTCCCCGGCCCCCAGTTCTTTGTTGCAAATGCGAACGGCTCCGCTCGGAGACTTTTTACCTTTTCTTCTCCTTCTTCTTCCCCGCCCCCCTGTCTGTCTTCCTCTCCCTCTTTCTCGCTGGAGGCGTCTGCAGTTGCGCTAGACCCGGCTTCACCAGCGAGCGAGAGAGCGGAAAAGTCTCTCGCCTTTAAAAAACCAAACCAAACCAAAACAAAACAGAAAAACACAACAACTCCTGATTTAAGCCCTGTTCTACCAGCGCTATCAAAACTTGAACTGCAAACTGGCTTCCGTTCGCCCTCCTCCTCCTTCCTCTGCTCCGAGCCTCCGGAGGGTGTCTGGGTTGCAATCCGAGTCTTGCCGCGCTCTCCTCCCGCGCCTGTCTTCCTTGTCCTAAAACGTGAGCGAAATCGCTTCCTAAATCTGCGTCCAGACGCGCAGGGCAGGGAGGATTTAGTAGGGGGGGAATGAAAAGGGAAGAGGGGGAGAGAGAGAGCGAAACAGAGAGGAGAGAGAGAGGGACGGAGTGGGAGAGGGAGCGCGAGGAGAGGGAGGGAGCGAGAGCGAGCGAGCGAGCGAGAGAGAGCTCCGCGCCACCCTCCTCCGCCTCTAGAATTCCCCGGGCGTCTGCTCGGCGGCTCTAGAAGGTCGGGCTCTGCTGTGGGCTGCGGGGAGCCGGAGGCCTCTTGATTGGCTCTTTGACGCTTTCGGACCAATTGTGTTGCTGCATAGGCGTGGTTTTCACAGGTCGAGTGCTGGGGGATAGAGCCGAGTTATAAAAAGAAGGTGTCGGAAACTGTAACGTCGCAGCGCCGCATCGGTACTACTGCCTGTCCTGTGAATATGTCAACATGATCAGAAGGAGGGCGGGGAGCCACTGGGGAGCGCGCGCAGAGTCGCCTCTAGGTGGCTTATCGAGAGATCGCCGCAGCCCCTGAGCTAGCTCGCCTGCGCTGGCTCAGCCCACGTCTGAAATGCCTCAGTCATCCAGCCGGGGATCGAGGGAGGAGGCAGGGCCCGGGAGGAAGGGGAGGAGGAGGGAGGGAGCGCGCGGGGCCAGGAAGGCGGAGAGCGCGCCGGGCGCCGGGCAGGGGCGCTCGCCTCTCGCGCGCTCGGCTCGCCTGGTCTCCGGGCCGCCGCCGCCGGTTCTCTGTGCGGCTCACCCGCTCACCGCGGCCCCGGGAGGGCCAGGCGGACGGCCGAGTGCCCCGCGAGCTGCCATTCCGCCGCCGGGCGCCACAGAAGGCGGCAGCGGCGGAGAGGCGAGCGCCGAGACTCCGGCCTTGCGCGCTCTCCAGCCCCACGTGGAGCCAAGCTCCGCCCGGCCGCCGCTGTAGGGCTCCCGAGCTCGGGTGGCTCTCGGCGCCGGGCTCCCGGCATCTGGGCTCGTGGGCTCCCGGGCTCCCGGGCACACGCGGGCCGGGGGCTCCCTCTGGCCCGGGCCCCACCCGAGATTGTGGGCGGACACCCAGACACCCCGGCACTCCTGCGCGCGGACACTCGCGGGCACCCTGGGACCCAGCCACCCGCGGGAAAACACGTACACGCAAACACGTACACAGCCTGCGCCGCCGGCCCTGGTGGCGCTCCCCGGGGGAGGCGGACTCTGGGTTTTGTTTTGTTTTGTTTTGTTTTTTCCGAAATGCATTTACCAGCCCTTTTAAGTCTTGTCTAATATCTGAATCCGGGCTCCCCGAGAGTTCCGCCTGAATGTGTGCGTGAGTGTGGAGCAGAGAATGGAGACCCGGACAGAAGGAGCGCCGCGAGGGACTAGGTTCTGGGCCTGCCCCCGCGGAGCCGCTGCCCTCACCTCCCCGGGCCGCGGGCGAGCTGGGAGGGGGAGGCGCGCCCTCCTTGTATAATCTCCAGGCGTCGCACTTATCTCTCCGTGCACCCGGGGACTTATCTCACCAGAAGTCGGGGGTGAATTTGTAGAACAAACCGTGATACGCCCCCACCCCAGAGGCGAGGTGACTGTTCCAGTTCAGGTAGGGTGGGGGCGTCAGCGAGGGTGCAGGGGAGGGAGGGAGGGAACTTACGAAATCAGACCTGTCGCCGAATTGATATCTGTTACCGCAGGTCCCTGTCTGGGTCAGAGATTTCCCCAAACCCACATTTCTCGCTTTTGCGGGGGTGGGGGGGGGCAGTGAGTTGGGCCGTCCCTGCTTAGATGGAGGGAAATCTTGGGGGAGAATGTCTTTTACCCTTCCTGAGTTGAGAGTTGCCTCGAGTGGAAAGGAAAGGAGAAAGGGCTGCTTTAGGGGCCTAGGGGTTAGGAGACCCAAGGCTTGGGGTGTGTGTGTGTGTGTGTGTGTGTGTGTGTGTGTGTGTGTGTCTGCGTAGACAGTCAGAACCATGCTCTCTTAGTTTGCCTTGTGGACCCCCCAAACCCCCAGCCCCCAGACTCCGAAATCGGAGCAAGTGGAGGGTGAAAATGCACTTCTTTTGTGGGCCAACCGCCTCAAGATAGGGGCGGAACTTTTGAGGCGACAAGCTTTTCCAGCCTCGCATTTTTGACGCACATGGTTAAGAGCGCTTGGCGCCAGCGCTGAGAATTCCCTAAAGTCACCAGAGAGAATGGAGTGGTTCTTCGAACTGCGTCTGGCTCGCCATCTCGCCCCTTTCTTTCCCTGTCGGCCTTTCTCTGGCGTCCTCTGGGGTCTCTCTGCCAGTGGTTGAGAAGAGAGAAAGAGGGAGAGAAAAGCAAGAGGCGGTAGGGGCCCGGGGTGTCGGCTCACTTCTCCCCCCCCCCCACCACCTCCCGCGTCCCTTAGCGGCCCGATCCTGGAGGGTGCGAGAGGCCAAGCCTTCCCCCTCCTTACGCCGTCCACCGAGGTCACCGCAGGGTTTCACGAGTCTCTGGAGGCCCACACCCACCCCCTCCCCCACGTTGCTCGCCGCCTGAGCCCGGGGGCAGCGCCGCGGCGCTTTGAGGAGCGGCCCCAAATCCCCGCGATCAGGTTTTGCCTGCACTCGCCAGCCAATCTCTGCCCGGCCGCTGGGAGTAGAAGGAAAGCAGTTCTGCTGGCACAACGTGACTGACCCCCCTCCTCACTCTCTCGGTGCCCCAAGCGTCCAGATGCTCGGGAGAGACATTTCCACCAGGGCCTGGGCTTCCTGGCCTCCCTACAGTCTTGGACGTGGGAAGGGAGCTTGCTAATTTTACTTGTAAATATCTCGACTTGCCTTTGGCCCCAGAGTGGACCGAGCGGGATCTCTGGCCCTCACACCGCCCCCTCCCTCAAATGCCTATTTTTGCCCCTTGCTCTAACTACCCCGGGGTCACCCTAGTTGCCACTCCATATCCCCACTCCCATTCTTGCTCGCAAGGGGTGGGGGGGTGGGGAAGAGAGGAAAGTTTGCGGGGTCTGATTCGAAAATGTCCACCTCTTGCTAATGGTCTGCAAACTTCCGCCAATTATGACTGACCTCCCAGACTCGGCCCCAGGAGGCTCGTATTCTGCAGGGAGGCCGCGGCAACTTGGGATCAAAAGCGGGAAGGTGCGAACTCCTCTTTGTCTTTGCTGGGCCGTCGCGCCCCCCTCCCGGTGGGTGATAAACCCACTCTGGCGCCGGCCGTGCGCTGGGTGATTAATTTGCGAACAAACAAAAGCGGCCTGGTGGCCGTCGCATTCGGGTGAAACACTGGCCAGCGCCTTCTGGAGACTTGCGCCAGGCCTGGCAGCCAGGGGACCGCGCAAGCCTAGCGCGCCCCAGGCCCGCGGCATTCGGCCCCAGGCGCGGGGTCTACACGGCCTTCTCTCTCCCTCTCTCTGTTTGCAGCCCCCCTCGATAGTCTCTCTCTCCCCGCCTCGCGCTCAACAAAAGACATTTGGGAAACACTGAATGAGTCTTCCCCTCCGCAGAGTCTGAGGAGCGGTGCTTTAAGGGCGGGAGAAAGGAGCAGGGGGGCTAAAGTTTGGATCGCAGGGGACCCACGGAACTTCTGATGGCCCCCAGATATTCCTCGCACCTTTTTGCAGGCCTGATTTTTTTTTTTAATTAAACCCACCTCTCCGTGTCTGTAATGCCTGCAGTTTTAACGGCCAAGCTGTGTGTGTGTGTGTGTGTGTGTGTGCCGATGGTAAAGTGGGGAAGGGTTAGGGGAACCTCAGAACAAATTTCCTATACACACACACAAATGCGAAACCAAGCCACTGCCCAGGCCACGGACGCAGCAGAAAAGCTAGCTTTGCCAAAGATCGCCCAGGAAGCCTCTGCTGGATCCTACTTTTCCCTATGGCACCGCCTGCCTCAAACTATAAGGGGGACCAACCGACCCTTTGGTGACCGAATGGTGTTTATCTGCAGTTTACAAAAAAGGGGGGGGGGGGGTGGGGGAAAGGGATGGTGGGTAGGCGGGGTGGTTTACTTTGGCAAGTTTGCTGTAAATATTCTCTTCAGCATGTGTGAGGTCTGGCGAGGGACTATGACACGCTTATTCCCTCTTAAACTTTCCCCCCCGTTTGCTGCGGAGCTTTTTTCAGTCCGAGGTGTCGCTAAATTGGAAACTCTGTTGACATAAGGACATCCCTGTTTCTCCAGGGGTCTGAGGCCTAATTAAGAAGTTTCCTACAGTGGTCGGTCAATATGCAAACTTTTACTGGGGAGGGGCTCTCTGGTCGCTTGGCAGTGTAGGGATGGCTCCCTGTTTCTGCTCAAGCCCCCCCCAACTTTGGATCTAGGCTTTTTTTTTTTTTTTTTTTCTTTTTTTTTAATCGCTCTGTGATTCTAAGTGTCCTATCCTCCTCGGGCTCTCCATTCTGCTAGCTGGGGATTTGATTTTCTTACCCGGATCCCAGGGAATTTGCTCCCCCCCCCACCCAGTGCCTCGCATACTGTTTGTGATTCCTCCTGCGAAATGCTGCTAGCACCCCCCTCCCCACATTAGCACTCTCGTGCTACCCCAAACCTTGACTCTGCTACATGCAGTTATGGACCCAGTGGAGGATCTCAGCACAGACCAGGGAAGCTAGATTTCCTCCTGGAGCTTTGCATTCACTGCACACACACCCCCATCCCAAGTTTGCTTTAAGAGCTCAGTTCCTCCCTGGACAGGAGGCTGCAAGATCATTCAGTTTGATGGAGAATTAGCCTCCCTATCTTTCCTCCCTCTGGGGGCAGGTACAAGCCTCCTGGTTGGACCAGAGCACCCATTTTTTGTTTCTTCTTCTTCTCTTCTCTTTTTCCTTCCTTCCTTCCTTCCTTTCTTCCTTCCTTCCTTTCCTTCCTTCCTTCTTTCCTTCCTTCCTTCCTTCCTTCCTTCCTTCCTTCCTTCCTCTCCTCCCTCCCTCCCTCCCTTCCTTCTCTCTCTCTCTCTTTTTTTGTTGGTGTCCCTGTCTCTCCGTTCATCTTTCAGGACTGTGTGACTGTAGATCCATGTGATTTTTCTTGCTGTGTTTCCTTGAACTTTCTCCTCTCTCCCTTGCATCTGTCTTGTTCTTTTTGTTTCCCCTTCTTGTCTGTCTCTACCCACCCCCCGCCAGCCTTTACCTTCTCTTGTTCCTTCTGTTTCTGATTTACTCTCGTTCCCACTCTTTCTGCCTCTTCTTTCCCCCTTTCTGGTTTCTCTGGCTTTCTTGGCCCTCTCTAAATTCTCTCCTGCTTTTCTGGATTTCTGGATTGCCTCTGTATCCCCTCCCTACCCCCCATCTTTGTCAGTAACCGAGACAGGCTGGAGCTAGCTCTTCTTGGGGTTCAAACTGGCACCTCCCCCTCATGCCCTTGGCTAGGAAGAAGATAAGGTGTCCTGAGAGATAGAAATGGGTTTGGGCCCATTTGCTTAGGTTGGAAGTATCCCCCTCTCCTTTTGGGATCCCCAAAGTCAGCCTCCCCCACCCCGGGATCTCTCCCCCTCCCTTTCTCTCTCCTTTCAAAGGCAGGAGCCCAGGGTGAGAGGAGACTACCCTAAAGCCTTGGCTCCTAGTCCCCGCCTTGCCCCAGCAGCACAGGGCTTTCCTGTAAGGCACATTTCCCTGTCCTCTGACAGCCCTCTAAATTATTGATCAGGGCGATTCAGTGCAAGAGTCTGAGGCGTGCGCGCGCGCGCGCGCGCGCGCGCGCGTGTGTGTGTGTGTGTGTGTGTGTGTGAAAAGATTGTCAAAGTTGTCTAGCTTGGGGAAGCAGTATTTTTAGTACGGAGGCTCACTTTGGCGCCAGTTGGTTTATGCTGTTTCTAGAGCATCATCCGTTATTCGCTTAATCCATGCTTATCATACCTCCTTTTAATGTAAATATGGTTTTGGCAGAAACAAAATGGAAAGATTTCACCCTCTGCATTATTCTTATTAGCACTTACCTTTCATCAAAGCCGATCGCCCTGGAAAATGGCAAATTTGTACATGGCTAGTGATTTAGATAAGTTTGAAGGGAAACAAGGGAGGGGGGGGAATGAAGAGTGTGTGTGTGTGTGTGTGTGTGTCTGGGAGGAGTGCCTTTTATACATCTGTGAAGGGTTTCTCTCTCTCTGTCTCTCTCTCAGGAAAAGGAACTAATTGTGGTTTCCTAATTTCAAACCAATCTACATCTTCAATGTTCTCTTTGTGTGTTTTACCCAATTACTTAAAAAAAAAATAACGCACGGACTTTTCTTAGTCCAGCAGAAATGAATTCATGAGGAAGAGGCCGGAGAATTTTTCCTCCCGTCTTATCTGACCCAGAATCAGCAAGACGCAGGCCAGAGCTGGCTTGGCCCTCAGGCACTTTGACCACCCAACACCTTTGTTTATTCAACATCCTCTTTCCAGATTTTCAGTCCAGACAGGTAAGGGTGTCATTGGTCCCTCGGCGATTAATGCCAGGAATCTGGCTTGTGGGGTTGAGGTCTAAGGGACAGAATCCTTTAAAAAGGTGGAGGAAAAATACAACGGTACACTCTCCAATTCCCAATGGTAGGTTGGGGGGTTTCCTCTGACGGGGAGAGCTGACTGCCATGGTTCCCCGCTCCTCCCCGTTTTTATGCACCGGTGGTGGTACTTGGTGCCAGGGGCGCGGGGGGGGGGGGGGGGGGGCAGTGGGGCCTCGCCCTCTGAGAGCAGCCGGGCCTGGGGAACAGGGAGGTGCATCAGCGAGGGGGGCATGGCTAATGACATTCTGCCACCGTCAGGAAGGTTGACAGGGCCAAGAAAGATCGGCTCCTCCAAATCAGCTGAACTAACTGTCCCCTCCTAGCCATAGACACGTTTTCTCAATTGGAGCACAATATCCATTACTAGTTCCCGTACTGGGTTTCAGTTAAAGAGGGTGAGAGCAGAGAGGGAAGGCAGGCGATAAATGAAAGAGAACTGTGGACACAGAAGGGGTGTGTGTGTGTGTGTGTGTGTGTGTGTGTGTGTAGCCACTCCTTGCCAGCCATACATACAGCCAAAGTGATGTTTTCATGTCTCCCCAACCCAGGAGCAGATAACACCCTCAGAGAGTCTTTCATATCCAGCGAAGCCCCCCAGATGTAGCTGTCCCTGGGGGACCTATGGCTTTGAGGAGGGGTTTGCCTTCCCTCTGTGCGCATGGGGTTTCAAGGACTGGAGGGGTCTGAGCATTTAAGGTTCCAAGCTTACTGTCACATTGAAAGCTGCTAAAACCCCTTCTCCCTTGTACAATCCTATGGAAAATGGAATTTTGTGGTTCTCTGGCATGCCTGGCAGGTAGCGGGGACTCGGGAACCTGCTGCTAAGGCTAGGGTGTGAGCCCTAGATTCAAGATCCTGACTGCAGGCCTGGCCTGCCCCTGAGCGGCTGCACACCCAGGGAAACTTCTCTGGCCTAACTGGCTCCTCACAATCTGGAACCAAGCTCCAGCCCCTCCACCACTCTGTCTTCTGTGATCACTGACCCTGGACCAGGGCCACTCAGAAAATGGGTGTTGGCGAGGGGGAGGCGTTGCTGAACCCCAACGTCAGTCTTCATTACCTGACAATCTGCGTAGCCGCTGCCTCCACCTCAAAAAAAACTTGAAGCCTCAACAGTGTGTCTTTAAGTCGGAGGTGCCTTGCTCCCAAACGAATCATCCCTGTCTCCAAAGAGTACACAGCAAATCCTGCACGAGTTGTGTACAATATCCAGGGAGCTATGGGGGGGGGTGCTGGAGGGATTGTTCTCTGTCTCCCAACCTGAGCTTCAGGTTTGGGTGACAGTGTGAGCTTGGCGACCCCAAAAGCCTTTAAATGTCCCCAGCTTGGGGTCTGAATACCTGAGAGTTAGAGAAGTCTCTCTTTTCTTTTTAAAATCATATTTATTTTTAAGAGGAAGAAGAGCGAGGTAGACATGTAGACACACACACACACACACACACACACACACACACATACATAGAAAGAGGGAATGTTTGGAATTGTCCAAGCGCTTTTTTAAGAGTTGCTTTTGCTGGCGCCCAGACCTCAGTTCATTTCATCTCCAAGCCAAATATTAAAAATCCTTCTGGCAGGCGGGCGGGAGGGCAGAGAGGAGCGGCCTTCCAGATCCAGGAACCTTCCCTGGCAATGTCCTTTCCAACTTTCCCTTAGAGAGGGAAAACTTGCTCCCCCCACCCCCACCCCATAAGGAGGGTGAGGCAGCGACAGCCCAGAGCGCCCCATCAGGTCCTCTGGGCGATGGATTCCGCCCTGGGGTGCTTCCCCTACCGCCGCACCCGCCTTACCCGGGTTCCAAATACGGAAGCTGGACGTGTTCGGTGCGGCTCCAGGCCTCGCCCAGCGCGGAACCCGAGGAGACGCTCGCCGCCTCGGATTACACCCGCACCCGGCGGTGGCGGGGTCGAGGCTCGGGTCCGGCCCGGCCCGCCGCACCGGCCGGCGGGGAAGGAAAGGAGGGGGTGTCCCCCGTACAGGCTGGCCTGCCCCCGACGAGGAGGTCCCGCCAGGCCCGGGAGTGCCGAACCGTGCGCCCCGGCTCCGTGCGCGGGTTACCTGCTCTCCCTCCGCAGCTCCCGGGGCGGGGCGCGCGGGCTTCGGGTGTGAGCGCAGAAAGCGCGCGGGGCGGTCCGCGGAACGCAGGCCTTTCCTCTTGGAGAGCTCACACTAGGGGTACCAGGGTTCGGTGAGGAGCACCCCCCCCACCCCGCCCCAACACCCAGCGCCCGAGTGGCCTTTTTACCGCAGTGATTCCCATCTCCCCCTCCACTCCTGCTTGCAAAGGACAAATCCGGGGTGGTTAGTAAAGACCTTCAGCTCAGGGGGTGCGGAGGTTCTCCCCAAATAAAGGAGAAATGTAGCCCTCTCGGGCTCTCATACTGGATGGAAAAACAATTGCAAGGAGTTAGCCTCCTGGGGAGGAAAAACAAGGCCACCGAGCTGAGTCCGGGGAGAATCTTCGCGTACAAAGAGAGGGTGGGGTGCGAGGGAGCGTTCTCCGCTCCCACCGCTGGGGTGTGTTTTTACATGTTTTCTTAACAGCAAGTTCTATAAACAGGTCAGCCCTACACTGCCAGCCCAGGGTGGTGGAGGCTGTGTCTGGCTACGCGTGCAGACGCCTCTCTTTCCCGCTCGCCCCCCTACAAGCCAAACGCTCTGGGGGCAAGGCCGGGGAGGGGGAGCGCTGCCCCCCACTTCTGACTTGGAGGCTACAGTCGCTTTTGAAATAGCTCCTCTTGTCTTCAGACGGTAAAATATGAGTTCCCCACATGTCTGACTCTGGTCTTCTAGTACCTCAAGCAGGGTTTGGGTAGTGGGGGGGGGGGCTGCTCTAATTACCTCTGCGCTGAGTGGGGGTGGGGCGGGGGGATTCTCTCTTTTCAGCCCCGCGCTGCTGGGGTGCCGGGGCGCATTATTAAACCCAGACGCTCCGTCCAGGAATTGGGGCCATGAGGAAAAGATTTACAATTAAGCCAATTGGGGCCGAATACAGCCATCCAAGTTTGCAGGTGTAAATAATGCCTTGCTTTTTTTTTTTTTTTTACCCTTTCCAAGCGACTTCATTTCACCTCTCCCCCCACTCCCCACCCAGCTCCCACCCCTCTAAGATTCTAGTCCTTTAGAGGAAAGTAGGGAGGAGGAAGACCTGTGGGCCAGAGTTAGGATTTTTCTATTAGACAAGTTAAAATATGATGTTGCACTCACTTTTATGTCCTCGTATAGTGCCGTGAATAACCAGGACAACTCCTCTGTTTCATTTCTCCGTCTAGAATTGGAGAATTGTTGGAGTCACTGAAAGGCCTTTTGAGTGTGGGTTATGACTTATTTTTTATGTTTTTTATTTTTAGGGAATAAGACAGATTTCAATAACAGGGATATTGGAGTTGAATTATTATAAACTTTTTTAGTTGGAGAGATTAGGTGAAGGAGAGGTAAGGAGCCAAAGAAATCCCCTGTAGTTGGGATATCAGAAGATTGCCCCAAACCGAATCTGAAAGAGAGGAGGGCCTGGCTTTCTGAGCTTTCTAGGGCTTCATTTTAGATCTCCCTAATGTTTGGGGAGCTTGCTGAGCCATGTATGGGCCCAACTTAAAGGCTATATTCCACTGCATTATTTAAATGTAATAGAATATGCGTGTGTGGTTCCAAAATGTCCTATGTGGGTACAAGTGTGTACATATGGACATTCCAAGTAGCCCCAAATATGAAATTAAATCTCAGATTAAAAAGTACATTGCAATCACACCCCACGGGCAGACTCCCATTTGATCAATATAGACAGAATTAAATTTGTTTTGCAGCTCCGCAGCTACTCCTTTTCTCTCTGAGCAATAAAGTCCGCCTGTTACAAATTACCAGGGAATTGGAGAATATGTCCCCCCCCACACACAAACACTGTTGTTGGGTATTCTTAGTCTTGCACTAACCCGCTCAATAATATATGTAATATGTGTGTACACAGGCACTTTTCCAAAAAATCAGCGATAACATTCTGGGTGTATGAAGAATGGTGTTTTTCTCCCTCTGCATTTAGGATTCGGTGTGCGCTAAATTGCCACTCTGGACACTCATCTGGGGGAGGGGGATGGACGCCCACGGGGATCGCGAGCAGGAGGTTTTCCAGGCTGGGTTGCATGCAAGGGCAGGGAGTCAGAGCGCCTGACTCCAACCAGGATAAGGTCATAGGCGTAGAATTAGGAAGGCAGGACTTAACACGTCCGTTCCCAGCGAAGGGCGAGCAGGAGTCACCCAGCCCAGGATGAAACCCCCTGAGCCGCCACAGGAAGGTTTCCAGGCAATGGCGGTGCAAACACCCTTTTAATTTTTTCTCGTTCCTTCTTTTCTTTCTGCTCGCCTTGAAAAAAATTCCCTGTCCAGTGCATATGTTGGGCATAAATAAAAGGAGGAGGGTGGTGTTGAACGCCGGGTGAACCCGAATCAGCCTCAAGCAGCGCGGGAAGTACGTGGGGAGGCATAAGAGATGGATGTGCCCTCATCTGGTTGGTGGGGGGAGGCAGGTGGGTGGAGGAAGGGACTGCTTCCCCCTTGGAAACCTGCGCTCCTCGCTTCTGGAGAAGCGCGCCCGGAACCTCTGCGGAGGGTGCCCTGCCGTCTCGCCGCTGGATGGCGCTCGGGGGAGACGCGGCGGCGGACAGCCGACCTCTGAGGGCCCCGCAGGGCCTGAGCCAATCTCCACCGACGCGCGCGGGGTTGGGACCTCAGTTTTGAGCTTCCGCAGAGGCAGTTCCGGATGCACCAGGAGGCCAAGGCTGTTCCTGGAGGCTGGGGCGGGAGAGGATCACTCACAGTCTGCCAAACCTGGAAGTTGGATGCAGAGAGGCTAGGCTAGACCCGGGATGTGGGGGAAGGGGGTTCTCAGCGCAAACTGGCGCCTCATTTCTTAGGCGCCATCTGTACTAGCTCTTGTTTACCGGGAAAGGTGTGTATGCGGGGCGGGGGGTCTGGAAAGGACAGCCAGATAGGTGTGGAGATGCAAAACGGGTACACGGTTTGCAGAACCTCACAGTCCCGCGTCCTCTTTTGCAAAGGCCAATCCGGTGCTCCCCTGGTCCGGACATGCTCGCTTGAAGTCGGAGTGCCTGGTCTTACCAGCCTGAATTGTACCTGGAATTGGGAATGTCAGGGTTGGAGTTGCACCCCGATGTAATGGAGCCCTCATTTGGAGAAGTGTCGCTGAAGGCGCGGAGGACCTCTTACGCAGCCAAAGGAGGAGCTGTGGCTACAGTATTGGGAAGAATAAATTCATCCAGCACTTGTTGAGCGCTTACTGTGTACCAGGCACTGCGTTAGACTTTATGATCTGGTCAAAGTTACTTAAAGAGCTAGAAAGAGAGAAAAAAATCAACCATAACCAAAGAGGTTTATTGGCCACATGGTCCAGCTAGGAGAGTCTAATATTAGGTCTCTACTTTGTAAGCTCCTAGAAGGAGAAGACTGACTCATCCTACGTCCAGCTCCGATCACAGATCACAGTGCTGGCAATTGATAAGTGCTCAGTGGATAATCTTTCAATAGAGGAATAAAAGTCAACGAAGAAGGGGAGAAGGACTAAAGGGGCTTCTCTGTGCATTTGGAAACAAATAACTGCTCCCAAAGTGCATTTTTAGAAAAACAGCATCAATCTCATTTGATGTTCCACAAACAGATTCTGATATGTAAAGCGAAACAGTAAAAGGGCGGTAGTGGGAAGAGAAGTTTGGCGTAATGGATAGAAACAACCACTAGGTCATCCCACAAATATCGACTGAGGGGCTTCTTGGTCCAGGTACCCTGCTAAGCGCTGGAGACACTGGGTCCTGGCTGGCTTGATGCTCATTGTCCTGAGCCTTATTCACTGCGATGAGTATATATAAATGTACATTTCCATTTTAAAGATGAGGAAAGTCGAGGTCCAGGAAGGGTGGGGTGGGAGAGGGCTTCCGTCCAAAGCAAAGTCTCGGGCAGGAAGGTCAAATTCAGTCCAGCCTCAGCTTTTCTGCCTGCTGGGGGAGGTAGGGCCAGGTGGTTTTCTGCTTTCGGGAAGAGGCAGCAGCGACAGGGAGCCCTGAAAATCTCATCGCGGGCTCCGGGCAGTTTTCAGAAGTAAGGAGCCTACACACCGTTGAGGCTTCGCAAAGGACTTCCCCAGATCTGCTCCCCACAGCTCTGAGCTTGGGGCTGTGCTGAAGGATCTAACCTCTAGACTCTATCATTCGTTTCTACCAGGCAGCGCCTACACCTTGTCTAGCTAGGGCTGGACAGTGTTGTCACTCTTCACGGACAGAGAACTGTGGGACAGATAGCTAGGGAGTCTGGCCCAAGGTGACATTTGCTAAAAAGTGACAGCAAAGAAACCTTTACAACCCCTTCCCCGCCAGGATTTTATGCTTCTGGGCAGACCCCCCCCCCCGCCTCCTCCTTAGTACCCCAATGACCAGCGCAGTCTGTTACATTCAGTGTGTTCATCAATTGTTTGTTGATTGAATAAACTAATCCTTCTTTGTTTTTTTGTTTTTTTTGTTTTGTTTTCAGTATAGCACAGAACAACAACAACAACAAAATGAAACAATGATCAAATAAAGGGGAGTAAGGTGAGAAGCTCGGTTTCCCGTTGCGCTGCCTGGGGGTGGGGCCGGCTTGGGTCACCGGCGCGTTCTGGCGCAGCAGGGCCACTTCCCCCTTGCCTTACAAAGACGGCTGTGATTTCCTTGCATTTTTATTTTAGTCCTAGAGTTCGTTTGGTTGATCGATGAAGGAGACAAGTTGACCCACCGTGAGGTCAGTACAATCGATGAGGTCCCCACAACCGCTGGGAAGTCACCGCCACTGCTGCATGCTGGGTTCCAACTGGAAGCTTTCGGGATTTGGAGTTTCTCAATCCCCCCGCAATCAGTATTGAACTGGAGGGAGGATGAGGGTAGGTGGGTGGGAAGAAGGCTCCAGCCCCCTCCGAGTAAGTCTCTGGGTCCAGCAGGCGGGGAGAGCGCTCTCCACTTGCACCCAGCCCGTCGAGTGCTGGAGAAGCCCACTGGTAGATTTCGTTCTGGAGCGCCTTGGCCTTGGAAGCAAGCACCAGGATCGTTGCGCAGCAGGTCTGCGCTCCGTAGCCCTGGCTTCCTCATCTGTGAAACGGGGTTTTTATGAAATGCTATGTATTGAAGACAGCATTTGTGAAATGCTCAGGTGGATGATAATGTTCTAAGAATTTTCCCACCCATCCGCTCATCAAATACAACAGCCCGAGGAGGCAAGAGCCTTCTCAGTGAGTTCCACTGAGGAAACTGAGTCATGCAGAGACACACAAAGGCTTGCCCCAGGTCCCACAGCTAGTTAGTCTCTTCCGGAGCTGGGATTCCACCTGGGGATTGTCTATGTTATTGTCTGGCTTTTAACTGGGAGGCGGGACTGCCCTGCACGCACACACAGTAGGCACCGAGTGGTCACCTGTCTCCTTTACTTCTTTGCCCTCTACGGGTGAGAAATTCCATTTAACCCTTTCCCAGGCTGATCTGGAAACTGCGTTGGCCCATGGGTCCCTTCCTTCGGGAAGCTAATGCAAGCAGCTGGGCGGGGTGGGGGGAGGAGGGAGTGGGAGTCTGACAATCCTTCTTAAACTCTGGCAATCCAGGGCTTTCAAGACTTTTTTTTTTTTTTTTTTTTTTTTTTTTTGGTACGAAGGAAGGGGAGAGAGAGAGAGAGAGTGTGTGTGTGTGGAATCAATATGGTCCAGACAGCCCTTCACAAAGGGGCTCCAGGCGGGCGCCTCAGCCTCAAGGCCCCCGCCCCACCGCCCGCGGCGAATTAATTGGGCCCTGAAAGAAGGGGCGATGTAGCTTCCAGTTAATTAGTCAAGAAATGAATCAAGCCCCAGCAGCCTGGCAAAGGCCCCTGGGGCGCGGGTTTTGTGCATGCCAAATTGGTCGGTGGGGCGCTCCCCTTGGGCTCAGTAGGGCCCGGTGGGGAACAGAGCTGGGGCGCCTCTGGCCGACCTGCACCAGGCGCCTTGTGCCCGGAGCGGGTTCGCGCACTCCCTCTGGCTCTCCCTTCCGTCGTCTGCTTCTCTGTTTCTGTATCTCCTCTCTCGCTGCTTTTCCCTTTTCCTACAGGGCCAGAGCCTTCTCCGGTTCTCCCCTGCTCCCTGAACTTTGCTTGGGTTTCCTACCCGGGCTTTCCCTTCCCCCTCCCTGCCGCGCCGATCCCCAGGTTCTCTGTAGGAGACCCGTCGTTTCTATCTGAAGACCCAGTTTTGGGGCGCCTGGGTGGCTCAGTCGGTTAAGCGTCTGCCTTCGTTGGCTCAGGTCATGATCCCGGGGTCCTGGGATCGAGCCCCACGTAGGGCTCCCTGCTCAGCTCCCTCCTCTCCCCACCTCTCATGCTCTCAGTCTCATAAATAAATAAGGTAAAAAAAATAAAGTCCCAGCCTCAGCCTAGTAGGATCTGGAGCTGGGTGGTTTGGGGACAGCGCTGGGGATGTTGTGAATCCTTGACTTAGGGATGCTGGGTGGAAATGAGCCCCGGCTTTGGATCCCTGAGGCCTGCTGTGTGTTCCTGGGGACACGACTCTTCATCCTTGGGTCACCTCCCATCGGTAGCTCTTAACGGTGGTTAGGAGAGCCCTCTAGGTGGTTTTGAAAGGGCTTAGTAACCGGTCATCTGTGTCCCCATATGATGGGGCCTTAGAATTAAGGCAGACCTGCAACACATGAGCAATGATTGAGCACCTGCTGTGTACATTCCTCCTCCAGTATCTCCAGTCATTCCTTGTCAACCCAGGCAGGGAAGACCAGGGTGTTTTGGTCCAAAGCAGTTCTGGTGGAGGGAAGGGAGGGGAGGCACAAATCGTAAACCCAATTATTTCAAGGTCTTTCTGTGCCGCTCAGGGCTCAGAGTAGCGAAGTGGTTTTGCTGGAGGCACCCCGCCAAGGGGAGGCTAGGCTGAGGGTTCTACCCTCCAGGGAGGCATTGGGCCGGGGCGTCTGGATCTTTTGTCCGCGGGGCCTGGGCTGGCCCGGAATGTTTATGGACAGGCCGAGGGTGGTCAGAATCACCTCGGCTCCTCCGCTGGGCTCAAGGCCCGAACCTTTCGGAGTCTGCATTTCTCTCCCCGCTTTCTGTCTTTCTAGCTCTGTCTCTGCTTTCGTCTCTCACTCCCTCAATTGCACATGGAATCCGGACTCTGAAGTGGAGCTCAGAACGTCCTTCTGACGCCTCCCGCCAGGATCCGAGCCACGGAAGCAAACCGGAGTCGATCCGTGCCCTCCCTGCCGTGCCCACCGCCCAGCCCCTTCCCAAGCCGTCTCCAGAAGGTCCTAGACTCTCGCGGATGATTTCGGTGAACGTATGCGTTCCCAATGGCAGCCCGGACCCGCACTTTTCCTTCCATCTTTTGCTGACTTGGCCGACTTTGGCTTCGCTCGCGGCCCAGAGGTGCCTGCGCCGTGCTTGGCTCGGCTCCCGTCTCTCGGAGGAGGCCCGGGACTGTGGTTTCCGCTCGCCACATCCCTGCCTGGCGCGCACGCAGCAGCTTGGCGAGCTTCCCGCTCGTGCTCTGCGCCAACCGCTCTGGGCCTCAGTTTCCCCGCTGCTTTGCGGTTGGCGAAGGGCCGGCCACACGGTTGGAGGAGGAGGAATGGAGAATGGATTGGTTGGTGGTGGGAGCGCAGTTGCTGCGTGTGAAGGGGCGGGGGTTCCGGACGAGCCCTGCTTCCTTTCCCGCTCCCCTTCACCGTGGACTTCTACCCACCTCCACGCACAGAAGAGGAGACGAAAAGCTGGTGCTGTCTCGCTTGCCACCCTAGGAATGGAGCCCACCAACGCCAGGACCCCACTCTTCTCTAAGGGCCACCCACAGGCTGCCTGAGCTCAGTCGGCAGTGTGGGTGTGCCGGGCTGTAGTCAGGACAAGCTTGGTCCTAGCCAGCAGGTGCACGCTTGGGGGTGCGGGGAGCAGGTTCCCGTGTGGCTGCCGGCTCCGCTGGGATGGGACTGCTGCTGCTGGCCTTGGGACATCTGCAGACCCAGCTGTGGTTCACCACGCCTCCTGCTGAGCTTTGAGAGGTGGCCTATCAGAGCCTTAGAACTTCCTATGAGTCCATTAGCCCTTCTAAGCCTCAGTTACCTCCTCTGTAAACCAGGATAACAGGTCCTGCCACACAGGACGTGGCAGGGGTAAATGACATTGGGTGCGTACATTGCTCAGCCACACCTTGGCACATAATAAGTGCTCATTAAATATTAGCTGTTTGGACGCCTGAACTCTCTGGGCCCAGTCTATTCATCTCATCTACTCTTAATACATACTTAGTAGCAATCATATACACATACTCAAAGTATATACTATATATATTTAGAGTTCTGAGAAGTATTTATCCGTATATTCTTAGAAGACTATCTAGCACATATTAAGCCCTGTCTCTATTAGTATTCCTCACACCCAGTTCTGTTCCCAGCTCTGCCTGAAGCTCCGTTTCTTGCTCTCCTCCCGAGTAGCCACTGAGGTGAGATGCTTTCTCAAGCTTCCCATTCAAAGTTTAATGGCCCTGTGGGTCCCCTTCCCAAATCCCGGGATCCCAAAACTGCAAACGATCCCCAAGATAAGAGTGCTCACTTGCTCCTCTTGCCTGGGAGTTAGGGTCCCAGCTGGGCTTAGAGACCAGATGTCCTGAATTCAAATCCAGGCCTTCTCCATCACCCCGACCCCGACACCAGGCCCCAGGTCTTCTCCACCCCCCTGAGGTGAGGGAAGGTTTCTCAGATCTATTGAGGAAAAAAGAGTTTGTGGAGGATGAAGGAACAACGTTATGGGGTGGGGGGGGGGCCTTGCCCTCCATCAGTGAGGCAGGGCTGTGTGTGAAGGCATTTCAGGCGCAGGGTGGGGGCCCAAAGGCCTCTGGGCTCTCAGTGTCGCTGTACGTGACTGAGGTCCCCACTCCCAGGCCCAGGCTTGTAAACAGCTAGAGAAACCCACTGTCCCCTTCCCCAGTGCTCTGGGGCCCTGCAAACCGTGGCAGGGGCCCAAGTCGGCCTGAGAACTCCTGGGTGTGGGGGAGGGAGGGGGAGGAGAGAGAAGAGAACAGAAAGAGCAAGACCGGAAGACGCCCGCAGACAGAGCCCCTTGCACACCCGGAGGGGCGGGGGGGGACCTGGAGGAGAGCCCGGGCAGGGGGAGAGAGGCAGTGCGGGCAGGAGGACCGGAGACAGGGAGACCTGGGCAGGCGGAGTTGGGGTGGGGGCGAGAGGACTAGAGAGAGAGAGGACCGAGTGCAGAGACGGAGGGAACCAAGGAAGGCGCATGGGGAGGGCATGGCCGCAGGGAGACAGGAGCGCGGGGGAGCGCACAGCCCGCCATCACCCCGGCCCGCCCTCCTGCTGTATTACTTAACATTCGGAGATGACCTAGCACCGTATAAATGCCTCCATTAAACCATGATTGAGCTGCTCCAACTGACCAGTTCCCCAAATAGCCTCCCGCCCTCAGGGAATATGGTTTTCAAAACCAGAGAAAGCATCAGATACCAGCCACGAAGCAGATAAGTTATCATTCATTAGGGGTTTCCAAGGGCCCCCTACAAGGCCTTGGGGGTGGGGGTGGGGAGTGTGTGGCGAGAGCCTGGGGGCCAGCAGGGTGCAGGGAAGACGCTGCCTTTCCCTCTTTTGCTTGCTGGCGTGGCATCCAAGCCCCTCTCCTCCCCCAGCGCGCCGTTGCTCAAACCCACAAGGAGGCTTTGGTTGGTGGGGTCTAGTTGGCCAAGAAGAGGAAGCATTCCTCTGGAGGAGTCCAGATTCCCAGAGTGCATTTTGTTGAGATGGAGAGCAGCAGGGCAATTTCCTAGAGGCTCCCTCTGGAGAGGGATGGGGTGCGGATGGTGGGGAGGAGCTCCCATTAGTCCTGGGAAGGCAGCTCTTTGCTCATGGGGTGGGGGGCCAGGGAGATATGAGGAGCAGGGTTCATACTAGCCAGGAGGCTGCCTAAGGTGAAGTGCCCCCTCCCCAACTCATCATTCCATGCGGTGCCAATAAAGCACAGCTCCTCTTCCCTGTAACCATGCCTCCTCCCTAACTGGCCTCCCAGTCTGCCCAGAAAGGTATTTTAAAAGAACATTTTTATGGTAGCAAATAAAAGGATTTTTTTCCTTTTTTTCCCCCTCTTTTCTTTTCTTTCTTTTTTTGTTGCAAAGGCTTGTGTTTGCTTTGCTTTAACAAACAGCTGATAGAGTTTGCTTTAAGGGAGCTAAAAAAAAAATTGTACCCACAGGGCAGGCCAAGCATTAACTGTGAACACGCACATTTGTGTGTGTGTGTGTGTGCGTGCGTGTGTGTGTGTGTTTAGGCCTCTTGAGCGGGCTTGCAGTAATAAATGGGACCTGCTTCAGGTGCAGAAAGATGGGAGGGGTATCGGGAAGGAATGCATGGACAGATTTACACCTGTCCCCACAGCTGCCATCAACAACACTTACAGCCTCCAGAAGTGACCCTTGGTGCCGACTTGTCTGGAAGCCATCAGGGTTAGTTTTGAAGCAGGAATCCTCAAGTGGACCAGAGGGCCAGCTCTAGCCGCCCCCCTCCCGCCCTGTTGCTGTCCCCAAGTGCTGCCCAGTGGAGTAGTCTGTCTGCCTCTCGCATCCCTCTCTGCCCACCAGCCCCCCTCCCTCCCCACTTCCTCTGTCAGACAAATACATCATTGACTTTCAGCTGCCTTTGGTCCTGCCGCCTAATGAGGGCTGGGCAGGGTGCAGGATTTGCAGGCAGCGCGCATCATGGCCGCCCTCCTCCCTCCTCCTAGGAGCTGGGTCTGGCCCCAGGAATCTGTGTGGGATTTCTGACTCCACCCTCCAGCCAGTTTCTGCCCCCTGCCACCAGCCCCACCCCACCCCACTGGCCAGACAGTTGAGTGACTGATAATATCCAGATGCCTCTGGAATCTTGCTCCCAGTCTTTCCAGCACTCTGCCTGGTCTGCAGAAGTGGGGAACAGTGGGCAGCAGACGTCCTGCCCTGAGACTTGTTGCCACCTCTCAGAGGTTGATGAAAGCCCCACTCAGCTGGGCCCTTCAGGACGGGGGACCCTGGAGCCAGGACACTCAGAAGGCATGTTTGACACCCATGCTGGGGACGTGGAGTCCCTGCCCCTCTACCCCTGGCCCCACAGAGGTCTAGGAGGCTGAGAAGGGGCGGACTGCAGGGAACGCCACAGGGAAAGGCCCTGCGCTTTGCCCGGGGAATTAACAGGCACTGGGCGAGCCTCTGGCCCCCGTTCCCTTACCTGTAAAACTGGGGGTGGGAGGGAGCATTGTGCCACAGCACACTCACATTTTACAGATCCTGGTACCGTCTTCATAATGATTTCCTTAATATGTATTTTTATAATCGACTCTCTTTTTCTTTTTTTTAAAGATTTTATTTATTTATTTGAGAGAGAGAGAGAGAGAGAGCACAGAGGGAGAGTGAAAGGGAGAAGCAGGCTCCCCGCTGAGCTGAGAGCCCGATCCCAGGACCCCGGGATCACGACCTGAGCCAAAGGCAGACGCTTCACCGACTGAGCCACCCAGATGCCCCGTCGACTCACTTTTTCAAAATACCCAATTTGTTGAAAATGAAATCTTTATCTAGGTAGTATAAATAAAGTCCCCCTGCCTCATTTCCCAGAATTAGAAGGGAACCGGACCGTGATAAGCAGTGAAAACAAAGCAATGTTCCAGGGTCTCAGGAGACGGAGGCCCGCGGTCTCCTCCATGATGATGCAGGGCTGCCATTCGAAGGGGCGTTCAAGCCGGGTTAGCACCCACCTAAGACTGGACTTAATGGGAGGGTCTGGGAGAAGACGGAGAGGGGACTTGTTTTCTTCCCCTGTGATTCAGAGCCATACAAAGCCACGTTATGCTCCTACCCGTGGACCCCTTTGGTCGTTTTGGGGGAACACCTCTCAGTGTGCTTTCCTGGAGCTTTTTCAATAACACAGTAGCATTAGTGGTCATTTCGGGTGTCTGGGCTCTGCTACCATCTTTCTCTCCATTACAGTCAAGCCTTCCTTTGCTTCATTTATTCCGTCACCAAGAAGGCCTTCACCACCTTGTGGGGCCACGGACCTCTGGGGCAACCTGGTGAAGCCTACAGATGTCTCCTCAGCATAAGATTTTTAGAAGGTATAGAATTACAATTTTAAAATAGAAGCCATATTAAACACCAAAGTAGAGTAACACATATGTTCCTTAGGAGTGCATTCAAGAACACAATCTGGCAACGGCTCTAGCACTGTACTTTTGAAGTCAGGATGAGCAAGACAGCATTTCTCATCACACCTGTAATGTGAAATGACAATAAATACCTGTGGCTTCACTGGTGACCAAGTTGCCATCACCACGAATCCTTCCGGGTGTGGTCACCTGCATTTATAATGGGAGAAAATCCTCATTTCACTTTGAGCTGAGGAAGCATGAAAATTGAATGAAATCCCAAGGTCACAGACCCCTGAGTTTGACCCATGGGCTCCCGCTCTCCTGTAGGAGTCTGTTGGAGGGCACCAGGGCAAGGACCCCTGAGGTGTACAGGGAAGGAACTGGGCTCTCGGTCTCGGTAGGGACAGAAGAAGGTTCCCATGAGAAACAAGCTCAGCTTTGGAAGCTGGCACAACTTGCTGGTACTCTGAGCAAGGAGAAGAGGAAAGCCATGATCAACATTTCAAGGGATATTTCTCAATGGGCCCAGGCTGGATGGAGGGCTGGCCTGGGGCTACGTTGGCTCAGAGAACTGTGCCTGGGTAGGGAAGCTTCTCCTGAGAGTATCCATCAATACCCCCATCCCAACGTTCTGAGCAACTCTGGCCCCTCTAAAACCTCCGTTTTCCTACCTGGATAAAGGATCCTGGCCTGCCTTCTTCTCTCTGATCATACCGGTCACATCTGCAGCTCTTTTGCCCCAAAGGATCTGTGGACAAGTCCTACCTCAGCATTGGATAATCCCTTCATAAAGATTAAGTCGGGGGAGCTGATACATTTATCTGCCTTTAAACAAAGCACTTAGTCAAGCATCTGCTCGGGGAAGGGAAGTTGCAAACGGCCCCAGGATAGTGGCACTCACTGTCCTTGGTGCAAGACAGCTTCTAGACCTCTGAGCTACCGGGACAGGTATGTGGAGGATGATTTAAGGGAGAGCCAGAATTAAGAAAGCTGGAAACTGTTAGAACTCCCTCAGGTAAATTGGGTGTTGCTTAAAAGTGAACAGAGTAACCTCAGTGGATTCCAAGGTCCCAACAAAACAAGTACAAAAACATTTATGGGCCAACTACTTTGTGGACGGCCTATGCCCTGTTCTTTGCTTGTGTTCCAGATCTCATATTCATGCATTCATTAACTCACTCATTCATTCAGCAGATGTTTACCAAGGGCCGACTGTGTGTCTCAGGTTAAGGAGATACCCATGAAATACCAAACACAAAAATGATGGTCCGCAAGGACCTTTGAGTAGGGGACAGAACGATCACAAACAGGTAAAATAAATGTTTGATGGTAATGAGTCAGAGGGAAAACAATCAATCAGGGAGTTATGAATGGGGGCTGGTGGGGTTTAATTTTAAGGGGCGGTCAGAGAAGGCCTCACTGAGCTGGTGACTTTTCAGCCACGACCTAGGGGAGGTGGGAACAAGCCTCGGGGATGACTGGGGAAGTGTCATCCTTCCTGGGGCAAGAGACCCCTCCTTACTGGGACACCTTCTCCAAACTGGACTCTGAGCCGGGCATTCTCTATCTGCTGTCCTGATCATTCTAGTAGTGCCCAGAGGTAGGTACTGTTCTCTTCCCTACTTTATGGTTGGGGAACGTGAGGCTCAGAGAGGTTAAGTGACTTGCTCAAGGTCATTCTAATTACAGAAGGCAGAGCAAGAACTGGAACCCAGGACCCAGGTTCCCTTTCTTCCAGACCAGGCTGCCTGTGGCACATTCCTGGGAAGACAGAAGAAATGAGAAGGCAATGGAAGAATGGCAGAAGAACACCTAAGAGTAAAATTTGCTTGTATGAATCATTAACCCAGCCTTATAGCTCGCGAAACAGAGGCCCAAAAGGACAAGTACTGGTTCAAGGTCACAAAGGAAAACTTAAGAGCTAGATGTCCTAGCTCATCAGTGGCTCTTTTTCTTGTCTTGGCACCGTATGGCAAGTCACTCTGGTTCCCTGAGCCTCAGTTTCCTTATCTATAAAATGGTCATATAATGGTCAAACCAATCATATTAATTTTCCATAATTGCTGAGCAGGAAAGACAAGATTACTCATGAAAGAGAATTTCTTCTTTTTTTTTTTAAGATTTTTTATTTAGGGGGGCCTGGGTGGCTCAGTTGGTTGAGCGACTGCCTTCGGCTCTGGTCAGGATCCCGGAGTCCCGGGATCGAGTCCCTCATCGGGATCCCTGCTTGGCGGGGAGTCTGCTTCTCCCTCTGACCCTCCCCCCTCTCATGTGTGCTCTCTCTCTCTCTCTCTCTCATTCTCTATTTATTTGAGAGAGAGAGAGAGTACATGAGAGGGGGGAGGGTCAGAGGGAGAAGCAGACTCCCCGCCAAGCAGGGAGCCCGATGAGGGACTCGATCCCGGGACTCCGGGATCCTGACCTGAGCCGAAGGCAGCTGCCCAACCAACTGAGCCACTCAGGCATCCAAGAGAATTTATTCTAATGCTTGGCCCAGAGTTAGTGCCTAAGAAATAGGTTTCTTCATTGCTCCTCAGCCAACCTGTTACTTGGCAGCATTTGGTCCAGAGTTGAGGTGAAGTGTCTGCTGATTTTCATGGTCTATGCTAATGGTCTCCAAACCTTTTTTTTTTTTTAAAGATTTTATTTATTTATCTGAGAGAGAGAGGAGGAGGAGCAGAGGGAGAGGGACAAGCAGACTCTGCACTGAGCACGGAGCCTGACACGGGACTCGATCTCATGACCCCGAGATCATGACCTGAGCTGAAATCAAGAGTCGGAATCTCAACCAGCTGAGCTACCACCCACCACCTAGCCTCAATCATGATCAACTCATGGCTAATCTTGTTGCATTTCTCCCTACAGTGGATTATTTTAATGCAAATCCAGATACCCCATCATTTCATTTGTTAACACTTAAGTATGTATCTCCATAAGAATGAATTAATGAATTAATGAATAATGAAATAATGAATTAATGAATTAAAAAACCCACAACCACAATACTGTTATCACACACACCCCCAAAAGACAATGATTGCACACTCTTATGAACTATTCAGTTGGTACTCAATGTCCTCTGGTTGTTTCCACTCTTCTTCATGATTTCATTATAGTTGGCTTATTCCCATCACAATGAGGACAAGGTGTCTACGCTGTGTTTGAGAATGAATCTCTTACACCCACCTTCCACTTACTGTTTTCCCTTCAAAAATGTTTAAATTGAAGGGCGCCTGGGTGGCTCACTTGTTAAGTGTCTGCCTTCAGCTCAGGTCATGGTCCCAGGGTCCTGGGATCGAGCCCCGTGTCGTGTTCCCTGCTCAGCGGGAAGACTGCTTCTCCCTCTCCCACTCCCCCTGCTTGTGTTCCCTCTGTCTCTCTCTGTCAGATAAAATCTTTTTTAAAAATGTTTAAGTTGAAATAATGGAATCATTCTGGCTCTTACCGTTTGCATCCTTGTGGTGTCCATTTGCTGTGTTTCTCTGTCCCCTGTATTTCCTGCAACCTTGTGGTTAGGAAGAGATGTTTGAGGGTTCAGCCTTGATTCTTTGGCAAGACCACTTTATAGATGGCGGTGTATACTTCTCTCAGGAGGTGTATAATGTTACTTCTCGTTCTTCTTGATTTATGAGCAGCTTCTGATGACCATTTTCCGGATGGATCCACTGTGTCATTAGGGGTTTGCAAGCTGGGGAGATTTCGCTTCTTTCATTTCTTCTCCATTTATTGATGGAACACTCCCAAATCTCTTTTGGGGGACACCACATCATTAAAAACCAAGATTTAAGGGGTGCTTTGGTGGCTCAGTTGGTTAAGCGTCGGACTTTTTTTTTTAAAGATTTTATTTATTTATTCGACAGAGAAATAGCGAGAGCAAGAACACAAGCAGGAGTGGGAGAGGAAGAAGCAGGCTTCCTGCAGAGCAGGGAGCCCGATGTGGGGCTCAATCCTAGGACCCTGGGATCACGACCTGAGCCAAAGGCAGACGCTCAACAACTGAGCCACCCAGGCGCCCCTAAGCATCGGACTCTTGATCTCAGCTCAGGTCTTGATCTCAGGGTCGTGAATTTGGGTCCCACGTTGGGCTCCACGCTGGGTGTGGAGCCTACTTAAAAAAAATGAACAAACAGAAACACTAAGATTTAAGTAGAACGTCCAATATCTATATATTCTCACATTTCTAATTTGCATAGCTCTTCTGCTGACTTGACTATATACTATATGTTGCTGAACTGCACTAAAAAGGAAATTAAAGAGGATAACTTTAAAAAAATAGATGAGCGGGGCCCCTGGGTGGCTCAGTCGGTTAAGCGTCTGCCTTCGGCTCAGGTCACGATCCCAGAGTCCCGAGATCGAGTTCCACATCAGGCTCTCTGCTCTGCGGGGAGCCTGCTTCTCCCTCTGCCCCTGTCTCTCATGAGATAGATAAATAAAATCTTTAAAAATAAA
>NW_027397103.1:6874518-6961052 GCF_003265705.2 Callorhinus ursinus | reverse complement strand
CTTTACTTTTCTTAAATCAGGCAGGATGTCTCTTGCCAACCAAATGAGAAAGGAGCCTGCGGAAACTCTGTCAATGTGCATCCTTCTGATCTCCCCCACCGTTCCCTGATGCCAGGTTGGAGAACGAAAGGAAGATTCTGCCAAAGCTGGGTCCCTTTGGGGGGGTCCTCTGCAATTAGGCTTTACAAACTGGAAACTGCGTTAGAGGAAGGGGTGTGTGTGTGTGTGTGTGTGTGTGTGTGTGTTTAATTTTTAATTTTAAAATCTTCACTCCCTCTGAGCAAATGGGAGGCAGGTCAATCGCTCAGCAGAGAGACTTTAAACAAACCGCATTGCCCGCAGGTCTGCTTCGTGAAGGAGGGGATTTACTCTTCACCCCTCTGCCTGAGGAGTGTTAACAGCAGAATTAAGGCTGGGGAATCTGGCAGGGCTCGCTTGCTGCGGGGGAGGTGTGTCTGTGCCTCTTTGCAAGGCATTAATCACTTGTTTATAGAGGGGAAAGAAAAAAAACACAACAGCAGGAGGACAGTGTGGGCTGCTCAGTCTGAGGTTCCCTTCTCAGAAACCTCCCCGTGCCTTCCCCACCCGCCGCCCACCCCCAGTCGCCTGGGACCAGGTCAGCTTGCCTTTGTCCTGGGCTCCAGAGCAACGTGGGGTGGGGGGCAAAGCCTGGAGAGGTGGGGTGTGCCGGGGCGGGGGTGATCCCCACAGAGCTGGGCATGGGGCTGGTGGGTGATGAGGGCGGGGCTGGCCCCGGGGTCTGCGCTCCCTTGAAGTATTTAGGGTGTATATTAAAGTATAATGTCCTCCCTCTCTTCTCTTCCCCCCCACCTCACATGCACACCCCTTTTCCTCTATCTGTTTGATCACTGTATTTCCCAAGATCACACTCTAGACCCATGCTCTGGGGGGAAAAAAACCCAAACTGTTATTTTCACATAAATATGTATCTGGAGATACTGGTTTCCTATGGGGAGCTGAACTTGGAAACCTGAGCTGGAGGTGAACCTACTTTCAACTACAAACTATTTGCAATTGCACCACATATGCGTGCATTTGCCATCGATAAAGAGGCAAATAAGCATGTATTTTTTTCTGATGGAAAAAAGTCAACAAAAAACCCCCCCCAAAAACAAAAAAATAAATAAATAAATTTAGAAAATCAACACACTCACGGTGTAAATCTGGAATCTACAGAAAAGCTTGGTCACAATTCTAATAATAATCACTTTCCTTCTTCCTCCCCCCACCCCAGGCATATAGTTAAACAAAAATACTGTTTCCTCTTCAGTAGGTTATAATATGTACAAGGGTATCAAATCTAAGAGGTACAAAATGGTAAATGAAAAGTAATCCTCAGGGTACCTGGGTGGCTCAGTCGGTTAAGCGTCTGCCTTCGGCTCAGGTCATGATCTCTGGGTCCTGGAATCGAGCCCCGTGTCCAGCTCCCTGCTCAGCGGGGAGTCTGCTTCTCCCTCTCCCACTCCCCCTGCTTGTGTTCCCTCTCTCGCCGTGTCTCTCTCTGTCAAATAAATAAATTCTTAAAAAAAAAAGAAAAGTAATTCTCATGTCTTTCCCACTTCCGTTCCTCATAAACTATCACTGACCTCAAGGTGTTTCTTTCTAGTTATGTTAATATATACATTAATATATATGTATCCTTCTAGTTATATTGATATACAGTATATATGTAGTGTATAATATATATACTATCTGCATATATTATATATAATGTATATAGACTATATGCTATCTGTTTATATATATTATATATAATGTATGTAAAATATTTACAGATACGTATGGGTGTATATTTCTACACATACACATATAGTTTCACTGATGCATTAGTTTCTTTTATTTTCTGAAATACATTATTCATGCCAGAGTGTATTATGTTTTATATGAAGGATGATTTTTTATTGTGAATTTATATACGGGGAATATATTTTGAATAATTCATATTGAATTTGACATTTAAGGAATTATCCCTAGAGAAAAAGAGAGACTAAGTCAGACAAAGTGGGTACAAAATGGCAGCTAGGGATAAATCACAAACATCCACCACATAAACAGTAAGTCTGTTGGGCCAGGTGTTACCCAGACACAAGCCATTTTTTCCTTGGCCTTTATCAATAATAAATGCACTACCCCATCAATTGGACCTCAAGACTTTTGCCTACACTGCAAGCAGATCTTGCTAAATGGACAGAAACTGCCAGGCTGAGCAAGTGTGCTGAAAACATTTACGTCTTGAAACCCTCAGCAATTTGGCCATGTGTTTAAGAGCCTTGGCCTTCGAAGGTTCCAGCTGAATCCTCCGTGCTCTTTTCTGGCAAGGAGTGCCACTTTAAGGTGCCCGTGATGTTGGATGGGTCTTAAAATGAGCCTTCCACGGTCCCTCCGTGGTCAGGCCGGCTCACTACTCTGCTGTCTCAAATCCATTTGCAATGGCTGTAAAAGGCTGTCAGGCGAGGCTAGCAGTAAATCTTCCCCACCCAATCAAAAAGGCTGACAAGAGAGAAGCGGCTTGAATTTTCACCCCAGCTTTGCAAACTCCAACAGTCCTGCTGTGCTGGCCTTGTTTCTTGTGTTCCACTAAAGCAACTAAGCGTGCTCCTTTCTCTCCCCCATGGTGGCCTAGTGCAGACCTGAGCCATAGAGCTCATCCTTGGTTTCATGGTCGTGGAAAAAAGGTCAGTCTGGAGTCCTTGCTCCTCAGGCTGATGGCTGTTCACGGCGCATGGCCCCCCTCTTTCTGTGTCTTTGTGAAAGCTAGTGAAATTTTGCTGGCAAACAGGTTTTTCTGGCTGATTACCCTTAAGATAGATGTTTCCCTTGACTGAGGGAAGCCAGGGACTTTCAGGAATGTTTGCAGGCAAAGGAGTTTCAATGGTGTTTGGAGGAGCTCCAGGACGCGATTCTGAACATACCTCTTGGGTAGGCACTGTCCCCACTGGTCAAACAATTCTAGAAAACAGAGCATCAGCTGGATTTGCTGATTTGGAGTTTTAGGACAGGCAAGCGGGTGGACAAACCAGCGTGGGTTTTGAGTGCAAACAACTGGCTTTCGACTCATCGATTCCCAGCATTGCGAACAAAGCCAGCCAGACAACCTCTCCATCCCTTATAGTACCTATCCAGGGGCTGAAGCTTCCTGCTCGATCTCCTGGGGCCCGTGGATAAAATCCTCGGCAAAACTTTAAAGTACAGAATGTTTGGAAGCTGGATTGTTATGATGGAAGTCACAGTGATATAAGGGAAGCAGCTCCTAGAGTGAAATCCACTGACATTTGTCAAGCATATGGAAATCTTCTTGTTCCCCATGTTGGAAAAGTGTGAAATTCTGGGAGCTCCAGAGATGGAGCAATAGAATGGTTATTCCAGTTGGTGTACAGATAAGCCGCTCTTCAGATGCGTGGAAAGATAAATCCTAGGGCAGCACATTCTCCAAGGGAGGACTGGACATATAAATGTGCAAGCCTAAACACTCACACACCCCCACACATTGAAAATACATGCAGAATTGGAGCTATAGGGCATGTGGGATTTTTTATTATTTTTAGTATTTCTTTTTTATTTTTTTAAAGATTTTATTTATTTATTTGAGAGAGAGAGAATGAGAGATAGAGAGCATGAGAGGGAAGAGGGTCAGAGGGAGAAGCAGACTCCCTGCCGAGCAGGGAGCCCGATGTGGGACTCGATCCCGGGACTCCAGGATCATGACCTGAGCCGAAGGCAGTCGCTTAACCAACTGAGCCACCCAGGTGCCCTATTTTTAGTATTTCTTACTTAGTATTTCAGTGTGCTCCCCTAGAAGCACCCAGAGGATGATTTTAGAACCCAGATCGAATCATTATTCGCCACCACGCTATATATCTTCCGTAGCTTCCCATTGCTCTTCAGGGAGAGACCACACGTTTTAAATGGAATTTCGAGGCTCTGCAGGGTCCAGTTCTGCCCTCTTCTCTGATTCAATCTGCCTCAAGTCCTTGGTCATTTTTCTCTGCTCTTGCCTGTGGTGGATGCAACAATGGAACCCATACCTTCACACCCGTGTATCCGTGCACTTTGCCTGGTGCCTTGGAAGTTCCTCTCACTTGAGAGTCAGGTAACTTCCCTGACCTTTGGCTTTGGGCTAGGTCAGATGACCTGCTTTGGCCACTCAAAAGTGGGCAGAAATGACAGTGGCCAGTTCCGACCCCAGGCCTTCAGAGATATGCCATATTTCTGCTGGTCCTTTCATGCCTCTGCTACTATCCATTGAGGTTTCCTTGAATAGCCGTGGTCGCTGCAGCCTGGGTCCCACCTGGAACCAATACACATGGAGCAGGCTGGACTTTGATTTGCCTCTGGGAGCTAAGCCCTATCAGATCCACAGCTTGAAGCACAGAAGCCTAGCTGAACCCTGCCAAGTTCCACCAACCTGGGAACATGGGAGAAACAAATGCTTCTTCTTATTGCCACCAAGGCTAGGTGCTTGCTTGTTTCACAGCAGTAGCTGACTGTTACAAGACACCCTGATTTTTTTTTTCGTACTCATTCTTGCCCTACTTGCTCTACCACAGGGCCCAGAATGCTGCATCCTCGTCACCTGAGTGACTCCTATTCATGCTTCAGAGCTCAGCTCAAAGCTTACTTCCCTTGAGAAGCCTTTCCTGGCCCTTCCGAGTAGGTGTGAACCCCAATTACACACCCTCTACAGCACCTTGTCTTTCCTTCATGGCCCTTATCAAAGTTGTACCTTTAGGTGATCATTCAGTTGTTACCTGTCTTCCTCCCTAAAGTCCTGTGTGGTCAGGAACCTTCTGGGTGGTTCAGATATGTATCCCCAGGGCCTAGAACACTACCTCTCCAGACACGTAGTGGACACTCAATATTGTTTGTGGAATGGATCAATGAATGGATCAATGGGTCGAGTGCAATTTCTCCAGGTCAAAGATATTCTGAGTCTAAGATGAACAGCTTTTAGGGTCTGAAAGACCAGTATGGAAAGAGAGAATAAAAACGTGAAACAAATAAAGAAACATCGGTACACAACAGCATGTCGACAAAGGTGACTGGATTCAGGTTGAGAACAAAGTAAGTTTGGGTTGGCTGCAGTCATCATTGATTCATTCAAGGACACACCAGGCCCTTAGAGTCTCCACATAATGCCAGGGGAGACTTCTAGAGTGGGTGATCTTTAGGCTGAGTCCTTTTCTTTTCTTTTTTCTTTTTTTTTTAAAGATTTATTTATTTATTTTAGAGAGAGAGGGAGAGGGGGGTGGAGGGGAAGAGGGAGAGGGAGAGAGGATCCCAAGCAGATTCTGCACTGAGCGACAAACCCCAAACTGGACTTGACCCTGAAGCTCCCACGGCCCCAAGATCACGACCTGAGCCAAAACCAAGAGTCAGCGGCCCAACCGACTGCGCCACCCAGGTGCCCCTCCTTGGGCTGAGTCTTAAGGCATGAAAAGGGCTACAGCCTGTTACAGCTGCAGAATCTTGAAGGGGAGTGAATGACTAGCTCCAGGGGCATTTAGGGAGGCTTCATGGAGGAGAGGACTTTTGAACGGGGCCACACAGATGAGTCGAATCCACCAAATGGTATGTGGCAGGGAGGGGAGATATTCAGGACAGAGGGGATGGCACAGAGAAACACCCAGAAGCATGGACAGGAGCATGACAGTATTTAGGGGATGGCAAGTTGCTTGATGGTACAAACCAGGGAGGGTCAGGACCTGAGTGCCTGGCCGGCTGGCAAATAATGAGGGTTAATATTTATCCAGCACTTACCCTGTGTTGTGTTAAACACTTGACACATATTATGAGTCTAATCCTGGCCTCACCCACCTCCACCACCAAGGAAGTTGGTGCTGTTGCCTCGCTAGTTTACAGATCAGGAAAGCAAAGCACAGAGAGGTTGAGTAACTTACCCAAGGTCACAAGGTGAGGAAGTGCCAGGGCCAGCCTGGCTGCAGACTCTGGTGTGTCTGAGCCGTCAGACAGTTCTGCCAGGAGCCTCTGGACTGCCGGGCTTAGCAGTCAGGATGTCGTCCTTCAGGGAAGGGAGATGGGGAAAGACTGTGGGGCCGGTGCCATGGCCGGCTGTGGGAGCCAGGCTAGGGACAGTAGATCCGGGCAGGCATTGACTACACAGAAATAAAAGAAAGGGGTTCCTGGCAGGGGGCGGGGCTGATGAGTCAACCAAGTTAGAGGTCAATTTAACAAGCAACTACAGCTCTATCGAGAAATTCTCCGAAGCAGGAGAGGGGAGACTGGCAGCTGCAGGAGAAAATGAGAGACGCGGAGAGATGCTCAGGAAAAGATAAGGAAGATCTAAGTAAATATTTTGATGCGGGGGTGGTGGGGGTGGTGGGGGAGTCCAGTGACTTTTTATGCCCAGACCTCAGTGCAGGAGCTAATGGGAAAATATGTAACCTGGGGTTATGGAGTATGGGCGAAGAGAAGTCAGATGGAAAAGATAGACGTATCAGAAGGGAAAGCTAATGGAACCACACGGGAGACGTTAAAAGGCAATAAATCTGGCAGCCTGAATGGTATTTGCCCAGGAATTCTGTGGAGGATGGTTAACTCTTAGAAACCTGCTCACCTGGGGCCAGGGCTGAGCGTGGCCAGGGTCCCCTGTGGCCTGGAAACCAGGGCTTTGGACCCATCCTGAGAAGAACAAGATCCCAGAGATGGGTTTCCAGGCTGGGAGCGGCCTCGGAAGTCTCTGGAGACAGAGGGAGCCCCAGATTGTGGGAGGCTGGGCTGGCCAAGGGGCTCCAACACCTCAATCACTGGGGAACATTCTCTGGGAGAGTTAAGCAGCCCGTGGGGAAGGGAGAACCACAGCATATAATTTATTTCCCTACTCCCTGACAAAATTCTTCCCAGAAGGCGTGGATGGTAATTCTCTGTAATTATATCTCATTCGTGGTTCTGCACATTAACTCATCAGTGTTCACAGCATACCTGGGGGGAATGGTGGGGGGTTGGTAATGACCAACTTTATTAGCCAGGTGGGGGAAACTGAGGCACCTCTGGTGGGAGGCACAGGGTCAGAACTGCGACTTCCTGGATGGCAAACGTTTAAAGGGAGGAGAGGAAGAGATTGGGCGTGGGGCCTGGGTTCAATCTCTTCTTCCTGTGCTCTCTCCTGTTTGATCTGAGGAAAGTCACTCCATCTCTCTGGACCATGGTTTCCTGATCTACAAATTAAGAGAGCTGGGTACAGTGGACTCTATGGTTCCTGACTCGGAGTGTGTTTGGAAGTTTCACCTCCCACCAACTTACGGAGAAATACCAGGTTCGTTGTGTGATGATGAGAGTGGATTTGAGTTAGTTTGTAAGTTGAACCTGGTCATGTTGTCGATACGAGACACTGGGATGAAGACCTCCTGACCTTCAGAGGAAGGTAAGTCTCAGATTAAATTTACGTTGTTTTTTTTTTAACAGTGTCTTATTTTTATTTAATTTAATTTTTAGAGAGAGGGAAAGAGAGAGCACAAGTGTTGGTGGAGAGAGGATCTTAAGCAGGTGCCACGCCCAACGTGGAGCCTGGTGCGGGGCTCGATCTCAGGACTCTGAGATCGTGACCTGAGCCAATGCCAAGGGTTGGATGCTCAACCGACTCTGCCACCCACGTACCCCTAAACTTATGGTTTATTGAAGCCATTACTTTTGGGGTGGTTCATTTTAGAGCAATCGGTAATTGATACAGTGAATGACTGAGGTTTTCTTGTTTCTAAAAACCCTGATTTTTCTTGCTTTTTGATCCACATGTTGATGGCTTCTTCTCTTGATCCAGTTGGCTGGAGACATTTGAAAGCTAGGTCCTTTCACCTGTAAGAGTTTCAACTTGCCTGAAGGAATGAAATAAGAACCATGAACGTTCTTTGAGAATCACTAAGCAATCTGAATGTATTGATGTGATGACTATTTTTTTCTTGCCTTCTTACTTATTAAGGACAGAATTTAGGTGAAGGAAGAGGGAAGTGAGGAAAGGGGAAGGGAACCAGAATTTACTGAGCATCTAATGGGTCCAGGTGCTTTGTGATTGCTTTCCATCCATTGTCCTGTCCACGCAACAACCCTGGGAGGTACAGAGCCCATTGTGCAGATGAGCAGACTGAGGCTCAGGAAAGGTAAGCAGTGGGTCTAAGCCCTCCTAGCTGGGCTGTGATTGGAGTCAGGATTCAAACCAAGGTCTGTCTGGATACAATGGTCAGACTTTATCCATTGCTCTGAGCTTGTAGGAAGAGAGGTGGTGTCTGAGGCCATGTGAGAGCTTAGATCTTCTTCTTCTTTGACTTCATCTTGGCCTGAAACTGGTTTTGGAGAGACAGAAGCTAGGATCTTTTCTTTCTAGTTCCACCTTGAGCTTTAGATCAGGGAGGGTCCTGCCAGGAAACAGCTGCATCTTAGACTCTTCCAGCAGGAAGAGTAGCCACTTACAGGGGGGTGAGTGGGGTTAAGGAACTCAGCAAGAGATGCTGGAGCTCCCTGGGGCCGGCAACAGTGGGAGCCATTACCACCCTTTGGGCTGCAGGGGTCAGGTGTGGGGTGTATGGAGCCCGTGAGGGCTGGAACCACAGAGACAGGCTGTCCAGCGTGAGCCACTCTCATGGAGGCTCATGTTCAGGGAGGGGTGGGGGATAGATACTTTGACATGATCTCTCAATCCACCCTCCCTCCTCTCTGCAGCCAGTGCCTTCCATAAGCTGAGCCCAATCAGAAGCTAGGGAGCAAGGGGTCTGGTGAGGAATCTTCAGGGGTTGGCTCCATGGACAGTGGGCAGAGCAAAGAAGGTGGAGCCCAGATGTGTGTGTGTGGGTTGGGGAGGGGGTTGGGAGGTGCAGAATAAACAGCACAGTCTTGGCCCCATCCCCTGCCCTTAATGAGCCTCCCATTGGGAACCTATTCCATGACCTTGAAACTGTCTCCTGCAGAGAAAGGGGACTGTTGGGTGCATTTCAGTAGGTGCACTGGGAATTTCCTGGAACTGTGGCGTGCTCACCAAATCCTGCACGAAACACTCTCTCCACCTGTCAGCGCCCAGATAGGGCTCAAGTGTGTGGCTGTCGCATTTGGAGAGGAATTTGGAGCGTGTGTGTCTCCGGGGCATTCTCCAGCCCCTTTTTATCGGGAGTCTTATTTTAAAGGTAGTGTGTATTTGCTTAATTCGTTGTTTTTATTATTTACTGGCTGTGTGACTTTGGGGATGTGGTGTCACCTCCCTGGGACTCTGTCTTCTCATCTGTTAGGTGGATTCGAATGGGAATTGAATAAGATTGTCCACCTGCAGCACTTTAGAATGGTCGGGGCCAGACGCCTATTAAGCACATAGAGATTGATCTTTTTTTTTCTTCTCTTTCATATCCATCCTGCCCCTCCTCCTTCCTCTTCCTCCTCTTCCTCCTTTTCCTGTTACGGAGGACAGACCCTGTGTAGCCAAGAAAGCCGGGCTGGTGTGCAGGGAGGGGAGGCGGTCGTTTGGATTCACTCTGGACCTGTAGCCATCTTTTTAGGACAGTTTACTTAAAAAATAATTGTATTCGTTTGCTCGGGTTGCCATGACAAAATGCTACAAACAGAGTGGCTTGAACAACAGAAAGGTATTTCCTTCCTCTGGAGGCTGGAGGTCCAAGGTCAAGGTGCTGGCAGGGTCAGTTTCCTCTGAGACCTCTCTCCTTGGCTTGCAGGTGGCCGACTTCTTGTTTCTCTTCACATGGTCATCCTTCTGGGCACCTGCGTCCTGGCGTCTCTCTGTGGGTCCTCATCTCCTCTAAGGATACCAGTCAGATTGGTTTAGGGCCACCCTAAAGGCCTCCTCTCACGTAATGTCCTCTTTAAAGACCCTGTGTCCAGGGGCACCTGGGTGGCTCAGTGGGTTGAGTGTCTGCCTTCAGCTCAGGTCATGATCCCAGGGTCCTGGATCCTGGGATCAAATTCTGCACTGGGCTCCCCGCTCAGCGGGAAGCCTGCTTCTCCCTCCCCAACCCTCGCCCCCCCCACCGCTTGTGCTCTCTCTCTATCAAATAAATAAATAAAATCTTAAAAAAAATAAAGATCTTGACTCCAAATACAGCCACATTCTGAGGTCCTGGGGATTAGGGCTTTAACATAGGAATTTTGGGGAGGGGCAGAGGGACACAGTCCAGACCATAACAAACATACTTAGAGTTATTTTTTTTAGTTCCAAAATTCTATGAGGTTGAACCTTATGAAATTGCTGATAGTCAGTTATGTTCGATCTACAACCAGAGCAATTCCCTTGGAAGCCTGCCCTGCGTTGCCTGCAGGGGACAACTGTGGACGCCCCTCCTGGCTCTCACTGTGTGAACACCAGGGCCAAACCTGCACAAAAAAGGGCACGTGGGCAGCAGTCCACTGGGACCACTCTCACATCTAGAAGGGGGTCTCGCTTGCTGTCCCACAGGCATGTTTTTCAGGCTGCAGATCTCCCTGTTCTTCACTGACACATGCAGGCTGCGCACACTGTATATCCAGCCTGTTTCTTGCCCTGTGGAAGTTCACTTTCCTCCTCCTTCCTTCCTTCTCCTCTCCCCCGGATAATCTTCATTCCAGAGAGGATCTCATTATGGGAAGAGCAGGCAAGCTCACCTCATGACCTTGGCCGTCAGGGTCTAAGCATCTTACATATATGAATAACTTGATCCTTAGGTCAGCCCTATTGAAGAGGCGTGGTCATTGTCCCCATTTTACAGATGGGAAAAATGAGGCCCGGAGAAAGTATATAACTTCTCTAGTGTCGTACATGCTAGTAAATGGCAAAGCTGGGCTTTTGAACCCAGGCAGACAGGTTCTAGGTGCTACACTCTTGATTGACCACTGATGAGCCCAGCCGGCGACATCAGAGAGAGAGCCTGCTGAGCTCTGGTTCAGACGGGTCACTGGGGACAGCTGTTGGAGTTTCTTTTTGCAGGGTCCATCCAAGGGACAGGACTCCACGGCTTCCACCAGGATATCCTTCGGTTCTAGCCGTCTCTTGGGCAACCTGCATATCTGTGGCCTCTCCTCGGGGACTGGAAGTGACAGCTGGGACTTGCTTCGTGACATCACATCACGGGAATCTGAGAGCCCAGAGCCTTTGAGGTTGGCGCGGTGACGGTAATTACTGGCCTCCGAGCATGACGGGGTGGATGAATGAGGTAGCGCGTGGAAAGGGGTTGGCACAGTGCCGGGCACTCAGAAGGCACTCCGTGGGGCGGTCAGGCTGGGCCTCATCCGTTGTTCCGTAGTCTGGTAACTCCTAAGCCTGGAATACAAATCCGATGGTTTGGGCGTCCCTGATGGAACTTGCTTTTTCAGGAGGGGAAAGGAAGGAAGAATTGAGATTTGCAGGTCACTTACCTAAGCCAGGCACCCTGGGAAGCACTTGACATACACCATCTCATAATCTTCAAAAACAGCTCTAAGGCAAAGACACCTGTTTTACAGATACAGAGACTGAGGTCCAGAGATGGGCTTGCTCAAGGTCACTTCGCAGGTAAGGGGTACAACTGGGCTTCTGATGATTTCTTTCGCTTCACCTTTTCTCCGAAGCATCACTAACTTCTCCCTTCCTACAGCGTCGCTTCTCTTAGCATGCACACATGTTCTTATAGCTCCAGAACTTTTTTTTTAAATTGAGGGATACTTTATATACAGCAAAATTCAGCTTTTTTGGTGTATGGTTCTAGGAATTTGATAAATGCATACAGTCACGTCACTACCACCAGGCTAAGGATCTAGAGCATTTCTATTTCTATCAGCCCCCAAGTTCCCTGGTGCTCCTCTCAAGTCAGCCTTGAGGACCTCCCTCCATATCCCTGTTTCCTCCCACCTCTCTCTGTCTCCTTTGGATGCTTCTTGCCCTCCTCGATTTCCCAACATTGGGAGATCTTTCAACATTTTCCAGTTCTCTTCTCATTAGTGTGTCCCTATTAGATGCCCCCACGTGGTCCTATGACTTTTGGTGACAGCTATATGCTAAATTGTGAGCTCCCACCTCATCTCCTGCGCTGGGCTTACAAATTCATTCCACAACCCACCGGTCTCTCCACGAGAGCTGATATTTCAGATGTTCAAAGCAAAACTCTTAGCACTCTCCTTTGGAGACTTATTTCTCTAGTATGGCAATTTCCCAAGAAGGACCTCACTTCCTGCGGAGAGCCCAGGCCCCAAATATTGGCTTCTTCTCTCCTGCTCTGTCTGCTGTAATCCAAATTCTCACCTGATTCAGTCGAGCTGGCCTTCAAACTCTGCCTCCGGTAAGCCATCTTCTTTCCAACTTGACAGCCACCCTCTTTGCCTACCTGGAGGCTGCAAGCCTCCTTGTGATTTCCTGCTCCTCTCCTATCAATTTTCAGAAGATCTGGAGACTGTAAAGGTAGGTCATGTTATTCCCTTACGAAAAACCCTTTGATAACTTCCCAGTGCACTTAAAGTAAAATCGAAGCTTCTTCATGGGGCTTTGGGGCTTGCAAGGCTTTCCATGGGTTGGCCTTTTGCAGGCCCTCAGCCCTTTCCACCTGCTTTTCTTTCCCACACACATAAGGTTAAGCCACCCTGTTTTATTTTTGTACCTTAACTCTGGGCATTGCATCAGGTAGCTACTGCTGTGTGACAAATTATCCTTAACTTAAGGCTTAGAATGACAGTGAGGTTCTATGATCTGACATGATTCTGTGGGTCAAGCATTGGCATAGCTTGGCTGGACAGGTCTGGCTCAAGGTCTCGTGAAGGTGCAGTTGTAAGTCGGCCAGAGCTGCTGTCATCCAAAGGCTCGGCTGGGGCTCTAAGATCCAATTGTGAGATGGCTCATTCACACCAGGGATAAATTCACACAGGTGCTGGCTATCAGCTGGAAGCCTCAGTTTCCCCCCATATGGGTCTCTCCATGTACTGCTTGAGTGAGCTTTTGAGCTCATCTCACTTAAAAGACCTTCCTCAACAGCCCACTTTCTTCTTTCTACATCCGTTTATTGAGCACCTGCCAGTAGTGCCCTTCCCCCACACTGTGGCGGGGTGGATTCCTTAGTATCTTTCTAGCCTTTGCTCATACGCTGAGGTCTTCGCTTTCCACCCCACCCAAAAGTGCAACCCTCTCCCTCCCATCCTTCCTGCCTTGCTTTTGTCTTTATCATGGCCCTTTTTGCCTTGTAAGGAGCCATTTAACACCTTTCCTTACTATGCTAATTTTAAAAAATTATCTTTCTCTCCAAATTAGAATGTAAGCTCCGTGGGCATTTTTGTGTGGTTTGTTCACTGATGTGTCCCCAGAACCTGGTCTTGTGACCAATGCATAACCGGTTTTCAGAATAGTCATGGACTACGTGAACCAATCAGCTTTTCCTCCCTCTGGCCTGGGTGCTCCTTCTGTCACACCTGACTGCTTTTCTGAGCACCGCTTCCTGTCCCTGATCCATGGGGGTGGATTACATCATCCCAGGCAACATCTCTGGCTTTCTCGAGGGTCAACACAATAAAGGATGTAGGAGTATTGTGTAACAAAGGGTTATGCCAATGATCGTGAGGGTGATCGGTGTTAATCCTTCCCCCAATTCCAGAGAGGGGCACCCCCCATTCCCCCCCCCTTTTTTGTGATCCTCTGTGTGTCCTCCTGGCTGGTTTCCATCTCCTTTCCCAAAGCTTTCCCCCTTCCCACCCATGGATGCCATGTGGTGCTTCATCATTTATAGTGGCAGCCAAATAATTGAATTGTTATTGGTTTGGAGGGGGTGAAGAAGGGGGAGAGATGTTTGCTAAATTGTTCCTCTTTGGATAATATGTTCATGTACTTCCCAGTTGTGATTTATTTCTGCTGTTGGCAGGCTTGCCATCTGGAAATGAATTCTTTGATGGGAATGCAAAGGGAAGTGATAGCGGTGGGGTGCATGCAGTGTAGGGGGCTCCTTTTGGACATGAGAGCCAGAGAAAGTGTAGCTCGAGTTTCTCTGGGTATGATGAGATGGAGGAGGTGGTCCGGGGATCGAGAATCTCAGGGTGCCCAGCTCTCTATGAGCTGCCCCAGCATATTCCCACCTCTTGAATCCAGTGGGCCTACGTGCCTGGTCATCGGCTATTTGTATGAGCACGTTTACTTCCGGATCACCTTTGGAAGCTGTTCATATCCACATTTTGCAAAGGGGGAAAGTGAGGCCCAACTGGGGAAGGTCACTGTACTGGTTATTGGTTATTGGTTATCTATTGCTTAGTAACAAACCACCCTGGACTTAGTGGCCTGAAGATAGCTCATTTATTATGCTCACAAATTCTGTGGGTCAGGAATTTGGACGGGGAACAGCGGGGCTAGCCTGTTCCTGCTCCATGGTGTCTGAAGGGCTGGGAGTGATTGGAACAGTTGGGGGATGGTTCAGACCCCTGAAGGCTGGCTCATTCATGTGTCCGGCACTGGAGCTGGCTGGCTCAAAGGCTGGCCTGAGCTGGGACAATTGATGGCAACAACCCTCTGTGGTCTCTTCTGGCAGTTTGGGAGTCCTCGAATCACGGCAGCAGGACTCATTACAGGAATTGGCGCCTGTGGTTATGGAGGCCAAGAAGTCCCACGATCTGCCCTCTGCGAGCTGGAGACCCAGGGGAGCTGCTGGGGTAATTCAGTCCAAGTCTGAAGGTCTACACACTGGGGACTGATGATGGAGGTCCGAGACCTGAGACCCAGAAGCAGTGAGGCCCGAGGGCAGGAGAACATGGATGTCCTAGCTCGAGCCAAGAGTAAATTGGCCCTTCCTCCTCCTCTTTGTGTTATGGGCTCCCTCAAAGGATTGCAGGATGCCCGCCCACACTAGTGAGGGCTGTCTTACTTAGCCAGGCCACAGGTTCAAATGCTAACCTCTTCTGGAAACACCCTGGCGGATACACCGAGGAATAATGTTTTACCAACTATCTGGGCATCCTTTAGCCCAGTCAAAAAATTAGCCATCATACTACCTTCGCCCAGATCATCATGCCAGCCTTTTAACTTTGTTTAACTGCCTGAAATGAACGGGAGCAAATCTCTGCTGGGCGTGAGGGTGAGAAATGGGCTCTGAAGTGATGTTGTTACCCAGAAAGGAATGGTGGGGTGCATGCTCTAGTGCGGGCTGGGTTCCTTGAGCCCAATACCAGTGGTTCCCTTCCAGGGCCCAGGGTGTCTGGTAATGTGCATCCAGCTGGCTGGCCCAGAGAGGGGCAGAGCCAGAGGCCTCATGGAGGGCTGCCCGAAGCGGTCCTAGCAAGGGGTGCAGGCCTTAGGCAGGGCCAGCCTCCCCTGCAGAATTCAGAACTGGGAGAGGAGGATGGAACGGTGAGGATATTTCCCTCCTTCCTATTTCTCCACCGACTGTCCAAGGCAGAGAAACAGGTCAATGGGTGCTTTCCTCCTGTGGGCAGTCCCCAGGCAGGGGCACCTCTCCCCAGTCCTGGTTGGCTGAGAGGGCCACACACAGACAGACAGAGGTTTCCCTGAAAGGGATGGTTAATTGTCTCCAGGTCAAGGGGACTTGTAGAACTACGGCTTCCTGCACTGGGCCAGGTCATGTGGGAGCAGAAGCCCTGCCCCACCCCCTGGCCACTCTAATTTCCTTGCCAGTTCTCCAGAAATCCAGGTCAGTTTCCAAGCCTGGGGCTCCAGGCTGCCTGAGCATGGGTTCGCTGCCAGGGTCACTGACTGGACAAGGAGGTCAGTTTCAGCAGGAAACCTACCTGTAAGCGATGGGGGCCACATCAGGGTTCTGAACAATGTGGCTCCAGCCTCTGCAAGAGCCTGGTGTTTCCCCTTTACTTTACACTTGGGGAGACATTCATCATTTATTAAACAAACATGTTTAATAAATGTGTCTATCTACTATCCACCTACCTACCCACTTACCAACCAGGCCTAATGGGAGGTACTTACAAAATAACTCTCATTTGCAATTCTTACAACCCTGAGAAGTTTTGTTTTTGTTTTGTTTTGTTTTGTTTTGTTTTACAAATTCCCATTTTAATAGATTTTTTTATACTTTCCCATTTCATAGATGAGAATAGTGAGTCCCAGAGTGGTTAAGAGGCTTCTTCAGGGTCACTCAGCTGGTGACCGTCAAGAGGGACTTGAACTCTTCCCCTGTGGCCCCTGTGCCCCGCCCTCTTCTAGATTTAACCTTGAACCTCTGAACCCAAGGGCCTGCCTGACAGCAGGTCCCCTCTTTTACCTGGCTTCCCGGTCAGGAGAGGAGGAAGCTCGGGCCCTCCCTCTGACCCACCCAGCCACCCACCCGAGGTACCATTAAAGTTAATTGTTTTTACTGCCAGTTTAACATAGTCTTGTAAATTTTTTTACGATGTGGCCCAGGAACGCTGAGCTGTGTGCAGAACTCAGGGACAAAACACAGTTTGAACACAGAAGCTTGGCCCCACCACTAGAGGGGGAGGGGGGCCCCACCTGGAGGTTGTAAGAGGGGGGTGCCCTCAGCTCTCCAGGGGACCCTCTTCTCCTCACCCTGTGTTACCTGGGTGACGGCTATCCTCCACCGCACCCCCGCTGACTGGTTAGGTATGCGTCTTAACCTAAACTGTGGAATTCTATGGTATCCGAACCCCCTAAGCACTTGGTAGAGGGTTCTGGAACTTTCAGAAAGGTTATGGGCAACTCTGGCACAGAAGGTGTGGCTTTGGGCGCGCTGGGTCCCCTCCAGCCTCTGGATGCACAGATGGGCTGGCCCAAGCAGGTGCAAGGTGGGTGCTAGGGGCACATATTCTAGGGTGTAGGGAACCGTGGTTCAGGTCTTCCCTTTTCTACTCTTGTCTGCCTAGAAAGCCCAGCCTTCCTGGACCGTCCCTTTAAGAGGCTTAGCCCCAGGTTAGTGGAGAAGACAGTGGTTGCTAAGCACTGGGCAGCACCTTACTTCCACACCCAGACTTTCTCACTTTCTCCGTGCCTGGCATCCCCATTCTGAGGCTCTGTTTTGGCATTTGTCTGTGGTTGGTATTAAACTGCTACTTCTAATGCGCCCAGAAGAGTGCCAGACACACACTCAGCATCTGTAATGGGTGACATTCTGTAGCATTCACGATTAAGCCCAAGTATTCAGGAGGCACATACTGCATGCAGAGCCTTGTGGTAGGAGCTGGCGATACACAGAGAAGCCTGGCGTCGTCACATGGAAGGGACTTTTAGTCTGGGCGTAGGCAAACTAGGCAGACATTAGGGACGGAGGAACTGAGCATCAAACCCGCAGGTAGATAGCTGGTTCTCAAAGCATATTCCGGGCTCCGCAGCACCAGCATCGCCCGCCCCGGGAACCTGTTAGAAATGCAAATTCTCTGGCCGCTCCGCAGACCTCCTGAATCCGGAGCTTTGGGGGTGGGGCCCGGCAGTCTGGGTCTAGCAGGCCCTCCAGGTGACTGTAATGCTCGCTAAGGTTAAGAACCTGTGATGCTATGGATATAGGCGCAGGCTTTGGAGTGAGGTTTGACTTTCCTTGTTAGTTTCGAGGTTTGGGTCAAGAAATTCTAAGCAGCTCATTGGGGGTTGGAAGGAATGGAGGGGGAGGGGAGGGAGTGGTGTGTGGGCGGGAGAAATTGGCCCCAGCCGGGTGAGGATGAGGATGAGGGGAACCAGCAGCCCTCTCGCCATAGAGCCTCCTGGGTCAGAGGCCGCATTTCTCTGCAGGATGGACGCCTGGGCACGACCCAATTCGAGGAGGTCAGAGGGGCGCCTCAGGACGTGCCCACTCCGATCCGAAGCCTGTAAACCCTGAGTTCTGGCCAACGTCGTCTCTTTCAGGCGGCCGGCTTTGGGGGCACCCTGACTTTTGCGAACCTCAATTTCCCCGACCTGGCGGGATCACTGCGGCTCGAATGAGGCTAGAGGTTGGCAGAAGCTCCGTGGAAGCTACAGAGTCCCGCCTCAGGACCAATTTCCAGCGCTGCTCAGGTCAGTAGCCCGTAGAAAGTTCCTCCGGCGCGCGGTCGGCGAAGCCCGAGCGAGAGAAGTAGGCGGGGGCGCACGCGGGCTCGCGACTGCTGGGGATTCGGGAGCTGCCGCCGCGCATCTTTTATGAGAATACTCCGCTTGGGGTGACATGGGGTCGTGCGATCAGGGCGTGAGGTTCACGCCCAGGCTTTTCTGCAAAGCGTCCGGGCGTGATCGAGTGTCTGTAACGCTAATGAACTGCGCAGGGGCTGAACTTGGGGACTCACTGGGGAGGAGGGCCGGTCCGCGCGGACCTCGCCGAGCGCAGGGCGTGCCGAGCACCCGAGAGCAGGGCGCACCGCGCACCGCGCACCGCATGGGGCTGGGGCAACCGCGGCCTTCTCGCAAGTGGAAGCAATCTGATGTCGGGAGAATGGGCGGCAGGAGAGCTTGATACCCCTCTGGGAGGTTCCACAGGCTTTCCAAGTGTTCTTTGAGTAAAACGCAAACCATGCCCGACTTCCAGTGCAGGATCCGAGGAGCCAATGATCTAGCCCCTGCCTACCTTTCAGGACTCAGCTTTAACTAGCTCCCCGCCCGGGACATTCAGCTGGGTGGGGTACCCCCCCCCGACCCCAGGCCCTGCTTCTGTTGGAGCTCGCACCATTCTCCGCCCCCCTCCTGTTCCCCGCGTGGGAGCTCATAGGAGCGGGGGGCGGAGGAGATGGAGGCCAGGCCAGTTTCTCCCTTTCAGACCGGGGATGGGAACAGCCCAGGGGGCCGCGGCCTTTTCCCGAGGCCACTGCCCAGCCCCTCCCCCGCACCCGGCCAGGCTTTGAAGAGCGCGTTTTATGAACTTTTCCATTTTCCTTCTGGAGGCGTGTTTGTTCTTCTCAGTCACCTTTGTTTTTTTTTTTTTTTTTTTTTTATGAGCTTCAGAGCTGATCTGCACGTTTTCCACTCCGTGTAATTTCAATTTGAACTCTCCCCGGAGCGGCCGTTTCCCTCTTGTGGCCTGCCAAGTCGTTTGAAGGCTGCGCAAACATTCTTCCTACCTCCTGTCCCCGCGAATCTCGGTCTACACCCGCGAGGGGAGGCGGAGGCTGTTCCGGCGGATCGGAGCTTTTTCATCAGGCGCCTTCAGACCCTTTTGGAGGGCGAATTGGGGGAAGGGGGCGCATGCGTGTGCGCAGTCCCTAACCCGTGTTGGAAGTCTCCCGACGAAGGTAGTGGAGACGCGAAAGGATTGGGGCTCAGCTGAAGTGAGCTTCCTAAGTGTCCAGTACTGCTCTTTCCATGGAATTCCTCATTCAGTTTTCAGCCAGTTTCCCAGCTAGGAGGAGTTATGGTCATTTTTCAAATGAGGGAAACAGGCTGAGCCATGAGGTCAGTTACCTCCGCTACCCTGTTGGAATTCAATTCCAATTTTGAGCAAACCTCTTTTTAAAAACAATAATTATTAGTGATGACTTAATGTAACATTATTAAATACGTGTAACAATGGCCCTTTGATAAGCAGCTATTGTGTCAGCCACTGTTCTAAGCCTTCTTCTACTCATGCATCTTTCACAGATATTTTTCATAATGCTTTTATGAATTATGTACTTTCCACATGGCAGATAGGAAAATGGAGGCACAGAGAAGTTGTCTCCTGCCCCAAGTCACACAGCAAGGAAGAGCTGGAGTCAGGATTTTTATTATTTTATTTTTTTAAGTAGGCTCCACGCCCAGCATGGAGCCTGACACAGGGATTGAACTCACAACCCTGAGATGGAGACCCTAGCCGAGATCAAGAGTCCACGCTTAACGGACTGAGCCACCCTGGCGCTCCTGGAGTCAGGATTTGAACTCAGGCACAGGCACTCCTAACCACCACTATTCATGCCCTCGGAGAGCTTTTCCCACCATTATCCTGAGTCATGTGAAAGAAATCCCAGGCTTATTAACCCTGGGCTGTGTTTTCTTCCCCAAGGTCACCCTGGGGACAAACAGGAAGCTGGGGGGTGGTGCAAGGAGTTAAGTAAGGCTGTGGCTTCAAAGGCAGCCACCACTGGGGTGCATAGCCTTGGCTCTGGGCAGCTAGCCAGGGGCACCAGTCTGCAAGCTAAGGGCTGTCCACCCTCCATCTCCCGATGGACGATGGACCCTTCCTCCTCTTAGTCCAAGAGCTGAGCTGGTTGTGGAGCAGACTGGGGGCAGATCTGGGAGGGAGGTCTTGAAATTGCAGATGGGAGAAACAGATCAAGTATTGCTAATAAGAATAAAAATAATAATAGTCACCAGCATTTATTGAGCAACTACTATGCTATGCCTGATGCAAGGTTCTTTTCTTATGTTAATAGCCCTGTAGGTGGGGACATTCAGTTAGTCCCTTTAAAGAACACAGAGAGGTTAAGTCATGTGTTCAGAGTCACAGAGCCAGTAAAGTGGGTCCAGAACTGTAGTAGGGAGGAGGCTCTCAGTGGGAGCTCACTTCCTGTAAATTTGGCACATTTTGACACCAGCTGCAAAATAGAATGAGCGGATCTCGGGGCAGTCATTCTGGCTACCCTCCAAATGGGGAGACTGAGTCCTGGTGAGGGGTGGAGCATGGCTTGAAATCCCACATCAAGTCAGGGGGGGAAACAAAAGTAGAGCCCAAATGGTCTGTCCCTCACCATCTCCCTCCTTGGCCAGGGTCCTTGCTGCAGCTCCGAGGAAGGAAGCAAGGGAGTGGCCTGAGCCAGACCTTGGTTTTCCTTCTGTACTCAAATTAGTGTGTGACTTTGTGCCAGTCAGTCACCTCTCTGGGCCTCAGTTTCTCCAACTGCAAAATCATGGTGGTACAGGGGGTTAGAGTATTTAATTACTAAGACCCTTGGTGATCCTAATGTTCTGAGAAGCTCATGGGGCCATAGGCCAAAAAGCAGATTCAGGGCCAAGCAGAACCAGTCCCCAAATCTGAGGGTCTATGAAATCAAGGTCCTGAGACTTCTAGAGGGTGAGTGGTAGTGGGAGGCTCGCTGGATTGCTGAAGAGATGCTCTTTCTTTGGCAGGAGCCCCAAAGGCCTCTTGATGCCAGCCCACCGGGATTCTTCTGAGGCCTCCTTTTCACAGGGCCATTGAGCCCAAGGTAGGGGGCTGGACGGTGAAGGGCTTGGCTGGGGGAATTAGGCTTGGCCTGGGAGATTGCCTGCTAATGCCTGCATAAATATTCATCCAGAGCAGCCTATGTCAGTACTGACTTGAGACCCATATAGGCATGGCGCACCCCTACTCAACCCACCCTTCTTCTCCTTCTTCTTCATTGTTATTATTACTGCTGCAATTTAAGGACTACACCTTCTCTAGCCCCTACTATATAAGCAGGTTACAATACTGCATCTCCCTGACCTAAATCTGGCCCAGAGCTGGACCACCCTTGACGCGATCACAGATACCCAAAGCCAGAGTCCCAGGAAGTAGATTGTTGGTGCAATGACTGGTATCATCTGTGCTGTCGGCCAATAGCTCCAGAAATGTGCTGATGAATGTTTTGGGGCTGATTTATTGAGATATTTCTATTCCTAGTGACTCCGCAGGGGGGACCAGAACTTTTCACTATGGAAATTTCAGGTTTTCCTTATCTGCTCCAGGAAATGGGAGAGGGTGGGTAAAGGATGGGTAAACGGGGCTGGTGCCCAAGGCAGCAGATGGAGGCGTCCTGAAGGCCTGGTGGGGAAGAGCCTCTTGGGAGACCTACTGTGGATTTCAGTCAGCGCGTCACCTACCCTGCGGGGTGGGCACCAGCTGGAGGTAGGGGGCAGACAGCATGGATAAACCATTGTCCCTTCACTTACAGCTGGATGGGGCCCTGAACATTATTTTACAGAGCCAGAGAGGGGCACTCACTTGGCCAAGGCCACTTGGGTCAGTCCTCCCATGGCCTCGAACTTGACCTCACCCACACTGCTGGCTGCCCAGCAGAGCTTTGAGCAGCAGGGGCCAGGGATTGTGGGGTGGTGGAAATGGTGGTGGGGGGTGTCTCCCTAATGGTCCCAGGGGTTGCGTGGGGGTGGTTCAGCTCTGATGCTCATCCTTGGCCTCCCTGTGCCCACGCACCCGAGGCAGGTGCACATTTTTCCACATTCTGGGCTGAAGAGCCTTGCCTAGCTTTTGGGCCTGGGAAGGAGGAAGAGAAAGCAAGGCCTGGAGAGTGAGCAGTGCAGGGGAGGGAGCTGCGAACAAAGGGGCTGGCGCTGGATCAGGCAGGGCCGCTGAGTGACGATCCCCAGGCCCTGAGGTTGGGGCAGGCTGCCAGGACACACAGGGGGTGGGGAGGGAGATCCCCGGAGACCAAGGCACACAGAGGAGACCCAGACAGAGGTCAGGGATAGACAGGGCAAGGTGGAGAGAGAGAAAAACACACAGAAAGGGGAGATGGAGGCAGGTTTGGAGATGGGCAGTTGGAGGGAGAAACAGACAGAAGGCGAAGGAGGCACATGGGGAGACACGGGGCGTTAGAAAGTCGAGACGGAAGGCCGCAGAGAGGGAGAGACAGGGAGATAGGCAGACCCAGAGAGACAGAGAAGGCAGCATAACCACAGGAGAGAGACAAGTCAGAGAGGGAGGGACACAGAGAGGAAAGGAGCAGGGGTGGTCGAGACAGAGAACCAGACGATGGGACAGTGGACGGAAAACCAAATCGATGTAAATGCATTCACTTCAGGGCCATGATCTGAGGTTATCTGACACGTGGGTCCCTGACTGTCCCGGCCCAATTGGTCCTGGGTCGGGAGACCTCTGGCCCCCAGCCCCCAGGGTAAAGGTCTTTGGCTACTATTTGTAGTGGGCCTGGTTTCCTTTCCAGATAAAGGGGTTTTTATAAGTGGTTTTTAATGACCTCCCAGTGCCAGCACACCCTGTCTTCAATTTTCAAATTTCACTCTGTGTGTCCTGGGTGGGCACCTGGGTGTGCACGGGCCAGGCTGTCTGCAGCTGGGCAGGGCTCCCGCTAGCCACGCATTGGGCATTCAGAGCATCCCCGTCCAGCCGCAGAGTTGTGCGCGGTGTGCACGTGTGTGTGTGTGTGCACAGAGTCACACAACCTCCCCACATATGTGCCCACACACCCTCATACAAGCCCACGAGACACACATACATGCTTCACTCACCGTAGCACACACGTGTGGATACACACGCATTCAACATTTGTTGAGCACCTACCATACGCGGAGTGCTGGGCTGGGTGTTCAATATGGAAAGAAAAAGAAAGTGAAGGTGCCTCTCTCGGGCGCCCCCTAGAGGCGGGGCTGCCAGGGCGCCCTACAGACAGGGTGAGCCAGAGGGAGGATGCTGGGGAGGGGGCACAGGGACTGCCCCTCTGACCTTGGGAATGTCTAAATTCAGGGTCTGTGGTGTGGTAGAGATGTCCAGCACCTCGCCGTGGTCAGAGCCAAGAGCACCCATCTTAGTGCGGGTGAGCTTGGCCCAAGTCAGGTCTCTCAGAGTTTAGACTCTGCCCTTCAACCTCGACCACTGATATGAGAAATCAGAAGGCCGGGGGTCCTGTCCCCCCATCAAGTCTCGGAATCTCTCCCCTATATCTCCTTCTTTGGGAAGTCAGACGTAGGGGCCTGCCTGTCTTCTACCCCAAGTTGGGGGACCCCATCGTCTACTGCAAACGGGATCTGTGGGGAGGGGGGAGAGAGGTTCAGTTCCCTTTCGTGTTTGCCCCTGCGTCTGGGGAGGATGCACATTTCCTTCGATCTGGGCTGAGCGTACTGACAATCCCACTTGCTGCTCCTGGTACTAGCTGGTCTTTCTTTTCATTTTGCCTCAAACATCCCGATGATTGTAATAACAGCTAGTGTTTATGGAGTGCGCACGGCACACAGGGTGCTGCGCTAAGCGCTTTGCAGAGATCGCCTCATGGAAGGCTCAGAACAGCCCTGGAACATGGGGGCGGGAAAGGACTGTGGATCCCATTGTACAGATGAAGAAACTGAGACCAGGGGAGGTGAAGGCATTGGCCCCAAATCGTACGACAAGAATTGACACCCCGGCAGACTGACTCCAGGAGTCGAGCTTTTATCCAACATCCAGCCTTGTAGCAAATAGTTCTCATCTATCTGTACAGCCTTCAGAAAGGGCCAAGACATGGGATGTGGGACGTGTGTGTCTGTGTGTGTGTGCGTGTGTGCATGCACACCTGTGTGCACACACGTGGATGCTGTGGTCAGCGTAGATTCCAGGGGACAGCCAGGAGCTGCCCTGGGACTCACATGGCAGAGGCCCAGGCCAGGGGGAACTTTCCAGAAAAGCGGCCATTTCCTGACTGCAGAAAGGGCCTTGCCCGAGCCCACCAGCTCATTTAAGCTCTGCTTTGGTCCTGCTGCAGGACTGCAGAGCGGCCCGGCTCTGTGCCCAGCCTGCCTGCCGTGTAACAAGATAGTTTATATTATACCGCTGAGCAGAAATAAAACTACTGAGTCAAACATTGCAAACAGATGCTGCCGGCCAGAGCCCAGGGTCCGTGGCCAGATGCTGTTGCGAGCACCCTGGGAGGGTAGAAGCAGGGAGTCTGGTCCCTCCAGACCCTGCAGGTTGGGGTGGGGAGTGCCGCTGGAATTAGAGGTGTGGGGGCCCCCCCGCGAAGGGGCTTTCGGAAGTGGAGAGGGGAGGGAATAAAAGAAGGAAAGGGGGGATACCTTTCCTTTCTTTCCTTCCCCATGCACATTCCAACCTTGTTATCTGCCAATTTCTTAATGTTCTTAATGTGGGCCCCTCCTCCCATGAAGTGGTGAAGCCCAGAAAGCCTCCCTGAAATACCCCAAATAAACACACTCTAAGTCCCCTAGAACCCCTTCTGAGAAGATTCTGCCTCGAAGCTCACAAGAGAGTTCTGGAACTTCTCCCCTCATGCTGTCTCCCAACGCATCTCTCCTCCTGCCACTCCCCCTGCCCCTCCCCTCAGGTCTACCACTTCATCTTCCAGACTAGAGCCCTATTTAAATCCCATACTGATAAAGTCATGCTCTTGCTCCGCCACCTTCCGTGGCTCCCCATTGTCCACGGTAGGACTTCTTAAAGAGGAGCCTGAGGAGTGCCTGCATCAGAGTCTCCTGGGAGTGTTGTTAAAATGCAGATTCCAGGGCCACGCCCCTGCCCTACTGAAACCGCCTCTTGGGGGCCCAACAATCTGCATTGTAAACAATCTGAAAACCTTTCTGGAAGGAGGCAAGGTGCTATTATCTTTTCCAAATGAGCACAGCGTAGAGTGATGAGGGTTAGTTTAATGCAGCGTTCTTAATTTTTAAAAAAAATTTTTATTGTTATGTTAATCACCATACATTACATCATTAGTTTTTGATGTAGTGTTCCATGATTCATTGTTTGTGCATAATAGCGTTCTTCATTTGGTGATCCCACAGATGCTGAGAGCACCTACTGTGTGCTGGGCGCCGGGCTGGGGGCAGGGGAGACAGAGGGCACAAAGTCAGCACCATTCTGGCAGTTTTGTATTTCCAGTGACTTTGGAGCAGGAGGAGCTTGGGGACGTCTGGCTCGTTGGGGAAGACATCCTGGGGAGGCATCCCAGGGCCCAGAGAGATGGAGAAGTAGATTAGCCGCCAGGATTCTGGTCCGTGCTCCCGGTGGAAGCCTGGTGTCAGCAAAGGCTCTGAGCAAGGGGGTTGCAAGACTGGATGCAAGGCAAGGATAATTCAGCGGCATCGCAGACTTGGATGTGGGCGGGAAACGTGAGGAAATGGGAAATGCTCGCTTTCTCATTCTGCTTCTCTTTCCTGGAAACTTGGAGTATGGGGACCTTACCTGGTCTTTCCTGGAAGGCCCTGGAAGGAGGTGTCTATGGCACTCTGGAAGTGCGGGTTGAATGAATGAATGAAAGAAGGGTGGCAGGAGAGGAAAGGGGAAACAAAAGAGAGGGAAAGACAAAAGGAACGTGTAAGGAGATAGGGGAAGGAGGAAGGAGACAGTGGGCGGGGACCCACTGTGTGGTTGGTAAGTTCTGAAGCTATTGGGAATAGGGTAAAAACTGTGTGTGCGAGCGTGTGTGTGTGGACAGGTGGATGCTGAGGGTTTGTTCTTGGAAGCCAAGGCATCACGGGCACGCAGGAGAGACTTCTACCCCACCTTCCATTCTCTTGTGCGGGACGAGGGAGACGGCAGGGAGGCTGATAGAAAAAGGTGTTGGTGACTGTGGTAGTACGGAGCTGGGGGGACAGGAGGTGGCTATCAGGGTGGGCAGTCACAGAGGCGGCCAGGGAAAAGGCAGTGTGTGTGCGTGTGGGTGCGCGCGCACGCGCGTGTAAGTAACAGGCAGAGACATTGAAAGCAATCAAAATAACTCTGATTAACACTCTCTCCCACCCTCTCCCTCCCCAATCCATTTCCTCCCAGCCAAGGTCCAGGGCAGACACGCCTGACGGTAACCCTAAGAGGCAGGGGAAGCTTGAGCAATTATTTTTACACTAAAAAAAAAAAAAGCCCTCCAAGATGCCTGCGTGCTCAGGGCCCCGCCAGCCGAGCGCCTGAGGTTCAGGCGGAGGCCCTCGCCACCCCATCCTTGGGCACTCCTTCTCTCCCAGCCTCCATAAGGTCTGGCCTCTCTTCTTCTGCATGGCCTGTGACAGACAGCCCAGGCCAGGCACCCCCGAGAATGCCCCCTCCCCCGCCGGGGGCCTGTCCCCCTCTGAAACTGATCCCGGGCCTTTGGATCTAATTTGTTTCTCTGTCTGCGGGGTTTGGGGGGGGGGGGCCTCGCCTGGAGACACGGTGGTCACAGGTGACATCAATCATGTCTGCGTCTTCCGAGGGCTGGGGATAGGATATCAGAGAGGTGACCAAGCATTTGCCACATGATTCAAATCATCTCAGCATTGATTAATTGGGTTCATCCTGAGATTCTGAATCATAACAACTGTTTTTCTCCTTCACCTAACATCAACAGGCCCTTAAAGGGGAAGGATCCATTTACCCAGAGCATGGGGTGCATTAAGTTGATGAGCTCCTATTAAATGTTAAATGCTGGATGTGTTTTAGACAAACTCGATTTGCTCAAGATACTTTTCAAAGGTTTTGTGATGATTAGACATCTCTCTCCCTGCCTCGCCTCTTCCTCTCTGGCTTTTCCTGGGACGTGTTTTGGCTTCAGCCTCTGACAGATGGGATGAGGGAACGTGTGGGCTCATAGACAGGGTCCTTTGAGAGGGGCTTGGGGGGCAGGGAGAGAGCCCCCTAGGCTGTTTAAAAGTGATACAGTTTCTGAAAAGTTTAACAAGGCAGAAAACAATCCCGGATGCCAAATTTGCCTTCCAAAAGCTAAATATCCGGAATGCCTCCTGCCCCTTAAATGGAGGAGAAAACCGTACTTCCAAGCCAAAAAAAAAAAAAAAAAAAAAAGCAATTTTCTAAAGAAGAGAAATTCAGTTTCTGCACTGGTATGGGTTCTGGAACCGGGAATGACTGACTATGCTTGGCATGGAAACAAAACCCAGTTTTAATGCAAATCAGTGAAAATGGGGATCTGATCACACACACAAAAATAAATAAATAAAAAATCAGGCAACTTGCCTACTCTGTCTTTCCTAAAAGGTGAAAAGGATGCTCAGCAGGGCGCCCATGGTACTGGCTGTGTGACCTTGGACAAGTCACCGTGTTGCTTTGAATCTCAGTTTTGGTTTATAATAATAGAATAAATAAGATTCACTGGCCTATTGAGAAATAACTCAAAGAAAAGTTAGGGGAATGTCTCAATGGATTCTTGGTAGACTTCTATTTATTTTTATTTATTTATTTATTTTAAAGATTTTATTTATTTATTTGACAGAGAGAGAGAGAGCACAAGTAGGCAGAGAGGCAGGCAGAGGGAGAGGGAGAAGCAGGCTCTCCACTGAGCAGGGAGCCTGACGTGGGACTCGATCCCAGAGACCCTGGGATCAAGACCTGAGCCGAAGGCAGCCGCTTAACCGACTGAGCCACCCAGGCACCCGGTAGACTTTTAATAGATAAATGTGTGTGTGATGGGGATGGTGGTTCTGCTGTGGTGGGGAGACTCGGGTCCTCCATACGTATGGATACGTGTGGTTCATAAAGTTTCAAAATGTAGATGAGCTCCAAGGTTTAGCCTTGGAAGGAGAAACATTCTGGGCTGTGATGACCCGTGCAAACAGGATCATTTAGAGCCAGTTTGCAAACGTGGGCTCAGCAGCCCCCAGCAATGTTGGAATAGTGCGTTGGAAGTTGATTAGCACATCTGGAAGGTTCTCAGGGACAGTGGAGGCTGCTCATGCCCACATATCAAACCTCCCCAGAATCCCCATCAAGCAGTGCGTTCAGAAACTGGGAATGACCTTGGTCCTCTGTGAGCCCAGATGTTCCTAGTGATGGAGAGAAGGTGGTTGAGGCTTTGGACAAGGTCACCCAAACCTGTGTGCCTCGGGTGGGCTCTGGGTTGGGCTCAGCCTCACCACCCCAGGCCACGTATCCGTGGCTGTGACCGCCACCCCTTCTGAGCTGATCTGTGGAGGGACTGGGCTCTCCTGGTGCCCTGGGGGATAGAGAAGTGGCTGGGCAGCCCATAGGGGCAGAAAGAGAAGCAGAGGTGGGGTGGGAGGAGCCCCAGAAAGAGAGGAGAGAGAGAAAGGAAGGAAGGAGAGAAACAGGGAGTCAGGCAGAGAGAGAGAGAGAGAGAGAGAGAGAGGACAGAGAGCTACAGGGAGATGGACAGAGAGGAAGGGAAGAAGCCAGAGATTAATAAGAGTCTGGGACAGCACGGAAGGGACCGCAGGGGAGAAAGGGAGGGACAGGGAAAGGAGGAAAAGAGTCAGAAACAGAGGGCGGGAGGGAGCCCGCGAGGGTCAGACACACCATACCACGCGTGCAAAGAGAAACTGAAACACAAAGACAGGGTCGCAGGGGGAGCAAGACGACCAGAGCCAGAAATGGGGAGCGAGTGGGCAGATCCCATGCTTGAGACGTAAAGGATACTGACTTTTGTTTCTCCCCCAGAACACAGAATTCCCTACCAGCGTCACCAGGCCTTCAAAGTCCCCGCTAGCTCAGCCCGGCACCCGCAGGGACGCTCGCTGCTGGGCTATCACAAATGAAGCATCGGTCTGGGGGCTGGATTGCGTCAGGGGAGGGATGGTCCGTGGAGAGGATCAAAGGGAACCAGGGTCCTGGCTTCATTGGCAGGACTCCCGGTGGGGCCCTGCAGGCCTGAATTCCTGGCCAAACCCCCAGGAAACATTCTGATGGGCAGATAGAGATACTCCAACCGCAGGCCGCCTCCTCCCTCTCTCCCTCCCCCTCCTCTTCTGCCTCTCGCGTGTGGGTTGAAATCAGCATTGAGAGGGTTGGCCAGTGCTTAACTGAACTCCAGACGGCAGGGCATGCTCCTCCAGGGCCCCCCCAGCTCTTGAACCTTACAGCAACACGTGCGGAGGAGGGGCGCTGCCTGACAGAGCTGTCCGGAGACCCCATGGAATGATGCTCAGTGCTCAGGAGGCAGAACATGCCGGTGTGGAGTGAGGCACCCTTGGGATGAAATCAGGCTGCATCGTCCTTGACACCTTGTCTTCTCGTACGTGAAATGGGGATGATAGGAATACCTCCGAGGGCCCTAAGTGGGATCCCCAGTGCCAAAGCTCGGAGAGCCCAGCGCCTGGTGCATTGTAACCCCGGGCCCGTGGAGGCCCTACAGTGTCTAGAAGACAGAAAGCAGATTGCTGTCGTGGACAGGGGGTAATATATGGCATCTAGCTCCGGCCGAGAATTGAATTCAACCTCAGCTGGAGAATTAGAACATTGTGATTAGAAATGAGAAGAGAGAAGGGACAAAACACCCTGTCTTCAAGTGCACGATGACAGAGCACAGACTCTGCGGGCAGCCCAGGGCGGGGGCTGGGGAAGGACAGGGCAGATCATATTAATATCAATAAATTATATCTGCACCGTGATTTATGGCTGCGATGCGCTTCCCATTATGTTATCTTCCAGCATTACAGAAGGACGCACTCTCCTGATGATTGTCCCAGCCGTTTTCACGTAATCACTGCTCTCAGTGGTCACGGTGTTGTCTGGGCCACTGTTGATGTGATTCTCCTAGTTTCCACATTGGAGAAACTGAGGCTTGTCCCAGGAAACAGCTGGAGCCAAGATTTAAATCCAGGCTTTGTCCTGCTGGGTCTTTCCCCGCGTTTCCCCTCATCTCATCCTGGGAGCAAGGCAGCCTCTTTATCTTGTCATTTTGTCCTTCTGTGGAGTCCGGCTTCCTTCTCTCCCATGGCGGATTACTCCAGTTTTCTCTTGCACTCAGGCCAAGGGTGAAGGGGCTCAAGGGTCCTCCTGTCCAGCCCCGAGGTTCTCCCATCTGCCTAACCACCCAGCACTGCATCCCCAGCCCCTGTGCCCATGGGAATGAAGAATTCCCCCCAGCAGCTGCTCAGTTGCAGGGAAGGCAAGGGTGACCCGGATGTGGACTTGAACTTTGAGGTATTCCCCGCCTTCCCCCAGCCACCACTTTGGCTGGCCTTACCTCTGTCTTTGAACCTAGGGGCAGCCTGGCTGGCATGTTCACCCCGACCTCCCTCTCCCCTTCACCTCCTTCCCCTTTCTTTCAGGAAACCGACAGCCCTGCTCAGGGCTGAGCTGATTTGGGGACCAGGTTCATTTAGCATTTGAAGAGGGAGCTATTCCAAGAATGTGCGGATTTAGTCCTGGAAGTGGCCCTAGAAGGAGACTGGCTCGGCTTCTGAGCAGGAGTACAAATGAGCCCCCTCCCCCTCCTGCGATTTCCTTTGTCTCAATCCAAAATCCCCCTTTACACGATCCCGGAGGCTTCCTAATAAAATAGAACTGTAACTTTATCTAAGACGAGTGCAGCACATGTCGAATGGATAAGGTGTAATTAATAACAGAAAATAATGTCTCCCCCCCTTCTGACCTTTCACCCCCATATAAGTGTCTTAAGTTTTATGACAGCTAAGAACAAAATGAGTGTATGCATGCGAGCGTGCACACACGCGCACGCGTGCACGTGTGTGTGTGTGTGTGTGTGTGTGTGTGTGTTTGCGTGCGAGGTGCATGCATGCGCCCGTGTGTGCGTTCGAGCCGAGTCTACGAGGGGCCAGTGTGTCTGTCTGGTGAGTATTCACCTAGCCCTGGCTGGAATTGGTTTACGTTTCTGGCTAGACTGGCCTCTCGCTGAACCCAGGCACTGCCTGAAACCGATCTGATCTCTTGAAGTGAGGATTCCATCTAGATCTCAAAATACCCTATATCTATTTCCATGCAAAACCTCGGACAATGCAGAAGCCGAATGTTACAAAAAACGAAGGGGATGCATGTGCCTGTGTGTCCGCACGCGCACACGCACATGCTCTTTTGGAGTCCCCCAGCGGCCGCTCAGTTGCAGGGTAGGCAAGGGGTCCCCAAATCAGTTCAATCTATTATATTTCAGAACTAAGGTGGGTGCTGGGGAAGGGGGTATGGATAGTTATTTGTGCCCGTAGCAGTGCACAGGAAACCAAGATGAACGTTTCCTTGGTCTTGATGCTGTAAATAATTGGGCATATGAGGAACTCATTACGGACAATGTTCTCCTAAGCAGTTGTGGTCCCCACCCCCAGTGTGGCATCATCCTTGCTGTTTCTCTAGGAGAGAATGGAAGATCTGTGCTTGGCCCGGCAGGTTGAGGCTGGAGGAAGCAGGGGAAGGGGTGAAGAGAGCTAACCTCACAAGATTCTGTAGACTGTTTTCTGCAGTTGGGAGGGGAGGGCGCTTGAACCAATACTGTTTGTCTTCATGGTTCCACAACTATGTTCGTTTTGAGTAATATTATCTTGCTTTAAAGGTCACTGGGCTGGCCTGAGCTATTGGTTTCTTGTGATTCATTACGTTTGATATGCAACTTTTCGAGAAGTCCGCAGCGCCAACCTCTGGGTTAATGGAAGCCACACCAGCCACGAAGCCAGTAGCTTTGAATCTTCCCCGGATGGGGAGGCCTGGGCAGCGCGGGGTGAGTTGCTTCCTTTTGATCAGCAGTGCTGATGTGAACCAGAGGTCATGCATGTTCGGGGCCTGTGTGTTAGTTCTACTAGACAGCAGCAACTGGACCCCCCGACATCCCCCCCCAACCCTGCCCCCACCCCAAGCCCGGGGAGTTTTGTTTTCCATGGTTGTCCCTCTCTAGGCTGACTTTTCCAGGACCCCTGGGGCACCAGAGAGACTTTGTTTTGGAAGATTCGGAGCCCTAAATCATTGGAGAAGGCCCCTCTGTCCACTCCTGGCCTTTCTCCTTCCATCCCAGGCTCCTTCAGACACAGATAAACCAATTGCTGCTTCCCTGGGGCATTCCTGCTCACCGATGTTAGGTGACAGGCTGGATTTGGAGGGAGATCTCTTTCTCCCAGGGGAGTCATTGGGTTGTTGAGTTCTTTTATGGGCATGCTTGAACTCTGGAGGGCCCCCAAACTGACAGCCACCTCTGCTAAATTGATCGTATATTTTTCTGTCCTTACGTCATTCCATCGTCCTTCCGCAAATGCTTTGGTCTGCCATATTTTTATGGCTCTTCTTCCAAGAGGTTCCATGGAGGGTGGGTCAGCATGATTTATCTGCAAGGAGAAGGGAAGGAGAATTTCTTATCTCTGGTATCAGAAGGTGGGATTTCCCTCTTATCACCCTCGCTTTTGCTTTGGGGTTTAAAGGCAACACCAACTGGTTGGATTAAGAAGTTTAGGGAGTTCTTTAGGCTGCCAGCTTCAGAAAGTTGACAATGACCAGAAATGGGGGACTCAACCATCTCCTAATTTCACATCCTCCCAGATACGTAACATCACAGCGCACAGCCCCTGAGTTTGCTGCCAGGACAAGAAGATCTTGATTGGATTAAAATATTTCCCAGCGGAGGTTTTGAGGCTTTGGCAAACATAATGAGATGAGCAGCTCTTCAGAAACAGAACTTGAAAAATTAAACAAGTCATATATATTCATTATCAAAAAACGTAGAAAAGGCAGATAAGGAAAAAGAAGAAAATGAAAATCACCTGTAATCCCACCACATGGGGCTGACTGTTCATATTTTACTGTGTATCTTTCTGGTCTTCAGGGTATAGCAAATGCATTTTAAATGAAAATAAGATTGCATTGCATATTGCATATGACTGTTTTCATTAGTAAAAATTATATATACTCATTGTAAAATATTTAAATGATGAGCGACAAGAACAGTAACAACAGAACCCAAATTGCAACCCCCATTTTCTTACTAGTGAACGTCTTGCTAGATATCTCTTTCCCCATTGTTGGATAACCTGCTTTAAAAAAAAATCTTAACGACATAGCATGGGCTTCTCCACGTCAGTGAAGTTGTCTCTACATCATTATTCCTCGGGGGCAGAGTTGGGGATTCCATTATCAGGATGCGCTATGGTTTAGCTAATACATCCCCTGCAGTTGGACAGTTAGGTTGTTTCCCATTGTTCATAAAGTCCTCCTCCCATAGCTCAGTCGATGCATTGCCAGCACTTTGTCAGGTGGGATTTGGGTCTTGCCTGTGGCTCATCAGGCAAAGGTGATCCACTCCTGTCAATGACTCTGTAGAGCAAGGCAGAAACGAATCTGCTAAGAACTGTATGAGCAGCAAGCCCGACCGACGGTAGTTTAAACAACGAAGAGTTCCTTTCCCTCAGACAATGGGTAGTCAGAGGTGGACTGCCGGTGATATTGATCCAGCTGCCCTATGAGGTCATCAGGATCCCAGCTTTCTTTGTTGTCACTCCACCTTAGTATTTTGACTCTTTATTTTTGTGCTTGGCTTCCTCACGCTCAAAGATGGCTGCTTTGGCTCCAGGCATCACGTCTGCTTTAAGACAGGAAGGAGGAAAGACTGGCACCAGACGGCTTTCTTCTGGAGCTTTCTCTTTGATAAAAAATTCAAAACTCTCCCGCAAATCCTCCCAACAGACCTCTGCATACATTTTATTGGCCCAGACTGTGCCGTATGGCTTACTCTAGCTGCCAAGAGGTCAGGAAGGTGAATCTTTTCTCTTTTTAGGAGGCAGGCAGGGAGAAGGACTCTGGGAATGGGTGTTTGGATCAGTTAACCCATGGCTTAGTCATAGCATCTAAAACATTTTCACCGACAGCTAGAGCTGATTTGGGGCATTGTCTCCACTCCCTGACCCCATTTGCTCTGACTTCCTGTGTCTCACGTGTTTCTTAGGGTCTCCAAACCCTGCCCTTAAGTCTTCCCATTTTGGTCTGGGCTCTTGGTTTGGGAGCCACATTCAGACTCTGCCCTGCCGGGCTGGGCTTTTCACTCAAACTCTTGCCCTTGTTGTCAAGGTGCTTTCTAGTCTGTAAAATGCTGGGTCATTGGAAGTACTTTTGTCGCTGGATTCGGTGCTGGGCTCTGCAGTGCAGAATTCCCAGCCTCCAGAAAGCTGCCCATGAAACCCAGTCGAGGGAGGGCAAAGGCACATCTTCTTAAAGCCTGGTTGTTCCACAGGTCTGACAGATGCAGGGCTGGCCAAGATTGGCCCGAGTTAGATTCTTCCAGGGGGTATTTCTTTGGTGGCCTGTGGCTACTACATCCTGACTTGGGGTCCCTTTCTCAAGAGGAGACCCCTCTGTAGCATCAGGGTCCTGCCTCCTTGAGGATCCTGCTTTTGACTTTTGAACTGGATCGACAGTCCATTTTTTCTTGGGAGGAACTTCTTTGTCCTGCGGCCCCACAGATCACGAGCTGGGTGGTATCTGGAGCCGTGGGGGAGCATCTGTGGTCAGGCTGGCCGTGGCTCTGCAGCTTAGAACCGGATCTCGGTTCACGACGACCACGTTGTGCTGCCCCTCGCTCCCCATCCCCAGGTGGTGACAGGCAGCAATGTCCCCAGGCATGGCCCAGTGTCCTCCAGGGGCCCAGAGTGCCCCTGGTTGAGAAGCACGGCTTCTGCAGTTCAAGTCCCGCCTCTGTCGCTTAAGAACTGCATCATCTTGGCCTGGTTACTCCACCCAAGTAAGCTTCAATTTCCTTGCTTGTAAGTTGAGCATCATAAAAGGATCCACCTTGGAGGGTTATTTTGAGGATTCACTGAGTGAATATTTGCAAAGTGGAACAAAACAGTGCCTGGTGGCGAGTTAAGAGTGGCAGTTGTCACTCTGGTTCCTTCTGTGGCTGCTCGAAGGCGAAAAACAGGCGGGTCTTTTATCTTTCCAACCTCAGTGCCTGGGCACGCTGACATTCAGAGTGTTTGCTGAATGCATGTAGGGCCTTTAAGCACTGTCTTCCATGTGCAAACAGCCTAAGTAGGTCTGAAATCCCACTTCCCGGCCTGGCCACGGACCCACGGATCCCCGGGAGGTGGAGGGCGTGAAGGAAGCCCCCATTTGCGGTGTGGAAAACTCTGTAGAGGCACTTTCTAGGTCCAGACCGCCCCCCCTACCCCCGCAGAGAAAAGAGAAGGGGAGAGGTGAGCACAGCTCTGAGCGTGGCAGTAAAGTCAGCTGGTGTGCGGGGAGCACAATGTTCCAAACACAATTAAAAGCCAATCAGGGTCCGGAAAAGTGCATTAATGTCCCTCCATCAAGCAGCAGGACACATGTGGCGTAGGCGTGTCTCTGGGGGCCGCTTCTTTAAGGGCTGTCACGATGGCAGCATCAGGCCCCCTGTCCCCCGCAGAACCCCTCGTGACCTTGCCCAGACGTGGGCCTCGGACATCGGGGTCCCCAGTATAGGGAAGGAGCCTGGGGCCAGCTCTGTCTGTGTTTTAAACTGTTGGTCTAGGTAGATGCCAAAGAGGAGAAATCAGATGAGTCTCCCTGAGGGTCCACTGATTTTTGGGAAAGCATGTGAGCGCCTCGCTCGTTCAGTCAACCGGGATTTCAGTCGGGGACCACTTCTGTTAGCCCAGTGCTGGGCTGCACCAGCGTTCTTGACTGTAGGCAGTGTCCCCGAGGGGCGCTGAGCAATGCCTAGAGATGATTTCAGTTGTCACAACACTGGGGTGCATCTAGCTTGTAGAGGCTAGAGATGCTGGCCCACGTCCTGCAATGCACAGGACAGCCTCTGCCATAAAGAATATGGTTCAAAATAGCAGGCAGGCTGAGGTTGAGCTCCTAGCCGAGGCCCAAGGACTATACGGTTATGGATATGGAGATAGTGGTGACCAAGACAGATGTGGTCCCTGCCTTTTGGCTGGGTTTTCATGATTGAAGTCATCTTAACTGTTTCTTTAAGTAGCGGGACTTGGACAGAAGTCTCTTTAAGAATAACATTGGTCTTTCTTTTGTCCTCTGTCCAAGCGGGGGCCCGGCGGTGAGTGTGCGTGTGTGTGTGCGTGTGTGTGTGTGTGTGTTCAGAGCTGTGGGGGGCATATGTTTGGACTCGTGTGGTTGTCTGTTTATGTCTGTGCTGCTCATCGGTGTGGCTCTGTTCATAAGAGAGGGTTTTTTTTTTTCCCCTCCCCTGTCATTTCCTTCCTCTGCTTGCCAAAGAAGCATGGGTGGCTTGCTTGGACCTTCTGGGGTTGGCTTCGTCACCAGACAAGATTAAGAAATAGTGAGGGGACCACCCTCCTCTGACCCCTTCCGTCCTCCTCCTCGTCTCCACGCTCTCTCCCTCCCCTCCCCTCCCTGCCCCCACCTCAGCGATAAAACAAGAGGTCAATAAACTTGCCTCTGAATCCAAGCTTTGAACTTGAAGTTTGGTTTAGGCTAACTGGGCTGCGCCTGCATGAGTATCCAGGAAGCTCTAAAAATGGTGTTTCAGAGGAATCAAAGCACATCCATGAGAACAATTGATCCCAACAAGGGTTTCCCACCTCGGCACCATGGACATCCTGGGTCACTCGATTCCCTGCTAGGAAGGGCTCTCCTGTGCATTGTAAGGGCGTGGAGCCACATCCCTGACTTGGACCCACCAGACACACCCCAGTTGGGGAGTGACAACCAAAAATGTCCCCAGACATTGCCCAGAGTCCCCTGGCAGCGTGAAATCCCCCCCACCCCGCCGACTGAACACCAGTGATCTACCAATGCACAGAGCAACACGGGAGAATCCCGCACACTTATATTTGAACAGAAGAAGCCGGCTGCTAACGTGTGATACTGTGTGATCCCATTTATATAAAGTACAAAAGAGGTAGAGCTGAACAGGATCATAGCTGCCCTTTGCGGAAGGGGGACACACAGGAACCGGAAAGCCACACGATGAGACCTTCGGGACACTGCTTTTCTTTTTTCTTTTCTTTACCTTTCCTTTCTTTTCTTTTTTTTTAAATCTAAATGCTGTTTAAGTGTATGCTATGTGTGCTTTTCTGTATGTATTTGACACCCGTATTGAAAGCTGTGTGTGTGTTGGGGGGTGGAAACACATATTAAATGAACACATTTGGAGAATCAGAGAAGACTGTCTTAACAAAAAAAAAAAAAAAATCCCAGTGGCGCAAGTTTGATCTCTGTCCCAGACCCTGGAGTGGACGGTTTATGAGCGGCTTTATTTAAATGATTCTTATGCACTCCCTCCAGCTGTTTCTAAAGCTGCAGGAACAATAAGTCTACTGAGCAGTGATCTGATTGAGGAGAACACGTTGTCAGCCTCTACACACACACACACACACACACACACACACACACACACACACACACACGCCCCAAACAGAGACGTCACCAGGCCTGGGTTGAATCGAGTTTCCTGCCTTTGTGTTCTCCAGGCAGCCCTACACACTACAAACTGACACACGAAATGGACCCATAAGCCAGGTGGAGGTTTAGGAAAACAAATGGCCCTTTTAATCTTCTGGAAGGGGGGGGAAAATAATAATCATCACGTCCAACAATTCAAGTTTGCCTCTTGACACTTGTTTAAAGGCAAGGCTTGGCCTTAGCCCTCTGTCCTGAATCCTTATCACCCGCACCAGCCCTGTCTCAATCCAGAGAGCTCTGGATTATTACCCGTCTGGCGTGTTAGGTCTTTACGGACTGTAGCACAGCTATGGGGTGCCCAAAGCAAAGGCTCTGGGTATTCTGTAATTTTTTTTTTTTTTTTTTTTAGTGCTCCCCTTTCAGGGAACACCAAGGAAGTTTCTGGAAGCAAGCGGGCCACAAGATGTGTCTGAGAGACCCCCAGTCTTCCTCCCAGAGGCCTCCTCGGGCATCAGCATTTGGGAAAAGCCGGGTAGACGCTTGCTGTAGCCTCCCCAGCTGGTCAGCATTTATAAAGTGGGGCACATCTGTTCTTCACTGTCAGCGTGGCGAAGGGGAGGGATGGAGAGAGGAGAAAGCCCAAACACTGGGCTCCATCCCACCTAGTGCCAAGAGAAAATTGCTTCTAAGTTGGAATCATGGGGAAGGGCTTCATTACAGGGCAGAGACTTCCTCAAAATGCCTCCCTCCCCCTCCCCCTTTCTGCTTTCTCTCTTTTTAAAAGTCTCCAGGTTCGAGCCCGTCTTGAGATTTATGATGTGTTTTGCTTTGCAAACCCCCTAAGATCGTATTTGGGTGACAAAGAGCTGAGAGGTCTGCAGATAGCCTGTTGGTTGAAAAAGAGAGTGTCATGTATAATGAATACAGGATATTTAGCAGTGTCTCTTTCATGCACATACATCAAGTTATAAATGCCCCCACGCGTGTGCAAAGCCCATAGCCACAGGCTCAGGGGCGGCACCCCCTCATCACATGCACAGAGAGGCATGACATGCTTGCAAACACATGCAAAAGACCCACAGGCGTGCGGAAGCATGTTCATACATGAGCAGGCCCACACCAATATAGCAAACTGGAAACAGACCCAAACCCACTTCCGACATCAGAGCGCGATGGGGATATGCACCCCCCCCGCCCCCCCCATGCAGGCCCCTCCCAGGGGCCCCTCCGAAAAGTTTAAATGAATGGTCTCGGAGGGACCTGCTTTGCTTCTTCTTCCGGCTTCAGTTTTCCTTGCAACGCAGAGGTCTTCTGAAACAGTCGCGGGGCCCACAAACCACACTCCGTTCTGCTTTCTAATGAGACCTCCAGGCCCATAACAAAGCCAAAAGCTCCAGAAACTGCATCTCACCGAGCTCTAAGCACAGGCCTGGCCCAGGACCTCTTGGAGGCCGCTGTTCCTGCCTTCCCAGCTGCTGCAGTAAACTTTCCAAGGGGGACCTGACACCGCCAGAGGGTTCCTGGGGACCCTGGCAGAAAAAGGGACACGGAGATGGATGACCCAAAGGCACGCGATGGAGAAGGGCCCTCGACAGCCAGGACCGGCAATGACATGGGGTCTCAGAGAGACAAAATGAAACCTGGCCCCCAGTCTTCCATCCTTTCCTCTAAGATCTAATTACAGATGTCTTGACATTCCTTCTGCATAGAGTTTCCTTAAAAGATTTGCCAAGAAGGAACATTTGGAAACTGTGTTTTAGGTACAATGCCGTCTGGGAGTCACTCTCGCTGGCTGGGCCCTTAGATGACAAACACTTCATGATGGCGAGCTCCACGGACACCGCGTTTGGAAGACGGGATTCTTGACCCACAGCAGATAGCCCGTGTGGACAGTGGCCTTTTGGCAGAGCATGCCTCTCTGATCTCACGTTCATTTCGACACAAATATACTTATTGTGGGTACCGAGTTTATGTGGCGGACTCCTCTTGACACATGTTCACAATAAAAACACATTCTTTTTTTCCCCTTCCCCTGACCCTAGGAAAAAAACAAAAAAAAGATTAACATTTTTCAAGATGCTGTTTTAATGGCACGAAAACTGTCTGAGTGTTCACTCTGCTTTTGTATTTTTTTTCTTTTCTCCTTTTATTAAAAAGCCTTTTAAAACCAAACATTCCTGGCTTGTAATTCCTCTTTACTTTTGCTTTTATGCTGAGGGAGAGACAGATTAGATTAGATTAAAGACCGAGGGACACCTCGTGAAATACATTCCATTTAGAGACAGTTTGGTTGCTAGGGTCAGTGCATGCGCGTGCGGGCCGGCGTGCGTGTTTCTTCTTGTGGCTTTACTGATGGTCTTTTTGCAAACACGGTGTTCTGGTTTCTAGGAATGCATTTGTTCCTTCGGCTTCTTCTCTTTAGAAGTCTGCAGCCTTTGATTGTGGCCTGACTTTTAGGGGTCTGTGGCGTTTGGCGGGGGGGGCAGTAAATCTTATTAGTTCTTCTCTTCAGCTTCTCACTTCTCAAAACTTTTTCCAAAAGCAGTGGCAGTTTCCTCACAGGCTGCAGATGAAAGAGATTGTTTCAAAGACCTTCTCCCCCCCACCCCCACCAGGCCCCCAGGTTTGTCTGATGATGTCATAGTCTTAACCAGGGTAACACACTGTGACATCACAACCCAAAGGCTACTGACCTTGGCCTGGAATTCAAAGGAAAAGCGGCCCATAAACTTCTAAAGCAGGCAGGAGATAAATATCCTTAGTCATAAAAGAACAAACGAAGTTTGGGGCGGGGGGGGGGGGGGGGGGAAAAAAAAAAAACCCAGAACTTTTTTTTTTTTTAAAGAAATACAGTAAAATGCTCTGCCAAATATTCCAGGAAGTGCCAGTGGCCATTTTGATGATGTGAACTAGACTTTAAAAAAGAAAAGAGGAAAAATGGACTTGTTGAAGAAGGGTTGTTTACAATATTAGAAATCATTAGGCAAATCTCCCCCCTCCCCCAACTAGAATCTGCCCCGTGAATCCGAGCAGAGTAGAATAACAGGCAAGCATCCGTGTCTGAGTGACTGGGCGGGGGGGGGGGGGGGGATTAGCTACCAGGAAAAAGGGAGAAATCCAGGGGAGGTATTTATCAGAGAGGGAAAGTGCTCTGGGCAGAACAGAAAAATGGGTGAAATCAGAATCAAACCTGGAATTTTGTTAATAGTAACGTCCCAGCATTGATTTCCTGGCTTTGAGCCATGTCCTGTGGTCATGCAGGATGAGAACATTAGGGGAAACTGGGTGAAGGGTATATGGGGATTCTTCTATCATCTTTGCAACTTTCCTCTCTGAAGTAAAAAATTTATTTTTTGAAGAAAAGGGCCATGGTGTTTTGCATGTCCTGGTAGGGCTTCCATTTTTCAGTCTGGAAATTCTGTTCATCCCTAGGGGGTTGCCGCTAGGTAGCCCTGCACTGGATTCCTGTGATGGTGATGAGCACGTGACAGGCAGGTGGCTAGTTAAGAGACACAGGGAAGAGGTAGAGCCCCGGAGTTACCTTTGGGCAACTTAAGAGAAGGAAAGGAGAGTCTCTTGGGCCATCCCCAATTATTCTTGTCCTCAGAGCCTTCCGTGAGACACCTAGCCCCAATTTCATAGGAATGCATTTTTCTCAAGACGTCCAGAGGGTAGGTAGATGACACAGCATGAGGAGCTGATCTCCAGAGGCTGGGAAGGGTAGGAGAACAGCACTGAGCTGGGAGAGGGGAGATCCTGCCCCTGCCTCCACATGGATTTGCATATTGTATGAGGAAAGCCAGTTCTCTTTCTAGCCTATTTTCCTTGCCTGCCAAATGGGGGTGTTGGGTAACAGATCACATGGGCAAATAGACTTCATGTCAGATGCTGCTTTGGATCAACTGGTAGAGACTGGTTGGGGCCCTCCGGAGCCTGAGATCAGTGAAAGGAGTGTTGTGATCCATTAGTAATGTCTGCCATGGATGTGGGCAGGGAAAGGGGAGGCAGGCTTGTCATCCCAGGTCCTTGAACACTTGGGCCTAGCCTCTCCAGGGCCTGCTAATCCAAATAGACTCTTGTGCCTTCACCAATATCTGTGTGGGATAGTAGAGAGAACACAGACCCTGGAGTCAGCCAGCAGTGAATTCCAATTCTGTCTGTCCTCCATGCACTGGTGGTTTTTGACAAATATGACCTTTGACATTTGACATGTCAAATGTGGCGTTTGATATTTGACAAGATGAACCACCCAAGCCCTGTGACTATCCCCTGCCATCTGGGGGAGATGGGCAGATTAACAGGCAACAAAAACACTCTGTGCTGTGATGACATAGAGTGTTTTCAGAGTACTGAGTCGGGTGACCTGACTCACACCTAAGGGGCAGGCAAAGAAGACTTCCTGGAGGAAGTGGCATCCAAGCTGGATTCTGAAGGATAAGCAGATATCATCCCGGGGAAGGGAGCAGGGAGAGATGAGAATAGAATTTGGCTGGGCTCAGATCATGTAGGGCCTGGTTGGCCTTGTTAGGGGGAACTTAGGCTTTTTTCTGAGGGTAATGGGGAGCCATTGAGGAGTTTTCTGCAAGGAGTTTCATTAGCAAAAAAAAAAAATGTCTTTCTGGCTTCAGAGCTAGATTTGGGGTAAGGGTGAGACTGGAGGCCATTTCTGAATCCAAGTAAGGAATGATGACAGCTTGTAGTAGAAAATGAGCAGAGTGGGGTGGACCATTGAAAGTTATTCAGGGATTGACTAGGTATGGGGGACTCCAGTTACCAAGGTCTCCAGGCCTCCGTTTTTTCATTTGTATGAAGTCATCTGCCCCTACAGTCATTTTGAGGTTTCGATGAGATGAGATGTGTCCTGTGCTTAGCACGGTACACTGTAGGTGCTCGATAAATGCTAACCATATCCATTAATTCCCAAGAGTCTGATGATTCAGCGAGGGATGGACATGGTGAAGTCAGGCCAGAGAGAGGTAAGGGATTGAGAGGAATGCACAGAAAGTTAGGGGCATAATCAAGATTTGAACCCAGCTTCTCCACGATTCCTAATCTAGGGTCCCAATCCCACTCTCTTCCCTTCGGAGCTTCCTTCCGAAATGTGTTATTTGATGTTAGAGGAAAATAAGATCTCCGTCCTAGGTTGAATCGCATCCCTCAAAAAGATGTTAAAGTGCTAAGCCAGGTACCTGTGAGTGTGACCTTATTTGGAAGTAGGGTTTTTGCAGATGTAATGGAGTTAAGGTGAGGTCGTACTGGATTGGTGTGGATCTTAATCCAATGACTGGTGTCCTTATGAGAAGAGAGAAATGAGCACAGACACCCTGTGGGTGAAGCAGACACAGAGATACAGTGATTCAGCTACAAAGCCAAGGGGTGCCAAGGATTGCCAGCAACCACCAGGAGCAAAGAAAGAGGCATGGAACAGTCTCCCTCACAGCTTCCAAAAAGGAGCCAACCCTGTCAATCCCTTGATTTCTGACTCCTTGTCTCCAGGACTGTGCAAGAGTACATGTCTGCTATTTTGGGCCCCTCAGTTTGTGGTACCTTGCTACAGAAGCCCAAGGTCACTATTGTAGTCCCCTAAGAGGGGTGTCCCACTCTCAGCATCAGCTACTGTCAACGTATTGGTTCTGAACTCTAGGAAGACATTTGGAAAGGAGGGCAGGGGCCTGGGAGCCTGGGGGTGGCACCACGGGTGTTCTTAGAGTTACCTTGACCATGACATGGTTTCCTGAGTGTGTGCGTCAGCTGCCAGCAATGTCCAGCCCGCGATAACCTTGAGGGATGACCCAGCAGAGAAAAATGCAGGTGGTGGAGAGGGGAAATGGTCCACTCATCTACAGACGAGAGGCTGCCCCTGGCTCATGGAAGGACAAGGCAGGAAAGCAACAACAATGACATAAGAATAATAATCACAACAGCAAATATGACCACCAGCCCCCTCTGCCTTGGACCGAGCTACCTTCATCTCCCATCTGGATGACTCAGTGGCCTACCTCTCATTCCTATCCCCATCCTGGACACATTCTTCACTGGCTTCTGTTTGGCTCTTTTTAAATTTTTGTAAAGTCCATTTTATTGGGGTACGATTTGTGTAAAATCAAATACACCCATTCCAAGTGTACAGTTCAAGGAGTCTTGACAAATGTATGCATCTGTGTAACGACCAACACGATCAAGACATAGAACATCCCTCACTACAGAGTGAGGACCTCCTGCCCTTCCCATCACCTGCCCACCCCTATCTGTACAGTCTGGCCCTGGGCAACCACTGATTTGCTTTCTGTCACTATAGACGAGCGTGATCATTTCTAGAGTTTCAATTAATGGCATCATCCAGTGTGAACTCCTTTATGTCTGGCTTCTTTTGCTCAGCATCGTGTTTTTGAGATCCATCCACATTGTTGCATGGATCAATGGCAGGTTCCTTTCTACTGACGAGCAGCCTTTCATTTTATGGGAGCACAACAGTATAACCATTCACCTGTGGAGAGTCATGTGGGTTATTCCCAGTTTTTGCCTATTGTGAATAATGCAGATAGGAACATTCAAGTATAAGACTTTGTGGACATAACGACTTTTTTCCCCCTTGGGTAGATATCTAAGAGCAGAATTGCTGAGACAGATGGCAAGTGTATGTGTAACTTTTTTAACCTAATGTAAACGATGTAAGATAAAACTAAATGTAAGGGCTATAACTATATCATTTCTAGAAGAAAGCACCCTAGGAAATCTTCGTGGCATTGGACTAGGCAGAGATTTCTTAAGGCACAGAAAGCATATAACCCGTAAAATACAAATAAGTGCTAAATGGGACTTTGTTAAGACTTTAATATGTCCTCTCTTTGAAAGACCCTGTTGAGAAGGGTGATGCATGGAAGTGTTGAATCAGTATATTGTACACCTGAAACTAATGTAACACTGTATATTAACTAACTGGAATTAAAACGAAAACATCAAAAAATTAAAAATACGACCTCAGGAAGAAAGAAAGAAAGAAAGAGAAAAAAAGAAAGACAGACCTGTTGAGAAAATGAGAAGACAAGCCCTAGTAGGGGAGAAAATATCGGTAAAGCATTGGTGTGACAAAGGACATATATCCAGAATACTGAAAGAAGTCCTATAACTCACAAATAAGAAGGCAGATGACCCCACTTAAAAATGGGCAAAAGATTTTAACAAACCCTTCACAGAAGAAGGTATGTGAGCAGTCAAAGAGTTCCTTAGAAAGCACTCAACACCAATAGTCATGGGGTAGAAGAAAATGAAAACCATACGAGACTCCCCTGTCCACCCACCCCAATGGCTAAAATAAAAAATCATCACCAGTCCAAGGGAGAAGAAGAATGTGGAAGCCCAGACTCTGCTGGTGGGCACGCAGAATGGTGTGGCCGCTCTGGGAAAGTGTGGCTTTCTTAAAACAACTTGCTCTTGTCCCCCAGTGGCTTCTCGTGGCTCTAAAATAACATCCAAGTGTCCTGGGACCCACCTGCCCTCTGCCATCTGGCCCCGGCCATCCTCCCACCTTGGCTTGAGTTCTTCTCTCCTGGGTTCAGTCCCTTCCAGCCCTGCTGACCTTTCTTCTGACCTTGAAGCACAGGGTGCTCCTTTGCTGTTCCCTCTGCCTGGATGCTCTTCCAGACCCTCGTATGGTGATTCCCATGATCATGTCTTCCGGCAAATGTCCTCTTCTCAGGAACACCTTGGCTGGCCATCATACCCAAAGAGGTGGCCCCCCACCATGGCCCAGCTTGGTACCTTTTTCATGTACCTCTGGAAATCTATGTATTCGCTCATTCTTCACCTCCACTCTCCCCATTGTGCCGACTAGAAAGAAAGCTCCAGGATGGCAGATGGTAGGGGCCTTGCTTCTCTGTTCAACACTATGCCCCGTAGCACAGCTCCTGTTACCCACAAGGACCTTCATAAGTGTCGAATCCCTAAGTGTCTCCTGTGGGGACAAGGGGAACACTGTTAGTTCCTGGCAGTATGGGATTCGAACCCAGCTCTCTCTGGCTCTAAAGGCTTGGATGTACTCCTTCTCAAAGCTCACAGACATGATGAGGCTAAGTTCCTGGAGGGCATGACTCTGATTCCAACATCAGGCTCTAGACTCTGATGCCAGTCGAGAGAAGGCCAAGGTAGGGCCCCCAGAATGGGAGTGGCCTGAGGGGGGCACCGGGGTGTGTTGGTGTGGGGCCAAAAGGGGCCCAGGTGTGACTTTGGTCATTTTCTCTTGCCCCTTGGAAGTCAGCAAGAGAAATAGGGTGAATTTGTTGAAATCCTCGCCCGTTTCCCACCTGAAGAGAGAAATGCCCTAAGGAGGACAGAGGACTCTGGGACGGGGCCCCGGGGCAGGAGGCTGTTGTTTTTGTGTTGGATTGCAGTTGTCAGGATTGGAGCGGGATTTGGGAGCTCACCTACTCCCTGTTCCACAGGTGGGGACCACTGAGGCCTGGGAGTGGAGGTGGAGAGGAATGTGCAAGCCCGGGTTGGGCCTTAGGGTTCGGCAGAGCAGGAATTTACTGGAGTTTGGTAGAGTCTCTTTGAGCAAAGACCTTCGTCAAAGTGTGGAGCCAGAGAACCAGTCCGTGGGTGGATGGCTGAGAGCTTGGGGCCAGCCAGACGGAATTTCAGCTTTGACTCTGCCATTTGCTAGCTTGTGATCCTGGGGGATGATCTTCCCTCTGTGAGGCTCAGTTTCCTGCTCTGTGCAGTGGGGATGACAATACGGCCCTCCTATAGCATCCTTGAACTTATTACATGAAGAAATCCATATTGCTTGGCTCGGTGTCTAGCGCTTAGCAAGAGCTTAATCAATGGTGCCAATTATGGTGATTGCGATTGTGATCATACCTTCTAGAACTCTGGCGAGGTTAGCAGGGTGACCGGGATCAGAAGAGGACTAGAAGTTGGAAGATATCAGTTAACTGTCCATAGCCTGGGCATCTCCAGAAATCCAAATTCAACACTCACAGCAAAGACTCCCCAGCCTGGAGGCCCCCGGGGGCCCCGAGCATCCCTATGATGCTTCCTCGGGTGCCATTCTTGGAGTGAAGGGAAGAGACTTAACATCAGTGGAAGAGCCAAGATCCGGGTGTATTCAGAATCAAGAGTCCTGCCCTTCCATTTCCCGAGACTTGGGACAAATTACTGAACTTCTCAGTTGATGAAATCTGTAAACATGGGAAGGTTACTCCCTTTCTCACAGAATTATGGAGACACACGGATGGAGAGCGGTGTTGGAAAGCACTCATGAGGTCTAGGAGCCGAGGCTAAGCAGGGGCTGCCCCAGCCAGTGCCTTCCCACTGCCTGAGCGGTTGGGAGTTTCTGAAGCTGCCCACTTGGCTCCAGAAGAGAGAGATTCCCAGACAATTTAAGTGCCCTGGACATGCCTGAACTTGCAGGTGCCATTTTGAATCCGAGAGGCCATTGAGTTAAATGAGTTCAGGGAAAATGCATCTGGGCAACTTGTAACCCTATCTAGACCAAGGCAGGTTTTCCTCACCAGTCAAGGGAGGGAAACAGGAATCCTGGGCTTTTTAGGAGCCACTGAGACCTCACCCACCCTTTATCGCATCTGCTTGTCACAATAGTCTGGGAGATAGCCCAGGGAGATGCTAATGTCCCCGAGATCCCTGGGAGAGATAGCTGCTGACTTCAAAGGGACTCCAGCCAACCGGTGGGATGGGCGATGAATGCTTGCAGCAACCTTGCGGAGCAGGGAGGACCCCTGGCCAAGGGGACTGACAGGTCTGGGGCATTCGTTCAGAGGAGCAATGGATCGAAGACGGGTGATGGGATTTTTTGGCCCCGTGCAAGTCTGCCAAGATGCTAAGTGAAACAAGGGAAGTCGAACTCATTAAAGATAATTGGGAAGGAAGAAGGAAGTTAACGTTCATTGAGTTCCAGCTATGGAGCACAGGCCCTGTGAGGGAGGACTAATGATACCCATTTGACAGATGAAGAAATGGAGGCCTACAGTAGTGAGAGGTCTTGCCCAAGGGCCACCCAGCTGTTCAAAAGGCAAGGATTGGTCCCTGTAAGTGGTGACACTTACACCTTTCACTCCTAACTGCCACTGAGCTGTATATAACACCTACTATGTGGTTATACTTAGGGGGTGGGGTGGGAGGTCCTGACCTTCCTGACCTGCTCTTTACATCTCTAGCTACTCTTGACCTGTTCTCTGGGTTCCAGCCACCAGCCGGGTCCTCTTTCCCTTCTTTGAATAAACCCTGTTCTCTCCTCTCCTGGCATCTTTTGCTTAAAAGACCCCGTCCTACGCAGCACCTGCTTATCTTTCAGATTTGCACACCTGGGGAAGTCCTCCCCACCTCCCTGAGTCTTCCCCGTCCTCCCTGACCACGAGAAAAATCCAGATTCCTATTCCCAGGCCCATGGCAGGTCCTGTACTCCCCCGTGAAGCTCACTGCAGCTCGGAAACACACTTGTGGTATCGAACTAGACCCAAGCCCCACACTAGACCCAAGTAGACAGCTCACCTGTCTTGTCCATGGCTACGTCCAAATACCGGTGGAAGGGTAGGGAAGTTTGCAGGAAGACCCCAGCCAAGCAAAAGGATCAATGAACACATAGACGAAGAGGAAGAGGGAAGAATCCAGAGGTTGGGAGCCTCCACAATGCCTTAGAAAGAGTCATTCTCATGCCTTCTGTCCCAGCCACTCAGATTCCAGGCAAAGGTGAAGGGCCAGACATTCTCCAGGGCTCCCATTACGAAGCCAATATGTATTTTGTATGCCATGTGTTTATGTTTTTCCCTTTGAAGACTGCCTGGAAAAGGCTAACAGTCATGGAAGTAACAAACACTTTGTCTTCTCTTCTCTTGCCAAAAGCAATCTTTAATCACCCCACCAAGTAATGGGCTCAGAATAGCATAATGGAAACAAAGTACTTAAAATACTTTCTTGGGTGGATAAACACTGCCGAGGGGGGGGAAAAAAGTCTTACACGCCCAGCCCCATCCTTTTCACCGTATACACAGTGAGGAGACGTGGAAGGAAGAGAAGAAATCTTTCCCAAACAGGTAATTGTAAATAACCAGAACACACATATTTTTCATGATAGCATGGTGGGTTGTCCATCCTGAGGATGAGCTAGTATTTGCTTAATTCTTCCTCCCTCCCCCCCCTTTTTTTAAACTCTTGTCACCAAGTGACAAAAAGTAGGTCTGACATGACCAGTCAGTGGGAGGGGGTTCTCAAAGAGTCTTTGGCAGGGGGGGGGGGTCTTTCTTTCTCAAATCTCTTTACATGTGGGGACATTCTGGGAAGGGGATGGACGTCCTCGTGAATCTGAAGGGTTTATTTGTGTTTAGAAGAGGGCATCTTTGCTGATTGATGCCCACTTTGTCTAAAGCCAAACCTGGGAAGAAAATCACAAAGTGTGGGTTATGGAATCCAGGATGCAGATTCCTGGTGGGATGCCAAGTTTGGTATGAGAGGAAACAGATGTTCATGCTGTGAAGATAAACTCTTAAGATGACCATCTCCTCCAAGTAGCCTTCCTGGATTTCCTCAGTGGGACTCCATCTCTCTCTACTATGAGGCAAACAAGACAAGAAGAACTAGGTGACTTCTGAAACTTAGAAATGGTATTATCTTGGCCAGGTTACTTATTCTCTCTGAACTTTGGTTTTCCCACGTATAATGGGGAGATAAAAATACCTCCTTTATGAGTATCCCCTAAACATAGGACTAAATAGTTTGTGGTCAGTTTCTTGCTCAGAGCACTTAACCTAGTCTGCCTAGAAGCTGGAGTTACCCAGGCATGTCTGAGGGTCCCCTTGAAGTGTGGGGGCGCAGGGAAGAGGGAAGCAGGGTGTGAGTCACATCTTTTTCCTGAGCTCTTGTGTCCTGGTCACTGTGTTAGGTCCTTTTCCATAGATGGTCTCTTGCGTTCCTCACAATTATAACATTTTCGAGAAGGTGTAATTACCTCTACTTTTTAGATGAGACAAGTGAGTTTCACGATGTTCAAATCACTCGGCCAGGGGCACACAGTAGGTGATTGAACTCTGCAGGGAACTTAACCACACTCTCCACCTCCCTCCTGGTCCCTTCCTGCCTGGTACCATGCACGTAGGAGGTGCTCAACACACATGTGTGGTGACGATCGAGATGTCCCTTGCTCCTCGAATGCCCATTCCCTGACTGGTCATCTATGAATCGCTGCAACCATTTTGACATTTTTTCCCCATATACTGAACCTGAGTGTTGGCTATGAACGACTTACTCACAGAGCAAACTAACATTTGTGAGCACTTACAAGAATATTGCACACTGGACATTCACGTTCCTGGAGGAGAACTGTGATCTATTCACTAAGGAGGTCTCTGTGTTAAGGTCACTAGATATACAGCCTGTTTATAAGGGGAAATGCACAAGAAAGATGTTTGATGAGGGGCTTAGGTAAACACAGACCATGATACAGAAGTGCTAATCAAGCTGGAAGCCCAGTCACGTCGGTCAGTCCATTTGACCCTTCCAGATGGGGGACAGGGGATACCAGGTGTCACTGGAAGTTTTATGATGGGGAGAGTCTGATGTCTCCGGATCTGCTGGCCCTTGGGTCTTTATATCTGCGGTTAGGGCAGCCTTGGTGATGGTTGGACACGTTCTTGCCCATCTGTCTCCCTCTTCTAGACCTTCTCTGCCCTCTGGCGAGGTGGAAACGTTCCGAGTTTTGGCACCAAAAGAACTGGGTTGGGCACTTAATCTTCCCAGGCGATCAGTTTCCTCATTCGTAAAAATAGCAACAGACTTCTTGGGAGGATGCAACCAGACAATGGACGTAAATGGCTTAGCGCAGGGCCAGGCACTTACCAAGTGCTCAGTTGAGTGCTGTCTCCTTTCAGGTACCATTCTAGATGCTGGCATACCACGAGGAACCAGGCAAAGTGCTTACCTTGCTGTGCGGAGGAATAGACAAAAAAGAAATAGACACCCACCCCATCAGTGGGTGCTAGAAACCAGGCCGTCTACAACCAGCCAGGGGCTCGAGATAGCAGGAGGCTGGAGGTGCTATTTTATATAGAGTAGTCAAGAGATGGCATTGGGGCAGAGACCTGAAGAAGTCTGGGAATCAAACTTGGGCGATTTGGGGGAACAGTGTTCCAGGCAGAGGGAACAGTGAGTGCAAAGGCTGAGGCCAGAACTCGGTTGGTATGTTTGAGGAAGAGCAAGGAGGCTTTGGTGGCTGGAAGTACTGTGGCCAAGAGGGGCCAATTGCCACTGAAAAGGACGCTATTCAAAAGGTGGTGGGAGATGAAGCTGTAGAGGTAGGGGTGGGGATGGCTCAGCTCCCATAGACCTTGAAAGAGCTTGGCTTGGCGTCTGAATGAAAGTGGAAGCTTTTTAAGAAAGGAATGACCTATCTCCCTTTTCCACCCTTCTTTCCCCCCTAAATTGTGTTATGAAGAATTTCAAGCATATAGAAAAGGTGGGAAAAAATGTATATAAAACATCCATACACCCGCCCAGTGGATTCTACGCTCAACACTTTGTTCTAATTGCTTTACTGCACATCTGCTCATTTATTTATCCCTCTACCCATCTATCAACTCATCTCATTGTTTTGTTGCATTTCAGAGTAAATTGCAAGGATCAGTTACTTCATCCTCCAAATGCTTTGGCATGCATATCACTAACCCAGAGCCCGGTATTTGTTTATGGGTTTTTTATTTTAAGAGAAAATTTACACACAGTGAAATGCACAGATCGTTAAGTGTATCGTTCTTGGAATTTTGATGGATTTTTGACATACCTGTGCCACCCAAACCCCTATCAAGGTAGAGAACATTATCTTCACATTCTCCCCTTGCCCTGCCCCCAGGCAACCACTGTTCTGATTTTTTTTCCCCACCATGTATTAGCGGTGCCTCTTCCAGAACTTTATATAAATGGAATCGTTCAGTATGTTGTCTTGTGTAAGGCTTTCTTCACTCAGCATAATGCATTTGAGATTTATACATGCTATAACTTGTATCAGTTATTTATTTATTTATTTTTTTGAGGGATAGTATTTTTTTGTATGGACATACCACAATATCCTGCTGATGGACACCTGGGCAGATTCTAGCTTTTGGCTGTCTTACCTTTATAAAATGATCCCCCCTCCGCAACCCCAGCTGCAGGGTCGGGGGGGGGGGGAGGGCGGGGAAAACAGACCCAAGGGCGAGAAGACAGAAGCAGTAGACCATTTGGGAGGGCTACTGCAATTGTTTAGGCAGGAGATAATAACGGGTGGTAGCATTGTTTGGACCACAGCTTAAGCTTTTTATATACATTATCTCAGTTAACAAACATCTTCTGGTTCTTAGAAAACTCCCTTCCCCTGGAGATAACCCATTCCTTCTTAAGGAAGACATGATTGATAGGCTTTTCTTTCTTATTCAATCATGTTAGTCGCTTGGTCAAAGGTTTTCCAAATCTTCTCGGTTACAAATTTGCAAAGAGGAACTTTGTAAATGGACTCTATCAGTTAAGGCACCTTGTAGGGGGATGAGCAACAGAAGCTCCTCAAAGCGTTATGCCAAATGGGAAATGTCCAGAGAGAGATTAAAAGCTCTAAGTAGTTTTCGATCTGGAGGGCTGGGGTTTGGGGTGGGGTGAGATGGAAAATACTAATAATAACAGCTCATGGTTTTGAATACTTACTACAAGCCAGACACTGTGTTCAGCCCTTTCCATACAGTTTCTTATATATGAGGCATGAATTATGAACGTTCCCATTTTACAGAGGAGAGCAAGGATTTAAACCGTCCGCACCTGCTTCAGAGCCCACACTCCCCCCTGTAGCTACACCAATGTCCTTTCTGTTGGAAAAGATGGATGATCAAATAGATATAATTGAACAAATTGATTCCCTTTCCTTCCCAACAAGGTTGAGCCCAAATTGGTCAATGGCATTTTCTGAAATCACCAATGAGAAGGATACCATTCAAAATGGTGACTGGAGCTCAAAGTGGGGCTCAGGGATTGGGGGAACCCACTCATCCTGGTTTGCCTGGAACTTTCCCTGTTTTAGCACTGGAAGTCCCTGGCAAACTGGGATGGGCAGTGCTCTTGCTCAGGGAAGATGGTCAGTGTCCATGTGGAGTGTTTCCATTTGTGATCCGGATTGAGTAGTGAGTTCTTAACTGACTGCAGGATGATGAATTTACCCATCAGTGTACTCTTTTAAGTTCCTGCCCTGCTCAGCCTTAGAACAATCTATTTGGATAAGATGCCCCGCAGGAACAAACCTAGCAACTTGTATTGTCCATCAGCTGGGATCTGAGGACACTGGCAAATACGTGTGCCTTTTGCTAGAAGGCAGAGGACCACTCAGGGGCTCTTCAATATCAAGTGTACGTTTTGGGATCCTGCAAGTAATTTGTTCTCTCCTCGACGTAGACCAATGTCTCTCCTTCGCAGCTTGGGTCTTTCTGACTCCACGGCCACGGGCGGCATCCAGATCATTTCCTTTCTTACTTGGATCGGGACGCTGAGTTGCTAACTGTTGTAGAGCCTTCAAAACCTCATCCCTTTCATTCTTCCCACTTTCTAAGTAGGTCATCAATGAGAAGTATTAAGTGCATCCAGCCTCCACCTGCTTCTAATGAAGACCCTAAATAATACAACCACGCCCAGTCAGTCAGGATTTCAGAGTCTATCAGCTAGAGCTGCACCCAGGGCAATGACAACAATAGGTCTGAGAGAACTTAAAAAGAAAAAAAAAAAAGATGACAACAGACCCTAGCTTGTGATGAGCTAAAGGGAGGGGGATCGTTTAGACTAGCTTCTCCCAGGGAGGAGCCTTTTCAGGTGCTCAGCTCTTGTCTCCCCAGCATGAAACTGCCTACCTTTCTAATCCTATCTCTAGAACCATTCTTGGAGCTGTTGACTTGTCTCCATTATTCTCACAGAGTCTTGGCTCAGACCACCTCCCTCTCTTACCTGGATTTCCAAGGAGCCTTCCAATTGGTTGGATGTTTCCTTGCTTGCCGCCCCCTCCCCCCATTCCTTCTTCCTCCCACAGCCTGACTGCTGTTCTGAAATGCAAATCTGACTCTGTCTGGCTCTAAGCCCTTCAATGGCTCACGTGTGTGCGCAGGGTAGTGTCCAAATCCTTCCGGATCTGACCCATGTCTCCCTCCCCAGGCTCATCTCATGCTGCCAGTCGCTTGGAAAATATTTTAAGTTCCCCCGCTCCCTCTCTTCCTTGGGTCTAATCGATCTAAGTCCTCTGACTTGGTTTCAGATTTTTCACCCTTGAACGCCTCATCCATTCAAGGATATGAGCTTCTGGTGTGTTAAGTCCGACTCCAGGCTTTGCTGTTCCCTGTCGCTGAGGGAGAGTCCCACCTTGAGGTATGTGGGTAAGGTGAACTGGGGACCAGCCATGGTGGAGTTCCACCCGTATCTTCAGCCAAGAACTGGATGATGCCAGTCTTCCACTAGTGGGGCTCCAAGAACCAGCTCACCCCTAAAGATCGACATAGATTGGACTTCCAAGCTAGGCTTTGGAGGTTCAAGGAAGACCCTGAAATTGTCCTCTGCTCTCACCCATTGGCCAGAGATATCATCAGCCCTTTGCCCACCACTGGCCAGTGTCCGTTCAGCCACATACCACTTCGGATGCCGAATCACAGCCTTCCCCTGCGTAACCAATCATGGCCTCCAGGAGTGGCCACTTGAAAAGGCAGTAGACCTGGGCTCTGCTAGGGAAGTCAGCGTCCAGGTCAGACCCTCAGGGACTGATCACCAGACCTCCTACTGCACTCTGGGGCCCGGGTAGGCCCCCCCACCCCCCACCCCCGCCCCGTGCAGGTTCCCTGTGCACTCTCCTGGTACGTGCAGACTGGCGTCCTAGCCAGCTCTTGTGGGAAGAAGAGCAGGAAGGGAACACAGGAGCAGATCCCACAAAGATGGTAACCAAAAAAAAAAAAGCCTTGGAGAGAAAGAGAAAGGGCAAAAAAAAAAAAAAAAAATTGGAACAAGGCCGACAGCAGCCTCAGCCTCTGCTGTCACCAAGCAGAAACTCAATTTAGTTGGCTTTTGCTAGGAGACGGAGCAGTTTTTGACAGATGTGCTATGCATCCTGTCATTAGGGCTAAAGCGATGTCTTGATATGATTGGGAAAATTACAATTTTTAACATCCTCTTTCCTCCTTCAAGCCTTTTACATATTTTCCACTATACTAGCCTCTGGTTGCTCACAGTTAGATATCAAAGAATTTTCCTCTTCTATTTTATGCGTGTGCTGTCATTTGGGCTGGACATTTAATCTATGCAAGGTAAAAAAAAAAAAGGCAAAGCAACATATAAATGAGGAAGAAATAGGACAGTGAAAGACAAGAGACCCCCCTTGGGAAGCCAGGAATTAGGAGATTTATGGGCCTCGAGAACTGTGGATTTAACCATATCTACTGTACTTACCACCTTCTATGTGACCGATGTCCTTTTATATTTGCATTCTTTCTAATCTTTAAAATCTGGGCTGATACTCGTTTTCTCTCCACTTTTGCAGATGAGAAAACTGATATTCAGTGAGATCACCATTGGCCCAAGGTCTGGAAAGGGGTGGGGGCAGGTTCCAGATGGGTCCGTATGACTCAGGTCTGTACATTTAACTGCTCCTGTGACCCTGTGGGTCCTTGGGGCATAAAGAGTGGGCAATTTGGCCTGCTTACAGTCCCCCTTATATGTAACTCACTCCAGTTTCCCCTCTGGAAACTGTTGCTCCGCTCTGTGTCCATATGATTAGGGTAAGCCTGACCCCCATACCCAAGGTCCAAGCGTAGGCACATGACCAAGGCCTGACCAATCCGAGCCTTCTGACTCCTGGCCAGCGTGATTGTTCCTGGACAGCTGTGTGACCGAAGCAAGGACAAGGAGATTCATTTCTGAGATTGTTAAATGGGCTGGTTAAGGAACTGGAGCACATTTTAGGCTGGGGTTGCTAAACGTAGGATATTAGCTTCAAGCTTCTGAAGGTCTTGGCCACAAAGAGGGAGAAACCTGCATGGAAGACAGTCAACTGAATGAGAGACAGGGAGGGAGATTCTGCATGGTGTAGTTTTGAGTGTATGGATCCCGCTCTGCCAGAGGCTAGAATCCCCTACCTATCACCCATGAGAAGGAGGGCCCCGTGAGGCAAAGTGAGCGGTTGGTGACTGCGAGATTGTAATTATTTGGTCTTTGTCCCTGTTTCTGGCACAGAGCTACTAAAACCCTTGGAATTTCCTTTTTTTTTTTTTAAGATTTTATTGTATTTATTTGAGAGAGAGCGAGAGCGAGAGCGAGCACAAGCGGCGAGGGGGGGCAGAGGGAGAGGGAAACTCGATGCTGAGCAGGAAGCCCAATGCTGGACTCGATCCCAGGACCCGCAAGATATTGACCTGAGCCTAAGGCAGCCGCTTAACTCCTTAACCGATTGAGCCACCCAGGTGCCCCAAACCCTTGGAATTCCTGATGAGGGCGATAAAGGTGTCTTTTGTAATGTGAATGAGGTGACTTTTGGAAGCTCCAAGGATGGGGGCTGGTGGCCAGGAGAGCCAAGTTTAGGATTAGAGGGTTGGAACTTTCAGTCTTTAACCCCCATGACCTGGTGGGTGGGGTGGGGAAGGGTCTGGAGACAAAGAACAATCTCCAATGGCCAATGACATAATCAGTCCTGCCTGTGTAATGAAGCCTCCACAAACCGCCCCCAAAGGATAGGGTACCGAGAGCTTCCAAGCTGGTGACCATGTGAAGATCTGGGGAGAATGGTGCCCTCCGAGGGGTCATAGAAGCTCCGTGTCCTCTCCCTGTACCTCTCCCTCTGCATCTCGTCCATCTGGCTGTTCCTGAGTTCTTTCCTTCTATAATAAACTGGTGACCTAGTGGGAAAATGGGTTTCCTGAGTTCTGCGAGCCACACTAGCAAGCTGATGGAAACCGGGGCGGGGGTCTTGGGAACCTTTGGTTTATAGCTGGTCGACCAGAAGTACGGGTAACAACGTGGACTTGGCAATTGATGTCCTCAGTTGGAGGGGGGCGTTGGAACCCCCAATTTGTAGCCAGTCAGTCAGAAGCACAGGTAATAAACTGGACTTGCAGCAGGCATGTGAGTGTGTGGGTGTGTGTGGGGGGGCAGTGGTTCTGTGCCCTTCACCTGTGGGATCGGATGATATCTCCTCCAGGTAGACGGTGTCTGAATTGAGTTAAATTGTAGGGCACCCAGCTGGTGTCTGGAGAATTGCTGGTTAGTATGGGATACCCTCCTATGAATTGGAATTGGGATCTGGACACGTGTTTTATTGCCAATAGATTGGCCCATTTTTAACCTGTCAAGCTTGCAGTTCTCTGACTGCATTCGACAGATAATGACTTCAAAAACTCAAGCAAAGAAGGAATGTACTGGAAGGATACCGAGGGAGCAAGAGCAAGGTCTCTGAAAAAGCAGGAGTGGGAGCCAGGGGAGCTGGGTGGTAGGAATACAGGCACTCAGGAGCAGACCAGAATGAGCTGCAAACCTTCAGGACTTGCTTCCCATGCAGATTCCTGGGAGGGAGCATCTGATGGGCTGAGCTCAGGCCCTAAGCCTGCCCTTTGGTGGAGACGTCCTGATCGACAGCTCCACTCCGCGTCTGTCCCAGAAAGGACATTGGTTTTCCCAAAGCAACACTGAGCAGCTTGCACCCTGATAAGGAATATTGGCGCAGGGACGCAGGGACGTATAAATCACAGCCTCTCTGTTCTTTGCCTTGCTTTTAATCTATAACACAAGTGCTGGGGTTATAAGGTCTGTAGGCGCCCGCTCAGGCATAATACTCAGAGATTTTGGTTTAGGCCCGAGCGAAACTAAAACACCTTTCTGAAAAGGTGAAAAAACACCTTTCTGAAACCAAGATTTTGCATTATTCTGTGTGGAAGAAGCAAAAGGATGCAACACAATTTTCCCTACTCAGCCACCTTGCTGCAACCTGGCGGGCTGGAAGAGTGGGGAGGCTCTGGCACCTAAGGGCTGTGGTCAGGTGGCTGTCACCAGGCCCCTCCGAGCTTCGTTTTCCTCATTTACAAAATGGGGATATCCACCGCAGACTTTGTAGCATGGTGGTTCAAAGAGAGAAACATAGTTGCAAAGGTATGGAGTGGTTCTTATGTGCCAGGCATTATGCTAAGAGCTACTGACATCTCCCAATGGCAGAGAGGAAGTAGGCACCCAGCACCCAGCAGGGGCTTAATAGATGATTTTTCCTTCCCTTTGCTTCTGGGCAATGGTGTGGCTCCCTGAGAGCCATCTTCCCTCTCCTGCCCCATTCAGTCCACCACCCCCACCGTCCTGGTCCCTGCCAGCCCAGCTGTTTGGATGAAATGCTCAAGACTGTAGGTGCCTCTGTAGGTGCTGGAGGCAGAAAGTGACAGGTCTATCGATGTCCCCCTCCCTCTCCCCTGCAGCCAGTCTAGACGCGAGATCAAGTGTGAGTTCAAGGGTAAGAGAGGGAAATTCAGACTTTTGGTATGGGAAGGTTCTGGAATCTTTCAGCTAATCTGTGGAGAGGGCAGATCCCTCCCTTTCCTTTTCAAAAGTCCTACCGTCGATGTGTTTGAAACCCGCCAGCTGCAGGCTGCCCAGCTGACAGAGGCCACAGCTGGAGCAAGAGGGCTGGGTTTCTCCCAGCTGCAAAGGAAGGGATCAGCACCTCGAAGGAACCCCCGCCCCCCCCCACCCCTTCAACCCTGCAAAGAAAAGGTGCAGGCATCAGCTGGCAGAAATGGTCCCAGGGCTCATCACCCCTGAAAGGAAGGCAAGGGGGGTTTTATTGTTTTAATTGTCAGCTGTCTCTGGATTCTCGTTTAAGAGAGCTTGGAGATGATACCCCGGGCAGGTGTGAGTGTGTGAGTGTGCGGGTGTGTGTGTGTGAGCCTGAGTGCACGTGCGTGTCAGGGAAGGCGGAGGGAGAGTCTGGGAGCGTGGCCGAGCTGGGGCGACCAGGGGCAGCTGGGGGCCTGTTGGCAGGGAGTGAGGACAGAGCGACCAGTGCAGAGTGGGAAGGCAAGCGCCTGGGGGGGGGGGGGCAGCAGCACTCTCCGTGGTGTGTGCGCACACGGATCTCTGATGATGGAGTGTTCTGGAACAAGAAGCGGGACAAAACGCAAACGATGAGGCTGTGGAAGGAGCCTGCGCTGACAGGGGACCGAGCCTGAGGCGCCCTGGAGCAAGCCAGGGCACCAGCAGCAAACCTCCTGCCCGGCCAGAAATAGTTTCCGGGAACCGTGGGGTTTTCCCGGCCCCAGCTCCCGGCCAGAGGGGAGATAAAGCTGTGCCCACATCACTTGTCTTGGCGGCCTCAGCTCAGACTGTTGACGAGCTGCTTTGATCTCGGCCTATCAGGGTCTGACCCTGCACCCCGGGCCTGCTCTGCCAACTCTGCTCGCCCTCACCTCTGCAAAGGGCATTCCGGCAGGTCACGGCCGGGGAGGCGGGGCCGGCCCAGCCCTTGTGCCTGGCCGGCCTTGGAGCCCCGGCCCTGGATGTCATGAGGGCACTGTCTTTTATTCTCCAGCAGCGATGACGTCGGGGGGGGGGGGGGCCCGACTGGGGAAAATCGGCCTTGGTAGGGGAGCCGTGCGACGTGGCACTGCCACCGAGAGCCCAGGGACCTTCCTGTGCTTGCCTCCCGGCTCTGGTGGGGCCTTGGCCCCCCCAGCGAGTGGTGAATGGAAAGAAAAGAGGAAAGGCAGCTAGAGAACTTGCTTTCTTGTCTTAAGACTGTTGCTGAGTCACTGGCGACCGTGGGCAGGTCCGACTTCTCTCTGGACCTCGGTTTCTACCTCCCAGCTCATAAAAGGCAAGCGCTTTTATAACTACGGAAATCTCTCTTCAAATAAACTCGTGTGCAGAAATCCCATATGTAAAGCAGATTAATGTGGAGGGGGACTGGAGGGGATATGGTGACCCGGTGCCCTTATACCCGGCTTTGCCCTTGACCTCTGTTCTGTTCAGTGTGCTAGATTCCTAGGGTTCCCGTAACGACGTGCCATATGGGGGCTGCTTAAAACAATGGAATTTTATTGCTTCTTGGTCCCGGAGGCCAGAAGTCCACGATTAAGATGCTGGCAGGGCCGTGCTCCTACCGAAACCTGGAGAGGAGGAATCCTTCCTTACCCCTTCCTAGCTTCTGGTGGTTTGTCATGACTCTTTGGCAATCCTTGACTTGTAGATGCATCATTCAGTCTTCCCCATCCTTACATGGCCTTCTTGTCCTGTCTCTTCACATCGTCTTTCCTGTGTGAGTGTTTGAGTCTGTGCCCAAATTTCCTCTTTTTATAAGGACACCAGTCATATTGGACTGGGCGCCCCTTTACAAAGGATCGCCTTTTAACCCGATTACCTCTGTGAAGACTTTCCCAATCAGGTCACATTCGGAGATCCTGGGGAGTAAGGAAGGCCACAGCATATCTTTTCCTTTTTTTGCGGGGGGACACCATTCAGCTCATAATTCCCACTATAACTTTTTAAAATTTCTGACTCACATGATCTGTGAGCACAATGAAATGCGGGTTGTTTTTCCATTGTGAGTTTTGGGGTGATCTGGTTTTCATCCATAGTAAACATGACAGGCGTTCCGATGGAAAGACTATGTGTTCACGCCAAGGTGCTCCACTTAACACCTTAACCTGTTCTACTGACTTCTCTGAGCCTAGTTTCCTCATCAGAACAATGGGAGATTTTGTTTGCAGGGTTATCTCCAAAGTCCCTGGCACCCCTACTAGGTTTCCCATAAATGTCTTTTCTCTCCATTCCTCTCTTCCTCAATTACTTTCCACTGCGATGCTCCTGAGATTTTTGTGGAACAGATCTGAGTTTCTGAATTCTGTGGGAAGCCCCTGGGTCCCAGGAACCAGATCCTTATTTCATGCCTACTTAGATGAGGGAATGCGTTGCCTTGGCAAGTTCTGTTTGGAGCCCCTTCTCCGCTCAGACTTTCAAGACAATTTAGTCTGAGCTAACCTTGGTTTCTTGTTACCCGCGAGAACCAAGGCTCATGGGAAGGCCGTGCAGAGCGCCCCCGACATCAAACAGCAACTACCCTACTGCATTCTGAGGGGCTGAGCATAAAGAAATTAAAACCATACCCACTCCTTTTCCCTGTAAGCACACACACATAATTTCATTACAGCCGGAATGAAGTGCTGCAGGCCAAACGTGTTTGGGGCTTGGCTGAACCCAGAGTGCTCTTGGAAGACCTGGGTCTGCGGGGCCAACTGAAGAGGGAGCTTCGTTTGGTTCCTTTCCCTCCACCCTGATCATTGGGTGATCCAGATGCATGGGGCTGGCGTGAGGGCCTTTGGCATTAAACGCGTGTATGGGTGGGGTTTTTTTTTTTTTCCACTTTAAAAAAATTGTTACATTCAACTAATGAATCATTGAACATTAAAAAAATTGTAGTAAACTATATACATAACCTAAAATTGATCATTTGCACTATTTTTAAGCATACGGCTCGGTGCCATTACGTACATTCACAATGTTGGCAACCGTCACCACCATCCGTCTCCAATACCTTTTCATCTTCTCAAACTGAGACTATGCTCCCATGAAATACTAACTTTCATCCCCCCCCAACCAGCCCCCGACAACCACGACTATTCTACTTCGTCTTGACGACTCTGGCCTTCCTTACTCCCCAGTATCTCCGAATGTGACCTGATTGGGAAAGTCTTCACAGAGGTAATCGGGTTAAAAGGAGATCCTTTGTAAAGGGGTGCCCAGTCCAATATGACTGGTGTCCTTATAAAAAGAGAAAATTTGGGCACAGACTCATACACTCACACAGGGAAGATGATGTTTAAGAGATGGGAGAAGAAGGCCGTGTAAGGATGGGGAATATTGAACGATGCATCTACAAGTCAAGGATTGCCAAAGAGTCATGACGAACCACCAGAAGCTAGGAAGGGGTAAGGAAGGATTCCTCCCCTCCAGGTCTCAGGGGGAGCACGGCCCTGCTTGCGTCTTAATCTCCAGTTCCCCCATATTAGTGGAATCATACCATATTTGTCCTTTTGTGACTGGCTAATTTCACTTAGCATAATGTCTTCAAGGTTTATCCATGTTGTAGTGGGGGTCAGAATTCCCTTCCTCTATGGAGATAGCACTGTATGTGTTCCACTGTATGTAAACACCACGTTTTGTTTATCCATTCATCTATCCACAAACATTTGGGATGTTTTCCACCTTTGGGCCATTGTGAATAATGTTACCATGAACATTCATGTATGAATACTTGTTTTGAGTTCCTGCTTTCAGTTCTTTTGGGCATATACCCAGAAGTGGAATGGCTGGATCAGATACAGGTGGATGTTTTGAGAGTGTCTAGCAGAACTAGAGATCTTGGATGCCCTTTGAGAATTGGACAATGGCTCTATGAGCGCCCCTCCTCTCTCAATAGTGCCATATGCGCACGCTCTCCAAATTTAATGCAATATTGGTTGCCCAAAGTCTCCCTGAAGCTCAGGTTAAAATCTCACGAATTGGAAGAGCCAGAATATTTTTTAAATAATTCAAAAAATAGTCATATAGTAAGAGTAATAATCACAATAATAAAATCTAATGTCCAAAGTCCTTTGCACTTACCATATAATTACCATATGATTTTATCTTTACAATGATCTCATAGGGTAGGTACTGTTAATATCTCCATTTTACAGGTGAGTAAACTAAGGCTATATAACTTACCCAAGGCCTAGGAGCTGGGATTCAAACTCACATCTGTCTGATTTAAGGGCATCACCTTTGAAATGCTGAAATTTGTAGCTTCCATTATGATGTCAGAGGTGCTTTCACGAAACTGTGTGGTGACCTGACACGTTGAATGTTAAGCATCATCATGGGCCCAAAAATCTCATTCAATACATTCATTGGCAACTTCTACATGCTAGACCTTGGGCTGTAGTGATGAATGGGACTTGGTTCTTGTCTTCAAGTCACTTAAAGTCTATTAGGGAGACAAAGATGTACAAGATCAAGTTATTTTAGTTGGAAGCAATCAATAGACACCAGATTCCACCAGCTTAAGCCCGAAAACTGCTTACACACCTTGAAAGGTGAGTAGGGCACCTTACGTAATGGAAAGAAGAAAAACAGGAATCAGGGCCAGAGACTGAGATCAGTATTCATTGCCTTCTCTTCTTGTTCTCTGTTCCCCTCTTCCATTTGTCTGTACCTGAATTATTATCCCAGGTTCCCGCTGTAGACACCTTCCAGGTGGTGGGAGAGATGGCCTCCAGCATTTTCAAACAGCATCTTGATCCACATGGGAAGCAGCAGTATATGAATCCCAGGGAAGGGCTCTGATTGGCCTATTTTGGTCATGTGACCTTCGTTGTCCAGTCACTATCATAGCATGGAGTTTTGTGATAGCCCAGACATAGGGAATGTGCCCATTCCATGGTGAGAGGCCTGGAGAAAATGGGATGGAAAAGATCCCTGGACAGATATAAAGCTATTGCAGCCTTTTCCAGAAATAATCATTAATGTTGTCATCAAGGTTTCTTGTTCATAAGAAACAAAATCCCCTATAAACTGATGAGGCTGTCAATGGAAGAGATGAGATTGGGGAACCAGAAGACCAAGATTAGATGTGACTTTCTCTGTCTCCCTCGGATCATATGGTACCTGACCTTTCTTCCTCTCTGTGTGTCTATTCCTTCCTTCTTGTTCTTTCTTTGAAGAATAGTTTTCTCTTATCCAGCCCCCAGAGGATGGTAATGGTCACTCCAGCGCCAACTATACATGACTGCTTTCAGTTCCAGCATCTGATACACACTGGCCAGGGTCTCTGTGTTTCTGGTTTTCTGGGAGAAAGAGTGGATTGATCCAGCTAGGGTCAAAGGCCTACTCCTCTTCTGAATAGCAATGGACTGATGAAATAGGGTTACATGGTACTAACTAACTAACTAACTAACTAACATAGGCACACCTCTCCCACAAGGTTGTCAGTAATGATAGTGTGGACACAAGGAAGCTCCTAGAAGATGTACATTCTTATGATAAAAATAGCAGGGCACCTGGCTGGCTCATTCAGTTAAGCATCTGCTTTAGGCTCAGGTCATGATCCTCGGGTCCTGGGATTGAGCCCCGCATCGGGCTCCCTGCTCAGCGGGGAGCCTGCTTCTCCCTCTGCCTCTGCTCATGCTCTCTCTCTCAAATAAATAAATAAATAAAAATCTTCGAAAAAAAAGCAGTAGAAATATCTATAAAATATAGAACATGGAAGGAGGAGGGAGTAACTTTTTCAGGAGGATTAAAAAAAATCCCTTTCTCCGATGAGAGTCAACTTATGGGTTAGGGTTAGGTTTTGAAGGCAGAAGAAGAGTTTTTTCTGAGGTATGTGTGTTAATCAGGACAGGCTAGGTTATGATGGAGTAACAAATAGACCTCAAAATCTTAGCAGCTTGACACAACAAAGGTTAGCTTCTTGCTAGCCCTGCATGTCTATCACAGATTGGTGAGGACTCTGCTCCACACAGTTGCTCAGGGACTCAGCCTGATGGAAGGGCAGCCATCTTGTAACCTTGGCATATAGAGTCCTGGTCTTCTTGGTCACTGTGACAGGAGAAAAGAGAGGCTCGGGTGGACTTTTCATTGCCTCAACCTGGAATGTAGCTTCTACCTGCAGTTCATTGGCTAGAACTTGTCACATGGCCTAAGCCACCTGGAAATGTTGGGGAGCAAATGGAGTATTTGGGGGGCATGACTCTGTCTGCTTCAGTAGATAAGCAGAGAGATCATTTTCAGCCAAGACGGTAGTTCTCAAACCAGGGGAGGTTTTGCCCCTCTAACTAATGTTTGACAATGTCTGGAGACAGTTTTGGTTGTTACAACTGGGGGTACTCTTGGCATCTAGTGGGTAGAGGCCAGGGATGCTCTTAAATATCCTATAATGAACAGGACAAGCCTCACACCAAAGAATCATCAAGAGTCATTAGAATGATCAGTTATCAATAATTATCAATGATCAAATATCAGTATCAATGATCCCTGTTGACCAAAATGTCAATAGTGCCGAGGTTGAGAAGTCTTGGTGAAAGGAACACCTTAAACAAAGGAACAATCATGAAAACATATGGTGGCTTGGGAGAAGTAACATAGCACAGTGGTTAGAAATTGGGCTTCTGGAATCTGTCAGTCATGGGTTCAAATCCGGCCTCCTCTACTTACTAGTTATGTGTCATCTTGTGAGTTGCTTCCCATTCCTGAGACTCAGTCGCTGAGAATAATAGTACAATCCACTTAGCACCTTGCCTGACATTTGGAAAGTCTCAGCAATGGCAGCTGTGTTATGACAATTACACCTTTTTGGGGGTTTGGATCTAACTAAATGTGTTCATAAGAGGCACATCTAGGGATGCCTGGGTGGCTCAGTTGTTAAGCGTCAGCCTTCGGCTTGGGTCATGATCCCAGGGTCCCGGGATCGAGCCCTGCATCGGGCTCCCTGCTCAGTGGGAAGTCTGCTTCTCCCTCTCCCACTACCCCTGCTTGTGTTCCCTCTCTCGCTGTGTCGCCCTCTGTCAAATAAATAAAATCCTTAATTAAAAAAAAGAGGCACATCTAAATTAAAAGTATACAGAATGGTATATAAAAATATATGCAGCAGATATAAACAAAATAATGCTGGCTTCACTCTATGGAGAATACATGTAACAGACTTCGTAGAACAGGTATTATTAGAAATGGAGAGAGCCACCATAACGATCGTTTATATTTGTAATTTAGAGTGTCTGATGGGTAAAGTAGAAAAGGGGTAGCCATGGTAGGTGTGACTGGAGAGACTGGGAACCCCTAGAACTTGAGCCAGAGAGGGGGCCAGCTCTTGAACACTATGTATGTGAGCTAACTTTGTGAAATTCAAGCGAAATTCACGTAACATGCAATTTACCATTTTAAAGTATACAATTCAGTGGCATTTAGTGCTTTCACACTATTGTGCATCTACCACCTTTCTCTAGTGTCAAAACTTCTTCGTTATCCCAGAAGAGCACCCCATGCCCATTGAGTAATCACTCCCTGTTCCCTCTGTCTCCAGCGCTAGGAAACCACTACTCTGCTTTCTGTCTATTTAGCCTTTCCCATCTCCAACATTTCATATAAATGGAATCTGTGCCTGGCTTCTTTTGCTTAGCCTCATGTTTTCAACTTTCATCCATGTTGGATCATGCTTTAGCACCTCATTCCTTTTTATGGGTAGGTAGTAGTCCATTGTATGGCTGGACCACATTTTGTATATCCAAATCATTGACGTTTGGGTTGTTCCCACCTTTTGTCTATTGTGAAGAATGCTGCCATGAATATTTGTGTGCAATGAGTGGGGATATATTTTCATTACTCCTGATATTTACCTAAGAGTAGAATTGCTGGGCCATATGATAATTCTGTGTTTAACTTTTTGAGGAACTGTCAAACTATTTTCCCCAGTTCTTGAGGTTATTCTATGCCAGGCACTGCGCTGTTTTAGATTAAGTTACTCCATTCTGGCGACAACTCCATGAAGTTGATTACTGTTAATATCCCATATCCTAGTCAAGGGAACTGGGGCACAGAGAGATTAAGCAACTTGCTCAAAGGCGCGCAGCTGCTAAGAGACAAAGGGAGGAAAATGGGACCCACGGAAGGGTTTTGATCAGAGAAACAAAAGAGTCAGATTTCATTTTTCGTTCTCCTCCTGCTTTCTCCTGCCGCATTTTCGAGGACCAACTCTGGGGTGGGGGTTGGTGGAATTGGGTTGGTAGGAATTTGACAACAGAAAAAAAAAAAATCATGTTACCACTCCTGGAAGAGTTCCGTTTCCTCTCACGTTCTGGGGCACGGACGCCCAGGAGGTGTGCAGATAAACATGGTGAGAACTTGCTTTCTTGCTAAATCACTGGGCTGTTTGACTAGACTGGGAAAGAACCTGGGACTGGGACAGCTGGAACAGAGCAGCCTGGTCGGGACAGGCTCATGCAGGGAGGGAGTGACGTCACCAACACCCCATTTTCCTCTGCCTGTTTATAGTTTCCCCCCCTCAGCAGCCCCCAGGGTGTTGGGACACTCCTCAGCTGTGTGGAGTTCAGTGTGTGGATTTGTGTGCAGATGTGGGCAGCAGGGGCACATGGGGGCCTGGATTCTGTCTCTTTTCCCCAACGTGCAGGACAGTGGGGCTCAAGGGGGCTGTTCTTCCACTTCACTGACTGACCCCCCCTCCCCGACCCCCACCCTGCAAGACAGAGCCATCAGTCGGGAAAAGCAGGCTGGACTCTCCTTGGTGACATCAACCATTAGTCACTTGCAAACCTTTATTGAGCACCTACTGTGTGCCTGCATTGTTCTAAGCACTTGGGAGTCAACAGTGAAGGAGACGCAAGGTCTCTACCTCATGGCATCTCTCGTGAGAGAGATTGACAGGAAGCAGGTAGACAGAGCTACGGGATGCCCTGAAGGTGCCAAGTGCTCTGGGGGGATATGAAGAGCGAAGGATGATAGACCGAGGGAGGAGGCTGGTTTGGATCAGGTGCAGGCATCCTGCAAAAATATCCCCTTCCTAATCACTGGAACCTGTGATTATGTTACCTTTCAGGGCACAGAGGACTTCACACATGTGATTAAGTGAAGGACCTTAAATGGGGGGATTATCCCGGATTATGGGGAGGGGGGCAATATCAGCACAAGTTCCTTTCGAGAAGGGGACAGGGGCATCAGACTCAGAGAAGGTGATGTGATGACAGAGCAGAGGTCACAGTGACTGGGGGCCAGGAGCTGAGGAATGCAGGCAGCCTCTAGAAGCTGGAAAAGGCCAGGAAACAGATTGTACCCTAGAGCCGATAGGAGAAATGCAGCGTGGACAGCCCATTTTAGACTTCTGATCTCCAGGACTGTACAATAATACAGTTGTGGTGTTTTAAAATATTTTATTTTTTATTTTGAGAGAGAGAGAAAATGTGAGCGGGAGTGGGGGAGCTGACAGGGGAGGGGCAGAGGGAAAGGGAGAGAAGAGTCTTTTTTTTTTTTTAAGATTTTATTTATTTATTTGAAAGAGAGAGAGCGTGCGTGCGCTAGAGAGAGCATGAGCAGGGCGCGGGGCAGAGGGAGAGGGAGAAGCAACTCCCCATTGTGCAGGGAGCCTGACATGGGGCTCAATTCCAGGGTCCTGGGATCAGGCAGATGCTTAACCAACTGAGCCACTCAGGCACCCTGGGAGAGAGAGAATCTTAAGTAAGCTCCATGCTCAGCACAGAGCCCAACACGGTGCTTGATCTCATGACCCTGAGATCATGACCTGAGCCGAAACCAAGAGTGGGATGCTTAACCAACTGAGCCACCCAGGTGCCCCTAAAGTTGTGTTGTTTTAAGCCCCTAAGTTTATAGTAATTTGTTATAGCAGCCATAGAAAACTAATATAGGCTTGAATGAGGTAAAGACCCAGGACTCTGGAGAAGAACATTCTGGGTAGCAGGAACAGCAAGTGCAAAGGCCCTGAGGTATGAAGTTAAGATAGTGCAGCAAGAGCTGTGCTGGGGATAGTGTCTAGCATGCTGTGGGAACACACAGGAGGGCCAGGGCATTTGAGAGTGGGAAATACAAAGAACTCCTGGAGGAGAGCGTGCTTGGGCTAACTCCACAAAGGCTGACTCTTGAGAACACTGGCCCTTGAGTCCAGTTGACCTGGGTTCCAATCCTGGCTCTGCTGCTTGTAAGTCATGTGGCCTTGGGCAAGCCACTTTCTCTTTTCAGGTCTCTTTCCTGATCTGTTAAAAAGGTTAACAATAGTACCGGGGGGCATTGTTATGAGCAAATCTTGTAAAATCCTCAGCCCAGTCTGTGCCACATTTTAGGTGCTCAGTTCATGTTTGATATAATGATGACAAGGATGAAGAATAAGGAAGGCATCTTGGTTGCAGGGAATGGCACGGGAAAAGGCCAGGAGGTGTGACAGTGCACTGATTACCTGATGCACCATTATTCCATGATTACATAAATTTATGAGGCTTCCGTAGACCTTTCTTCTCTGCTTTCCCATCTGCTTTCGCTCATGGGGTCTGAGCACCTGCCCCGGGAAAGAGGTTTCTGACCAGTGGTGTGATTCCAAGACCAGCTACTGGCTGCCCATCCTGCTTGGAGCCAGTCCCTAGAGAATGGGCAAGAGTGTGGGACTGATTCCTTGCAGCCCAGCCCCACCTGTGAGTGGAGGGCCTTGGAAGCCGGAAGCTGCCGTTGAACAGGCTCTGCATTCATAGGCTGGCCACCTGCCCCATGCCCAGCTCTGCCAACCTCCAGGCAAGTTATAGCTGTGGCCTTGCCCACATGGGGGGCAGTTTGGGTCCTGGCAAAGGCCTGCCAACTGTATGCAAACATATTTGCCTGAGTACATCTTTCGGCCCTTTTGCCACCTTTGGGTTTCTATAGGCAAATAAAAGCTGTGCCTTGATCCTCTTTTCTTTATAGGCTATGCAAATATCATTTTGAGATGCGCCCATGCGGTGGGGCTGATGAGTCAGGACCAGTTTGCTGTTGAGGGCAAAGGATGAAAGTGGATCGGCAGGTGGGCATCCAAGAGGATGACTGTGTTTGGGAAAGGGACAGTGTAAATGACGTGTATGGTAGCCTGGCTGCTCAAAGTGTGGTCCTCAGCCACCTGGGAATTGAATCTGCATTTTAACAAGATGCCTAGAAGTTGTGGGCACATACTAAAGCTCTAGAGGCACTGGTTTGGCTGGTGGATCTCAAACTTCACTGCTCATTAGAAATCCCTAAGGACCTTTGACAAGTACTCACAGGTCCCATCCCAGAGATTCTGACCTCATTGGTCTGAGATGTGGCCCTAATATCAGCATGTTCCCAAAACTCCCCAGATAATTCTGATTGAGAATCCCTGATTTTACTTAGAAGAGTAGTTCTTAAGTCTTTGCATGCTTCAGAGTCACTTGGAAAGCATCTTAAAACACAAACTATTGGACCCCACCCACTGGTGGGCTGGTAAATGTTGCTAAGCACAGGCTCTCTGGGGTGGGCATGGGGCTGGGGGAGGAGAACTGATCTGTAGCTAGTGTCTGTGGTGTAAATATTCCCACTATGGCTCTCGTGATCCAGGGCAGCCTGGTTCCATGGGCCACATCGACAGGTTTCTGATTCAATAGGTAGGTCTGGGGTGAGACCTGAGAATTTGCATTTCTCACCAGTCCCCAGGCGATGCTCCAGGGACCCCACTTTGAGAACCGCTGGGTTAGGTGAGCAGTTGGAAACCTGGCCCCTTGAGAGCCAACACTAATCAATTTGTAGCTACATGGAGGGCAGTGTTGAGTAGGATCCTGAGGCTGTGCGAGGCTTAGTGGAAAAAGTGCCGTGATCAATTAGTCATGTCTGCCATGGGCACATGATGGAGGCATTGGTTGGATCTCTGAGTGCTACTTTATGGTTGCTTTATGAAAAATAGAAGGAAGGAGTGAGGGATAGATGGAGTTCCATCTCCTGAGGACATAGGGGAGTTGAGAAGGACAGCTCAGTGTGTGACAGGCTATCTTAACTACTTCCTGAGCAGTGCTTAGGAATATCTGAGAAAGTAGACACAGAAAATCCAGTTCAGAAGGGCCCCTGGGGAGATCTATTTTAGTGAAATGCCTTCACTTCAGAGAAATAGCCTCATGGAAGGGACGGGCTACACACACACACACACACACACACACACCCACCTCATCTGTTGGGATTCGCGTGGGCTAAAGCTCTCCTATCTCGAAAACACATCGGAGAAGACATTTGCCGAGAAAAGTAGGCAGGCCTTCAAGAGCACCAGCCGAGGAAGGGAGAGTATCAGGCAGAGACTGTGAAGGAAGTTTCTCTAGCCCCAATGACGGGCGGGCGGGCTGGTCCTTGAACTCCTAAAGCATTCCAGGAGCAGAGAGCTGGAAAAACAGAAGGGAGGGCCCCTGAAGGCGGGGTGATGGGAGATAAGAAATCCTGATTTCCATCTCCTAATTTCCTCTGCTTCCTCAGACCCAGGCTGTATATAAACTGTATGCAAATGTGTTTACTTTACATTTTATTTCAATCCCAGTCACTCAGCTGTCAGGAGCTGCATCAACATGTCAGTCGGGTTAAAGAAACAAGCGTTTTGAGTGGAAATATTTCAGATAAACAGACAAGATGTTATGACATATCAAAACTGCCCAAACATGGGAAGCAGGGGGAGGGGGAAGGGGGGCGACCATAGGCAAAGGAGGGGAGGCAAAGCCACAGAAAGCAGATCTGTTTACTCTGGCACATGCTCTGTATGGTCAGCTGAAAGCAAAATAGGTTTTTTACAACTTGGGTTGCATGGGGAGGAAAGTTTGCCTCCTTGGTGGCGTTAATGCATTTTGTCAGCTGAAGGGAAGGCCCACTTGGCCCGGTAGGATGCACTTTTCTCTCTGGTGTTCCTGCTGATGCCGCAAGAGGAAATCAGGCAAGGAAAGAAAAGATAAACCCTCCGGATTAACTTAATTAGCGATGGGGCGACCAGTTGCTTGGCTAAATCTAACAGCCTGTTCGAAGGTTGTCCTCATTGCTTTTCACTGGAGCTCCTGACAAATGGAATCAAGAGGAGGGACAAAGAAATGCCCTGGTTTCTGGGCAGTGGTGGGGGTGGCGGCGTGCATGGAAGGAGGAGTGATGTGGGCACCAGGCTACACTCCCCACATCGTGTGTGGTTTGTAATTCGGTTTGGGGGTAAGGAATACTGTTGCCGGGTCAATAACCCGAAGTACAAAAAACGTATTTGGAGAGATGTTTGCTTCTCTTTCCCGATCCACCTGTTTTTCCGTCTCTTATCACCTCCAGACACACACACACACATACACACACACAATTATATTTTGTTGGGCTCTGTCTGTGTTTAGTTCTCAAGCCATTGGTTGATGGGAGCCTAAAAGAATAATCACATTGTCCTTAAAAGAATAGTTAGTACTTACTGAGCACCTACTATGTGCCAACTGTGATGGGCTTAGGTCATGGCCATTCCCGACCGTAACCCTGCAAGTTTGGAGTTACTCACCCCGGGTTGGAGGTGAGGCGCCTGGGGCTCAGAGAGGTGAAGGGCCACCCCCATGGCCACACAGCTGGTAAGTGGAAAAACCTCAACTCAGACTCAGGTCTGGCTGGCTCCAAAATCTGTTTTTTCAGCTACATCAAGTGCTTGGTTAAACTTGAGAGAGAAAGGGTGCGTGGCAAGGTAGTTTTGCCAGGCTGGGGTGGTGGTGGTGGTGGTGGTGAAGGGGGTTGGTTGGCGGTGTTGGAAGCTGTCAGCCAGCTCAGCCAACTCAGCCAGGCTGAACTTGTCCACCCCCGAAATGAACTTGCTTAGGAAAAGAACCACGTGCTTTTCCAAATGTGGGACAAGCCAGCAGCTGCCTCGGGGGTGTGCTTGGAAGATGTTGGCAAGTCCCCCGTGGCTCAAAAATGTCTACCCCTGCCACCTGTCACATGGCCTCAAATTCCACCATCAGAGAGGTATGCCCCTGGGCTTCAATTAAAGACTTTTCCCGGCACGGATTAAGGGTGGACACTTCCCCCAGGGAGGATACACCTACACCCTTCACTTAGACTCCTCTTCTCCCCTCTTGGCAGGGCAGCCAGCCAGAACTTGGCCTTGTCGGGTGGCTTCATGGTATAGGTATTCCGGGGGGCAGGGGGGAACCAGGAGAGAGGTGGTCGGCGGGGAGGTGGGCATGCTAGTGATGGACCCCAAGGCTGCTGAGCAAACATAGTGTGGAGTGTGGGGGCTGTTGGCAGACCACGGTCTCTGTTTCCCAGAGAGAGGGCCTCTGCAGTCTCCACCTGTCTCATTGCCAGTCCCGACTGGTGTGTTTTAGGCTGGAACCCTAAATAACCATGCTAGGCACAGGGGAAGCCCGGACTTTGTCATAGGGTCGCAAAATGTCACAGCTGCGGCTCAGCTCGTCTTGAACTCCCGGTTAGTCATGTTCTTTCTTGGCCTTTTTTTCCCCCATGATTGCACCACCTGTAGGATTATTCTCTTAATATTTTCCTCTAAACTGACTCACTTGAAAAAGAAATAAACATCTATTTTAAGGCTCGCACGCATGAGTTTCCTCACCAATAAAGGATACAGATGAATTTAAGCCCTCTAACTTTTGTGCGGCTAATGTGAGAGGTTTTTTTTTTTTAGAGGAAGACAGCATTCATGAAGCATTTTACAAAAAGGAAGACATTTGTATATACATCCTTGAGTCTGTATCACTTACGGTTTGATTTGCGAATTGTATATTTTCTTCTACTACACGTTAAAATAACACCTATTAGAATAAAAATTAATGCTCATCCAGACACTACCATAAACCATATCATATGGTAGCATCATATCTTGCCCCCAAATTCCATTCTACATATGGAGAAACTACGGCTTTAAGATAGAAAACTTGTGCAGAGCACACAGCTGGCTGGGGGCAGGGCGAGGCTTAAGGAGCATCCTGGAAAGACGTCTGAAGAGCACCGGACAGGGAGTCAGGAAACCTGGCTCAAGCTCCAGATCTGAGAGGGAAAGCACCTTCTGTTTCCTCTCTGGGCCTTGATTTCCCCAACTATGAAAGAAAAGAATGATGTTAGTCAGGGCTCTTCATTTGGGGGGGTCTAGGAAGAGGGGGGCCTAGGGATGAACTTGAAGTTCTTGGAATTTTTCTTTAATCCGGGTGAGATTCACATCATGGCAAAGTAATTATTTTCAAGCAAACCATTCGGTGGCATTTAGTGCATTCACAGTGGGGTGTGACCCCCACCTCTGTCTGGTTCCAGAACATTCTCAGCACCCCAGAAGGAAACCTCGTACCCATGAAGCAGTTTGTCCTCCCTCTACCCTCCTCCCCAGCCCGTGGCAGCCACTGATCTGCTCTCTATCTCCATGGATTCACCTGCTCTGGATATTTCACAGAAATGGGATCATACATTATGTGCTCTTTTTCTTTCTTTCTTTCTTTTTTAAATTATTTTTTCAATGATTTTATTTATTTATTTATTTGACAGAGAGATAGAGCTAGAGAGTACAAGTGGGAGGAATGGCAGAGGGAGAGGGGGAAGCGGACTCCCCGCTGAGCAGGAGGCTCGATGCGGGGCTCCATCCCAGGACCCTGGGACCATGACCCGAGCCGAAGGCAGACACTTAACTGACTTGAGCCACCCAGGTGCCCTACCGTGTGGCCTTTTTCAGTAGGTGTCTTCTACTTCACATCATGCTCTGAGGTTCATCCACATTATTTCAGTGCTTTATTTCTTTTTATGGCCGAACAATACTCTGTTGTATGGATAGAGCACATTTTGTTCATCCGTGCCTGTGAAAAGTGGCTCTTCCCACTTTTCGGCTCTTGCAATCAAGGCCGCTGTGAACATTCGTGCCCAAGTTTTTGTGTGGACGCATTTTCATTTCTCCTGGAAATGAACGACGTCCTGGAGACGTAGCTAGGAGTGGAATGCCTGGGTCCTATGGTATCTCCCTTCTTAACGTTGTCCGGCGGCGGTGGGGGGCAGCCCCTGAAATTCTTGTGTATGTATTTGAGCAGGTGCATTTAAAGAGATGGGTCCGAGTTTTGTTTTTGCTTTTGTTTCCTTTTTTAAAAATCAGATTCACCCGGGAAGGGTGAGCAGCCGAGGAAAGAGTCAGCCCTCTTGATCCTCAGCTCTGAGGTTCCACACGGAGAAAGGCCTCACCTTCCTTCCCGTCTGGGTGAACCGGAGCTTTCAAATGGAATGCACTGCTTTTGGGAGCAGAGGTGGGAGCCCCGGGGGTCGGGGGGGCGGTCCGGGCAGCTTCCTGGAGAAGGAGGTGCCCGCTGAATCTAGGGAAAGCCAGGCGGGCCAAGAGGTGATATGGGGCCGGCGGGAGCTGCCTTTCCTTTCCCTATGATGGCTCAGGGGTTCTGGAAGCACAAGTGCTTAGACATGGTGTCTCTTCAGCCCACCCGCTCATCAGTGCGGCAGATGCGGGCCATTACTCTGATTGCCACTGAAAGTGGTGGCTGGGGCCCAGGGCACGTCTGCGGATTACTCAACCCCCTTCCCCCCCCCCCCCCCGGGGAAGCAGGGCCCTTGCAGAAGGTCTGCCCCCACACACCCCAGAGGCAGGTGTTCCACAAGCTTCCCACACAGGCCTGCCAAATTTGTCCTCACGCTATGCGGCAGGCACACACGCGCTCAGGTCTGCCATGTCATCCTTCGTCTCCCCCCACATGCCCCCCTGCCGCCCCCCCCGCAGCCCACACGGCCGCTGGGGGTCCGCAGGTGGGGAATGCGGTCTGCAGGCCCTGGCTGACTCGCGGCCCTCGGGCCCCACGCTTCTCCTGCCTGTGTGTTCTGGGGCGTCGATGTTTGGGGTGCTTACTTAGTAGAGGACAGGCAGTCTCTGGTTTCGCAGAGAATTTGGAGGGACAAAGCCACGCCGTGCTTTGCTGGATGCCTGACCCTAGAGAGTCGTGTGGTTAACATGTTATTTATGGTGCCCTCCTGACTCTGGTCTCATATTAAGCCTCTGGGTGGGGCATTGTGCCTTGACCAATCAATCAACCAAACAGCCCTACGGGTGGACGAACCAGGGTTAACCAGCTAGTTTTATGTTCTCTTACAAGAGGACCAAGCATTGTTGTAGAAGCTGTGGGAAATGGTCTGTTCCGTATTTGTGTGTGTGTGTGTGTGTGTGTTACTTAATTAGAGTAACTTTTCAGGCAGTATGTTTGCTTGTTACTGTGGGTCTTTTTTTTTTTTAGTTTAAGTTTCAGTAAAAAAAAAAGTAACATAAAATTTCCCATCTTATCCATTTTTAAGTGGACGGTTCAGTAGTGTTAGGTATATTCACCCTGTCATGCAACGAATTGGTGCAACAGTTCTGCAAAACTTGCAAAATTGAAATTGTACCCATTAAATAACAATGACCCCCTAATCCTGCCTCCTCCACCCCAGCCCCCTGGCAACCACCATTCTGCCTTCTGTCCCTATGAATCTGACTATTCCAGGGACTTCACAGTAGTAGGATCGAACAGTATTTCTCGTTTTGTGACTGGCTGATTTCACTTAGCATGATGTCCTTAAGTTTCACCCGCATTGTAGTATGTGATGGGATTTCCTTCTTCTTAAAGGCTGAATACTGTTTTAGTGTATGGATACGCTACATTTTGTTTATCCATTTTATCCATCGACAGATCTTTGGGTTCTTCCACCTCTTGGCTATTGTGGGTGATGTGGCTGTGAACATGGGTATGGAAATAGTGGATTCGTTTTTTAAAACGAAAAATGTAGCTACATAATTAATAAAATTAATAACACTTCTTTTAAATGAATTGATTAAATGGGTTTTTGTTGAGGTATAATTGACATACAACATTAGATTAATTTCAGGTGTACAACATCCTAGTTTGGTATTTGTACATATTATGAAATGTAATAACCTTTCTTGTAGAAAGTTAAATCTATACAGAGAAGACTGAAGTCCTATTAGCTACCTTCTCCAACTGCCCCCCATGCCAATGACAGAGTAACTGCTATCAGTTGATCAATTTTGACTCTGACTATCTATGTATCCGCATACTCACAAATCCATGTGTTTATATGTGTGTGGATGTATATATGTCTTAAGAAAAACTTAAACACGTGTATGGTCAATTCTGCCCTAATGTGACGTCTGCGTTCTTAAAATCACTGCACCATGCAAAACGGCACAAGAAAACCAGGGCTTATGAGAAAAACAGGGCTGAGGGCAATATTCAAAAATTTCAGTGACACATAAAAAGTAGGAACCTAATAAGAACAATAGCACCATTGGATACATTACATGGTTAGGAAATACACAAATAAATAGGGCATTTGACTTTGGAAAAATCTTGAACCTTTCTTGTGGAAGTGGCATCGGAAGGGTTGCAGCTTGGGAAGTACGACGAAGTGGTGGGAAGAGATTTGTCTGCAATGGGAAAATCGTCCAGCAGGTGTGGAGGGGTGCGGCTCGGCTCGCAGCCCACCCCGCAGAGGCAGCCGGCTCACGTTGGAGGGGTATTTGTTTTGTGATTCTTGTGTGGGCAGGTCAGCTGGGTGCAATTTTCTGCAATGACCCAGTGTTTTTTGTGGATGAAATCATGCATGAACAAACACAAAATTTGGTTATGCTCAGATTGTTCCCAAATATATCAATCGCATTGGAACAAATTTATGTTTTCAAAACAAACAGAACTGACTGTGCACACATACACAAACAAAAAAAAAGGGTACTTTGAAAAAAAGAAGGATACTTACTTGTCTGGCGTGCCTGTTAGTATTTTTGTGAAAGTAGATGCATAGTACCACATGCAGAAGTCTGCAGCGAATTTTTTTTGGCTTTTGCTTAACAATATTCCTGAGAGACTTTTCCATGTTGGTGAAACATGAAAAGACACGCCCCCCCGTCATGTTGTCTCTGCTGTATAGTGCTTGGCTGCGGCTGCACGGACACGTTACTCGTGGTTCTTCCCCTCTGGATGGTCATGGATATTGTTTCTACTTGCTCATTATCACATCTGTAAGTGGATTTGCGGTGTCCCCAGGGACTGGACACTTCCTAGTTTTTTTCCTTTGAGAATGATATCTTTCACTAATTCAGTGTATTCTGGTAAAACGTACGTAACAAAATTTACCATTTCAACTACATTTTAAGGACCCAGCTCGGTGGCATTAAGTACATTCATGCTGGTTTACAGTCATCCATCTCCAGAACATGTCCATCATCTCAAACTGAAACTCTGTACCCATCAAGCAACAACTTCCTTTTTTTTTTTTTAAGATTTATTTATTTATTTGAGAGAGAGAGAGAGAGAGAGATAGAGAGAGAGAGCGAGAGCAGAGGGACAGAGGAAAAGGGAGAAGCAGGCTTCCCGTGGAACAGGGAGCCCGATGCGGAACTCAATCCCAGGACCCTGGGATCATGACCTGAGCTGAAGGCAGACGCTTAACGACTGAGCCACCCAGGCATCCCAAGCAACAACTTCTCGAGTTCAAATCCTGGCCCCTCACCTATTGCTCTGTGGCTTGGGGTAATACCTATGTGTCTCTGAGCCTCAGTTTCCTCATCTGTAAATCGAAAATAAAAATACATAGCTCCTGGGTTTGGGCCGAGGATTGCATGAGGTGACACAGGTCATGAGCCCGCTGTAGGTTCTTAATAAACCCCTTTTATTATCATGGGAGATTGACCATGTAGCCTTTCATGCTCTGCTTGGATTATCTGACGCCTAGTTCCTGTGAATGGGGGTGTCACATAGCATGGCTTGCTGGGATCCAGAACAGAGGGATGGTGGAGAGTCTGCAGAGCTTCCTGGTAGATGAGACGTTCACCACTCACACTACTCTGACAGCTAGTACTTTAGAAGGAAAGTTCTAGGTCCCTCCCTGTTCGCCCCCTGCCCCAGTCTAGGGCCCAGGCCAGCCCTTGAGGCTCTTGGGAGTGACCCATTTTCCACCTTGGTCACTGCCAGCCTGCCCGCTGGGGCTGCCAGTTGCAATGTGCATGGTAGCAAGTGCATTGAGGTCGTGAAGCAGACGGCAGGAGCTTTCAGTTGAGATCTGCCAGGCTGCATTGGAACCAGTGACCCGGAGGCAAACGCATGTGCATCACCCTTTCTCCCCCTTTGGTCTGTAACCCTGGGACCTTGCCCCTTTCCAATGCGCATTCAGGCCTCGCCCCAGGGGACCCCAGTGTCCTTTCAGGGTTCCTGGGATCCAGGGAACAGGAAGGAAAGCCACATACTTGCGGGCAACAGCCGCACCCCAGCCCCGCAGCTCCTGGCCCCACCTTATTCAGGAAGCTCAGAGCCCCTTGATCTCTTCCTCTCATTAATCTGATGCTCTCCTTGGAGGGAGGGGGATCATTATCCCATTTTATAGATGGAGAAATAGAGGCATGAAGAGGGTGGCTCAGGGACCCATAATGCCCGTGTGTGTCAAAAGGAATTTATGTGGCCATGCCAAACACACCGCTGAGTGCATGGGGCACAGGAACTATTAGCTGCATTCAATCAGGTAAAAGGAACAACAAAAACATTGCTCTTAAAACATAGTTCAAGATGTAGAGGCATTTTCCCACCTTGTAATATCATAGCACTGCAGCTTTGTGTTCTACAGAAGTCTGGGAGAATCTAAAGGAAGCTGGGATCCCCTGCAACCAGATACTTCTTGCTCTTGACTTTATTTCCAGGGCCGAAAGCAGCACGGGGAACACCGTAGATGCTCAGAAAATACCGAATGAATGAATGAATGAATGAATCGCTAAAGCTATGGCCAAAGATCTCTAGCTCAATGCGATTTAAACAGGGGAAATTAAAAGAGAAAGAGAAAGAAGCGTTTTCTCATGCTCTTAATCTGAAGGAAGTTAGCTGTTCTCATCCTACAGATGGGGAAACTGAGTTATGGGTCTCAACAGGTGGGTGGTTTACACAAAATCCAAGGTAGCACAACTCTTGACATAGAATGCTCCCAGTAGACTCGGCACAGCCTTGAGACAAGGGACGGATGGGTGTGTAGTGGAGGGCGGTCAGGGCTGGAAGAAAATCCCCAGTATTGCACATCCCGCCATCACCTAACGGCTCCCGGCCTCAGTTTCTTGCCCTATTGGTCAAGATTGAGACAATAGCACCGAACCTTCATCATGAACTGGGGAAGTGCCCGGCACATGGGAGGTATACAAGTCCTGCTAGTTCAGAGGGGTCTGAATGCTGCACGGGAGCTGGGGCCATTTGGGGTTATGACCATGAGATTTTCTTCCGAGTGTGGTGGAGGTTGCTTTTATGGGCAGTCCTCCCAGTGAAGGCCCAGTGAGCTGGTAATCCGAGGCTAATGATAGTTTCGATTAATCACAGCTTGGCTTTGCAGCCCTACTTTCATGTAGAGGGATCCCCAGGCCTTCTCTAGCCACTGGCAAAGGCCGGGACCTGAGCCACCTGCACCCTAATAGTGCTCCTTCTTTTATAGACTACCTTTCATCCCGGCATCAGGCAGAGCTTAATAATCATGATCTCTGCCCCTGGCTCCCTCCCAGCTTAAGGTTTAGTGGCCACAGTATTAACCTTGATATTTTCCATCCTAGGGGATGAACGAGGGCACCAGAGGAGCTCGGGGACCTGCCCCAGGCTCTGCCACAAGCCAGAGCCAGAGTTTAGCCCCCACATTAGCTCTTTCTGATGCCCGGCCTGCTCCTCCGTTTCATAGGTGCCCCCCCCCCCCGGGTGGAGAAGCTGCTTGATTTTATACGTAAGCGTGATTGCTGAGTGTTTTTGTTTTGTTTTGTTTTTGAGGTTGAAATAGCTTATTTAATTGCTTACCTGTCGATGCCTGTTCTTCCCTCTAGTAGATTTAAAATTCTGTGGGATTGGGGACTTCGTTTGTCTCACTCACCTCTGCATTTCTGACAACTGGAAGTGTGACCAGAGCACAGCAGGTGTTTCATGAGCCCCTGGATTCAGGAAGGAATAAATGCAATATACACCTTCCAAGCGGCCAAGCCATTGACTATGGGGAGCCTTAAAGGAGCAGAAAGCATCTGAGACAAGGTTTGGAGGTTGAGGAGTTCCCAGCCAGAAGCATGCATCCTGGGCAGAGCAGAAAACATATCCAGGGACATGGAGGAAAGTGGACGGAGTTTAGCGGGTGTGAGAAGGTCCGAGCATTGGGCAGGATGGGGATGTGGCTCGAAATCTCTGTGAGGCCCCTATTCTTTTTTTTTTTTTTTAAATTTTTATTTATTTATTTGAGAGAGAGAGAGAGAATGAGAGATAGAGAGCATGAGAAGGAAGAGGGTCAGAGGGAGAAGCAGACCCCCTGCTGAGCAGGGAGTCCGATGTGGGACTCGATCCCGGGACTCCAGGATCATGACCTGAGCCGAAGGCAGTCGCTTAACCAACTGAGCCACCCAGGCGCCCTGTGAGGCCCCTATTCTTCAGTGGGGAGCTTGGAGTTTGCTTTGGAGGTGGCATGGAATGGCATCACCATCACCCTCACTTCAGCAATATCTCTTGGGCTTGGGTGGTGTTGGTGCCTCGGGGCACCCGGCGGTGGCCCAAGAGAGAGATGCTCAAGCTCTCAGCAGAAGGCACTGGCCTTGGGAAGGGGGTTGGTATGCAGGGGATAGAGGTGGATCTATGAAAGAGCTAACTGGTTGTCTCCAACCTTTGTAAAACTCTAATCATTTTATGCAAGTGGGGATCCACACTGGTGTGATCTCAGGAGCCACCTGCTTGCGACCATCTTGTTTCCCCTACTATACGGGATTGGATACAATGGTTGGTGACTTTTCCAAATTCCTTTACCTTTCAAAAAAAAGATGTTTTTTTTTGTGTGTGTGTGTGCTCTTGTCAGGCACTTCATCTATTAGCACTGAGTGAAAAAGAAAAGATTCTTGCTTTGTCTTTCTTTTTTTTGGAGTTGAGCTCCAAGGCCATAGGACAATAGCATTCTCACCATGTACTGGAAAGAGGTAGGATTCTAGAATTCTGGCTTTGCCTCTGCTTGATGCCTGCAGGCTCACATCCCCTCCCTGGATCTCAGTTTCTCCATCTCTAATGGGCCATCACGCATTCTCTAAAGTGTATTCTATGGAATGGTTATTCTGATAGCTACTCCATTAAAAAGAAAGGAAGAGGGTTGTTGGTCTATGTTGGGGACACAGTGCATCCCCTGATTTCCCCACTGAAGATTGTCAAAGATCATCAGTGTATTAGAGGCTCCCAGAAATCCCTATAGCCAAGGAACCCTGTTTAATTTTGTTTAAGTCACTGTTTCCCTGGCAGTGGGACAGACAGACCTCAGTGATGACAGAACTCTGAAATCCCACAGGGCTCTGGTTTTGAGAGGCTCTGGTTGTGTCTAGAATGTTCTTTCAGTTTTAACAAGTTGAGATTCCACGAGCAGTTGGACCGAACTCCTTTTGGTTCTCTTCTGCCTGAGTTTTCCACAGGGAACAGACTGGACCACAGGGAACAGATCCTTGAGGATCTGTCTCTCCCCCAAACCCCAAGAATTCACGACCAACCATCCACATACCCATCCATCCATTTAGAACATCTATCCATCCATCACTTACCCATCCATTCCTCTAACATAACACTGAGCTAGGCACTAGGCATATGCAATGAACATCTAGGGCCAAGGAGGAAAGTGAGGTTACTTCATATATCCCCATTCCAGAATCTCTTGGTTTCTCTCTTGATACCTCAACTGTGAGTGTTCTTATCAACCCAAATCTTTCCGGGATAAAAATGAGAGACTGTGTTCTGATATGTACTTTTGTCCAATAGGGCTCTGCCGTGTCCATATTATTCCCACATTCTCCCAATATCTGATAACAACTTTCCCTTCACAAATCACTAAGAATGGGGGCTGTTATTTGAAAAATGATTCCATGGTGATCAACTTTGGAATTAAAGAAAATCCAACAGGGTTTTGTTTTGTTTTTGCCTGCAGACCTTTTCAGAGCCTTTAATGTACTAATGTTTACTATGAATCTCCACGAAGGGAGGTGTCAAGAATACAAAGTTGATCATGCAGCATTTTCCTCCTTAACAGAGTATCAGAAGGTGCTTGTTTTTTTTTTAATTTTTTTATTGTTATGTTAATCACCATACATTACATCATTAGTTCTTGATGTAGTGTTCCATGATTCATTGTTTGTGCATAACACCCAGTGCTCCACGCAGAACGTGCCCTCTTTAATACCCATCACCAGGCTAACCCATCCCCCCACCCCCCTCCCCTCTAGAACCCTCAGCTTGTTTTTCAGAGTCCATCGTCTCTCATGGTTCGTCCCCCCTCTGATTCCTCCCCCTTCATTCTTCCCCGCCTGCTATCTTCTTTTTCTTTTTTCTTAACATATGTTGCATTATTTGTTTCAGAAGTACAGATCTGTGGTTCAACAGTCTTGCACAATTCACAGCGCTCACCATAGCACATACCCTCCCCAGTGTCTATCACCCAGCCACCCCATCCCTCCCACCCCCCCACCACTCCAGCAACCCTCAGTTTGTTTCCTGAGATGAAGAATTCCTCATATCAGTGAGGTCATATGATACATGTCTTTCTCTGATTGACTTACTTCACTCAGCATAACACCCTCCAGTTCCAGCCACGTTGTTGCAAATGGCAAGATCTCATTCCTTTTGATGGCTGCATAATATTCCATTGTGTATATATACCACCTCTTCTTTATCCATTCATCTGTCGATGGACATCTTGGCTCTTTCCATAATTTGGCTATTGTGGACATTGCTGCTATAAACATTGGGGTGCACGTACCCCTTCGGATCCCTACATTTGTATCTTTGGGGTAAATACCCAGTAGTGCAATTGCTGGGTCGTATGGTAGCTCTATTTTCAACTGTTTGAGGAACCTCCATACTGTTTTCCAGAGTGGCTGCACCAGCTTGCATTCCCACCAACAGTGTAGGAGGGTTCCCCTTTCTCCACATCCCCGCCAACATCTGTCGTTTCCTGACTTATTAATTTTAGACATTCTGACTGGTGTGAGATGGTATCTCATTGAGGTTTTGATTTGGATTTCCCTGATGCCGAGCGATGTTGAGCACTTTTTCATGTGTTGGTCAGCCATTTGGATGTCTTTGGAAAAATGTCTGTTCATGTCTTCTGCCCATTTCTTGATTGGATTATTTGTTCTTTGGGTGTTGAGTTTAATAAGTTCTTTATAGATTTTGGATACTAGCCCTTTATCTGATATGTCATTTGCAAATATCTTTTCCCATTCTGTCAGTTGTCTTTTGGTTTTGTGGACTGTTTCTTTTGCTATGCAAAAGCCTTTTATCTTGATGAAGTCCCAATAGTTCATTTTTGCCCTGGCTTCCCGTGCCTTTGGCGATGTTTCTAGGAAGAAGTTGCTGCGGCTGAGGTCGAAGAGGTTGCTGCCTGTGTTCTCCTTTAGGATTTGGATGGACTCCTGTCTCACGTTTAGGTCTTTCAACCATTTGGAGTCTATTTTTGTGTGTGGTGTAAGGAAATGGTCCAGTTTCATTCTTCTGCATGTGGCTGTCCAATTTTCCCAACACCATTTGTTGAAGAGACTGTTTTTTCCACTGGACATTCTTTCCTGCTTTGTCAAAGATGAGTTGACCATAGAGTTGAGGGTCCATTTTTGGGCTCTCGATTCTGTTCCATTGATCTATGTGTCTGTTTTTGTGCCAGTACCATACTGTCTTGATGATGACAGCTTTGTAATAGAGCTGGAAGTCCGGAATTGTGATGCCGCCAGCTTTGCTTTTCTTTTTCAACATTCTTCTGGCTATTCAGGGTCTTTTCTGGTTCCATACAAATTTTAGGATTATTTGTTCCATTTCTTTGAGAAAAGTGGATGGTATATTGATAGGGATTGCACTGAATGTGTAGAGTGCTCTAGGTAGCATTGACATCTTCACAATATTTGTTCTTCCAATCCATGAGCGTGGAACGTTTTTCCATTTCTTTGTGTCTTCCTCAATTTCTTTCATGAGTATTTTATAGTTTTCTGAGTATAGATTCTTTGCCTCTTTGGTTAGACTTATTCCTAGGTATCTTATGGTTTTGGGTGCAATTGTAAATAGGATTGACTCCTTAATTTCTCTTTCTTCTGTCTTGTTGTTGGTATATAGGAATGCCACTGATTTCTGTGCATGGATTTTATATCCTACCACTTTACCGAATTGCTGTATGAGTTCTAGCAGTTTTGGGGTGGAGTCTTTTGGGTTTTCCACATAAAGTATCATATCATCTGCAAAGAGTGAGAGTTTGACTGCTTCTTTGCGGATTCGGATGTCTTTTATTTCTTTTTGTTGTCTGATTGCTGTGGCTAGGACTTCTAGTACTATGTTGAGTAGCAGTGGTGAGAGTGGACATCCCTGCCGCGTTCCTGACCTTAGGGGGAAAACTCTCAGTTTTTCCCCATTGAGAATGATATTCGCTGTGGGTTTTTCATAGATGGCTTTTATGATATTGAGGTATGTACTCTCTATCCCTATACTCTGAAGAGTTTTGATCAAGAAAAGATGCTGTACTTTGTCAAATGCTTTTTCTGCGTCTGTCGAGAGGATCATATGGTTCTTGTTCTTTCTTTTATTAATGTATTGTATAACATTGATTGATTTGTGGATGTTGAACCAACCTTGCAGCCCAGGGATAAATCCCACTTGGTCGTGGTGAATAATCCTTGAATTCTACCAAACGTTTAAAGAAGAATTAATACCTATTCTTCTGAAACTGTTCCAAAAAATAGAAATGGAAGGAAAACTTCCAAACTCGTTTTATGAGGCCACCATTACCTTGATCCCAAAACCAGACAAAGACCCCATCGAAAAGGAGAGTTACAGACCAATATCCTTGATGAACATGGATGCAAAACTTCTCACCAAAATACTAGCCAATAGGATACAACAGTACATTAAAAGGATTATTCCCAGGATTATTTAGATCTCCAGTGCCTATGTCTTGTGTCTTTTTACCCTGCCTCATCCACCAGCAAGAAACTCTGCTGAGAGCAAAGACCAGCTTTATAATCCCGTTGTGTTTTCTTCCAGAGCTCTTTGTTCACAACGCCTCTTAATAAGGGTGCTTTTGGTGGGCCATGTTCATGACTAATTATTTCTTCACGACATTGTACATTTCTTCCTCCTCCTCTCCTCCTCTTCCTCCCCCTCCTTCTTCTTTTTTGCTACTCCACATCTAAATACCTTTCTTATTTGGGAGAAATTCCAAAATAGGAGGGACGTAGTCCCCATCACCCTCTACATAAGTCAAGGGGGAGCCGATTCCTTCTCCCCATTCCGTAGAAGCTAGGATTCAGTCAAGTGATTACTGATGTGCACTCTAGACATTCCTGCCCAGAACAGGAGGTTTGGAACAACACTGACATTATTGAGTACTTATTCCAGGGGCAGATGTGGCGACAGTGAGAGCTGTGACATTCTGACTTGGTTATTGCTCCAGTGAAGCACTGGTTGGGGTTTTAGCCTCCCAGCCTCCCTTGTGTCTTACCCACTGTCCTTGCAGATATTCTGAGCGATCCGGCATTTCCGAACATATATTTTCTGCTTCAGTTGGAGTTAGTTGTTTGGAACCAAGAATGATGACTGCTCTGTCAAACCCATGCATCCAGCCACATATCCATCCATCCATCCATTTAGAACATCTATCCGTCCATCACTTAACCATCCATCCCTCTAACATAACAGATTTAGGCACTAGGCATATGCAAAGCAGCAAGAAACAGCAAAACCAGATGCCATATTCAAATCTGGGAATCTGAGGGGAGTTTCACAACGGAACAGTGAATAAAAGTGTGGTCAGTGTTGAGGAGGAAGAATGGTACAGTATCCCAGGACTGGAAATATTATCACCATGAGGCTTGAGGGATGAGGGGAGGGAGCAGTTTTCAGAATCTGGAGACTGTGTGGTGAGGCCTCCTGCTAGCAGCTGTGGGCTTAGGTAGAGGGACACAGTCAACCTGTGGTGACCTGGCAGGCGGTGGACCGGAGGATAAATACCTTGTCAGCACACTCCTCCCTCCCGCTGATCTCCTGCCAGTACAAGAGACAATACTGTGTTAGCTTATACAGGTCAGCCTGTATACCCCAGTCGCAGAGCAGGATGGAGAAGGGTGCAGAGGAGGATCATATCTCTGTTGAAATCTTTCTTGTAGAGTCTGTGAGTTACCCAGTATCCCTAACATTTATTTTCTGCCCCAGTCAGGGTCAGTTGTTTGCAACCAAGACTCTTGACTGCTCTGGCAAACACATCCATCTATCCATCTACACATTCAAACATCCATCCATAACCATCCATCCTATCCATCCACCCATCCATCATCTATCCATTCATCAATCTGCCCATTCCTATCCATCCATCCATCCATCCATCCATCCATCCATCCATCCATCCATCCACCTATCCATCCATCCATCCATTCATCCATCCATCCATCCACCTATCCATCCATTCATCCATCCACCCACCCATCCATCCACCCAC
>NW_027397103.1:6774950-6874418 GCF_003265705.2 Callorhinus ursinus | reverse complement strand
TCCATCCATCCATCCATCCATCCATCCATCCATCCATCCCATCCACTTCCATTGGATTTGTACTACATTCAGATAAAAGCCAAATTATTCATGACCTACCAGGCCTTCCATGACTTGCACCCGCCCCTGCCACCACATCACCCACCTGTCTTCATCTCCCCTTTTCTTATCTTAATTTTCTTCACTCCAGCCACACTGGCCTCCATGTTCCACTCTAGATAAACTGCCTCAGGACCTTTGTGCATGATGTTCCCTCTCCTTGGAACACTTACATATCCACTTGCCTCCCTCCCTCCAAGTTTTTACTCAAATATCTTCTCTGTCCACTGTTAATCAAATGGCCACTTCTGTCTACCACTGTCCCTTATTTTCCTCTTTGGTACTTTACACTATCTCACATTCTATCTGTCTATCTATCTATCTATCTATCTATCTATCTATCTATCTATCTATCTATATTACTTGTCTTTCTTGTTTATTGTGTATACTGCCCCCACCCCACCCCTAACTGGACCTTCCAGTGGGATATAAATTCTAGAATGAAGGAATTTTTGCTGTTTTGTTTATTGGTGTATTCTTAGTGCTCCAAAGAATCCCTGGCACATAGAAGGTGTTGGTCACATATTTGTTGAATAGATACATGAAAGTGTGGAAGCAGCTCCGTGAGAGTTTCCAACCTGCTCTCAGAGAGGAATTCAGCCCAGCATTGCCCAGGCTGGAACTCCCATGTAAGAGTTAATATGCTGCACGTGCCCTTCGGAAATGTCCTGAACTTTCTGTACAAGTCATGGACTTGGCTTTTGGTGACTTCTTGTCCTGCTTAGGAAAACCTGAGGGCAAGGGAGGGAAAAAATGAACACTTCACACATTTCATCTTCAAAGCACTTAATAAACGCTTAAGTAATTAATTCCCCTGGCTCTCTGGGAAGTGGATTTTATTGTCTCCGTTCTGGCAGTGGGGAAATGAGTGTGCTGAGAAGTTCCGTCATTTACCCAGGTCCGTGGAGTGAGCCGCGAGTGATGCCAGAATTGCACTGGCATGCTTTGAGTTTCTGCCCGGGAGGCCTCCTTTTTCCCGGCCGGTGGGCAGGGGAGTAGGGGCAGACCGGAAGTGGTGGTGCAGCCATCTTGGAGGATGGTGTTCTTCCATGTTCAGAGGACTTCGGGAACTAGGCACTGAGGGGCTGCAAAAACATGGGAACCCCCTTGGGCCTCTCTTTCTTTCTAATGTCTCAGATCTAAATTGAAGCTTAGGTGTAAGCTTTGAAAAACTTGAGGACCTGAATTCTTTCCCAATTCAGGCCATGGCAAAATAGGAAATAAGTAAAGGACTGGCTTTTGTTATGCCTGGTTAATCAGAGTCCTGCCATAGTCCTCACTCCTGTGCTGCACACTGTCCCTTTATTCCTTCTCCAGCAAAACTTACCTATCTGATCTCACATACTGCCGCCGTTCTCCCTTGGAGAAAGGCCAGCAAAGAGGATAACTGCTTTATATATATATTTTTTTAAAGATTTTTATTTATTTGACAGAGAGAGAGAGACAGCGAGAAAGGGAACACAAGCAGGGGGAGTGGGAGAGGGAGAAGCAGGCCTACCGCTGAGCAAGGAGCCCGACGCGGGGCTCGATCCCAGGACCCTGGGATCATGACCTGAGCCGAAGGCAGACGCTTAACGACTGAGCCACCCAGGCGCCCTAACTGCTTTATATTAATGATATTGAGGGGTGCTCCAAGGAATTAACATTCTGACCAGCTAATTAGCTCCACGCCAATATTTCTCTATAGGCTTTGCACTGAAAGTTGGAAGATGTGAGTTTTAGGTTCTGCTACTCACTGGCCATGTACCAAGTTGGGTCTTGGTTTTCCTGTATGTTGAATAAAAATAATAACAACAGCATTTATTAATACTTGCCAGGTAGCAGACACTGCTCTACGTGCTTTAACTGTATTGTCTTCTTTGACCCTCATGCCTCTGTGAGGCAGGAACTATTTTTCTTCCAATTTTATAGGTGAGGAAACTGAGCACAGAGACATTAAGTGATTGCTCTGAGACCCAGAGGTGGCAGGGGCAGAGGTGTCAGAATCGAGGCATCCTGGCCCCAGAGTCTGGGCTCATAACTGCTACAGTGGAGGGATTGGCTTGAACCAGGCACGGGAGCCAAGTTCTATGCAGAAGTCGATTCCAGTGTCATTTGTATTAAAATAACCCTTCCTCCAAAAACCGTGATGAAAGCTGGACAGAAAACCACAGCTGTTTATAGGAATCAGAATGCACCAACATGGAATTTGTGGGGCATATGATACAAGGAAGAAGGGAAGCCCACTGAGACCTTCACTTTTCTTGCAGCCTTTCCTCTAAAGACTTAGGCTAATCCATGGCGCCGGGAACAGAAGGTGAGTGCCAAATGTCCGTCTGTCTGGCAGGGTGGATTATAAGAGGTTGGACTTTGGGGCTTCCAAGGTGACTAGGACTTGGGAAGCATGGTTGTGGAAAGGAGGGAACCGCAGAGATGGGAGCTCAGAAATACGGGTGCACAGTTCCTCCTTGAGATCGTTGCTGAATGTGGAGCAAGACTTCCGGAAACTCAGGCAGCAGAAGCACATGGGAGGCCGAGGAACTGAGCATAGAGGAACAGCAGACATTGGGTTTTGGGGAGATAGAGGTTGGAGTTCAGTGTCTGTCATTGAAAGAGACCTTCATGAAGTAGGAGTGAGTACCACATCTTAAGAGTAAGAGCAAAAGGCTGCATGAGACAAACCCGACAAAGCCCAAGACCAGCTCTCTCCAGAATCAAGGTCTTATACTTGCGGTCCTTCTGCCTTCAACGCTCTCTGAAGGGGGTTAACACCAGCCAGAGCCTCAACTGTGTTTCACACACAGTGTCTGACATGACCCAAAATTGAGAAGTATGCTAAAAAGGGACCAAGTGACCAAAATCAAGAGGAAAAAACAGCCCTACAATACACACAAACCCACAGGTGGTTAAAATAATGCAGTGATCAGACCGGCAAACAAAGGTGGATACTTAATGTGGGGAAATCATGCTGCAGGGACTTCAATAGTTAATATGTTTAATAAAATAATAAAATATGCCCAATTTAAAGAGAAATCTATTAAAAAAAGAATCAGAGGGAAATTATAGACCTGAAAAAAAAATCTCTGAAATAATAATTGTGTAGACAGTTCTCATAGCTGATTAGATGCAGCAGGAGAGAAGATTAGTGAACTAAGCAGAAGCTCAGTGGAAAACAAATGTGCAGGATCGGAGCCAAGAGAAATAGTGATGAATAACAGAAACAGAGCATAAGACACATAGGGACACAGTGAAAAGATGTAAGATATGTGCAATTGGAATCCCAGAAAAGAGACAGGATGGGGCAGAAAGCAACATTTGAAGGAATACTGTATTTTCCAAAACTGAGGACATTAAGCCCATTTGAGAAGCTCTGTGAAGCCAGAGTTCATTAAATAAAAGAAACCACATTAGGTATACCATAATGAAACTTCTTTGCCTTTAGTTAAAGGCAAAGAGAGTATCTTAAAAGCAATCAGGAAATAAAAGACACATTACCTTGAAAAGAGCAGCAATGAGGCTCACGGCTGACTTTTCAAGGACACAAAAGCTGACCCTGATCAAATGTTAGCGGGGATTCGCATTGATGCATTGCAAAAGGTACCAGGCTCAGACTGAGCTCCTCTGAAAAGCACGTGCTGATAGATTAGCAATGTCTGCCATGTGCATGAAGGGGAGGGGTGGCTGCATCTGTGCCACCTGTTGGCTTTGGCTTTGATGTCTGTTGAGAATTCTTCCCCTTGGGTAATCAGAGTTCCTGCTCATTACAAATCACTTTTCTGGTAACAGGAGGAATACAGAGATTTATTTATTTATAATAATTTTTAAAAAGATTGTATTTATTTATCTGACAGAGAGATAGAGAGCACAGGTAGGCAGAGTGGCAGGCAGAGGGAGAGGAAGAAGCAGGCTCCCTGCTCAGCAGGATCCCAGGAATGTGGGATCATGACCTGAGCCTAAGGCAGACACTTAACTGACTGAGCCACCCAGGCGCCCTGAATACAGAGATTTAAATAAGATTCCATCTACTCAGTTGTAAACGCAAGAAGCAGAAGTCTGGGCTATAGATAGCTTTCAGTTCATATCCTAGTAAATTCTGTTACTTACTGGCTGTGTGACCTTGAGCCTGTCCCTTTACCTGCCAGAGCATCGGTTTCTTCAATTGTAAAGTAGGTTCAATAACAGTACTTAATTCACAATGTTATTGGCGTTTTGAATGAATGAATGATTGGAAAGCATAAGACAATAGTGTCTGAAACACAGTAGGTCCTTAAAACCAGCAGCTATTGTTCTTACTTTCTACACAGGGGCTCTGAGTTCCCAGCTGGCTGCTGAGTTCTATTCATACAAGGAAGATTTTTTTTCGCCCCACTTTATCAACAGTTGTTAAGTTCCTACCTTGTTGAAGGAAATGTGTCAGGTGGTGGGGACCACAACGCAGATACAGTTCTTGAAATGCATAGTTCTTACCATCAAATGGGCTTTGAGAATGATTGAATGAGGCGTCAGAGTGAATGTTTTCCTTTGACTCCTGGAGTTTCTAAACAGTCTATGGCACATCTTGGGGGAGACACATTCACAGGGACTGCGTTTTCCTCCACTGAATTTCAGATTTCCTCCCCTGGGGCATGTTGGGTCAGGCCAGCAGTAGCCACATGTGTCCCAAGCTTCTTTCATCTAGGATGCATTAGTGGCTCTTTTGGGATCCAGAAGGATGCTTCATGCTGGAAACTCATTGGGTTATCACCCAAGAGAGTTTCAGTTCATTCCTGTCCCTGTCTATACCACAGTTACTTCAACTGCTTGTGCTGTGGCCATTCACAATTTCACTATTGACCAAAGAGATGGAAGCAGGGCATCACAGTTTCCCAAGGGTCCTGGCAAGTTTGTTGGCAAACCAAGAGTTTGGTCATGTCCTCAGAGAAGGAGAAAATGCCTGGATGCTTGGGTTACTTAGAGAAAGAGTCCTAGTCTAGATGAGCAAGAGGTGGCTTTGGGTCAAATCCTGGCTCTGCTAATGGCCAGGTGACAGTTGGAAAAATCAGAGTCCTGGGCTTTGCCAGTTTTCCCTGTCTATGAAATTGGGTTAACAATGCAGCGTCATTGTGAGAAATAGCAAAGATGCACATTGAGTGCTTAGCACAGCACGGGGCCATATTTTTGTTATTAGTCAACTTCGCATGTTCAGGGATCTGGGAATCCCTGCCTCTGGAAGGCCTCCCCCTTCATGTGCTATTACCAAAGCATGCATTCATTCCCAACCTTGTAGGGACTTGATTTAAACCCACCCACTTTCCTGTGAACAGAAAATGCTAACACCATGTTTTGGCCCTGGGAGCTGGTTCTCTCAAAAGTGGTAAAATTGTTCTGGCTAAGCCCCTAGAATTGTTTGGGAGGACTGAGAGGTCTTTGGGGGGAGCCAATGGGGAGTGGCTGGGCAGACCTCAAAATGTAGCAAGAGGAAAGCTATGCCAACAATTTGCAGCATCCAGCTGAATCTGGGTGAGCTCAGCTTCTGGGGGATCAGGAGGTCAAGGAGAACGGTTCCTCGACCCTTTAGGGGCTGGGGTCAGCCTCTGTGCTTGCAACTGTTACACAAGCCTGGGTGTGGCAGAAATGGCCAGGGGTCCAGCAATAATTTGTGACCTCTCACCATTCCCTTAGTGAGGATTTGTCACTTGGAGGTGACTGCAGAGGCCCCCCCCCCTGCAGCCAGGGAGGACTGTGTGGCTGGTCCTGCCCATACAATATGAGCAGATGTGTCACTCCTGGGCCAGAGATTTTTAAAAAGCAGTGGGACTTCGTTGTGTTCTCTTTCCCTGTGGGGTGATTGGGCTGCAGAGGACTCTGAGGTCCTTAGGGGACGGGGAGGTAGACCCACGGGATGTAAGTAACATGTTTGGGTCTCTGAGTCATCATGTGGAGGGAGGGATTACCCGCTGGACCTTTATGTAAACATAAAAATTAAATTTCCATTGTGTTAAGCCACTAGAATGTTTTGCTTTATTTGTTACAGCAGCTGGGGGTTGCTCTGATCCACCAGGTTGGGTTATCCTTAAATTCAACAGATACTTAGCCCTCCTGCTCAATGAGACTCTGGGCCTCTGGAATGGCAGTCCAAGTGCCCTCCCCACAACCTCCCGCCCTGCCCCGACTCCATCAGCTATAGTTTGACTCTTTAAATTTGAACGAGTGAAAATGCTGACCAGGCCAGATGTTGGTGAAGATGGGGAGGAACCGGAACTCTCACTACGCTGCTGTAGGGTAAGTAAAGCGGTACAACCTCTTTGCAAAACAAGTTGGCAGTTGCTGGAAAAGTTAAACATACACCTACGTTATGATCCAGTCATTCTGCTCCTAAGTATTTACCCAAGAGAGATGAAGGCATCTGTGCAAACAAAAGCTTGTACACAGGTGTTCATGGCAGCTTTATTACTGGTCACAAACTGGACATGGATTCCCCCAGGATCTCCCAAGGCCCTGCTAAATGTCCTTCCCACAGTTTCCATGAGATGTCCTAGAAAACCCCTCTCTTTAGGCTGCAGTCTGCATTGAATCCTTTAGAAAAATCCTGCATGTGGCTACTTCTCTCCATTTCCATCTTGGATCCTTACTCTAGTCCAAGCCACTGGCATCTCTCAAAGACAATGACCACAACCTCCTCTCTGGTCATCATGCCCTTCTGTCTTTCCTCCTCTCCATTCCTTTCTCCACACAGTGGCCAGAGAAGTCTCTTTAAAAACAGATCCAGGGCGCCTGGGTGGCTCAGTTGGTTAAGCGACTGCCTTCGGCTCGGGTCATGATCCTGGAGTCCCGGGATCGAGTCCCACATCGGGCTTCCTGCTCAGCAGGGAGTCTGCTTCTCCCTCTGACCCTCTTCCCTCTCATGCTTTCTATCTCTCATTCTCTCTCTCTCTCAAATAAATAAATAAAATCTTTAAAAAAATAAAATAAAAACAGATCCAATCCAGCTATTGCTTCCAATAATCCAATTGCTTCCCAATATACTTAACATAAAGTCCAAAGTCCTTACCATGAAACTCAAGGCACTGGGTAATCTGACCACAGATTCCTTGGCTCCTTCCACTCTTTCCTTGACCATTGGTTCCAGCCACATTTGTCTCCTTACTGTTTCTAAAATATGCCAGACTCCTCTCTTCCTTAATGAAACCGTGTGCTTTCTAACATGGTTCCCTCAGGATTTGCATGTAGCTTCTTAATGATCTCTGCCTAGATGTCACACCCAGAGAGGTGATCTCTGGACACCCCCATAAAATAACCTTCCACCCACCTCTGTTTCTCTACTTTAATTTTCTTCGTAGCATTTATTACTATCTCTCATTATTCCATTGCTTTTCTATTGCTGTGTAAAATAGTACCACTAACTTAGTGGCTTAAAACAACACACATTTATTTTCTCATAGCGTCTGAGTCATAAGTCTGGGCACCACTTAGCTGAGTCCTCTGCTTAGAGTCTAAAGGGCTGTAGTCAAGGTGTTGGCTGGGTTGTGCTCTCTCCTGGTGGCTTGACTGGGGAGGATCCAAGGTTGCCAAGCTCACCAACGTTATTGGAATAATCCATTTCCTTGTAGTCACTGGAGTGAGGGCCCTGGCTTCTTGCTTAATGTCAACTTGGGGCCACTCTCAGCTCTAGAGATTCTTAGAGACTGCTTGTGGTTGCCCAATATAGCTGCTTCCTTCATCAGTCCAGCAAGGAGGGTCTTTAGAGAGAGTTGACCAGCAAGATGGAGTCTTACTAAGGTCACAGAAATGACATTCCACCACTTCTGCCATATTGTATTGGTTAGAAACAAGTCATAGGTCCCACTCATACTAAAGTGGAGGGATGGATTACACAAAGCCGTGAATGCCAGGCCAGAATCATGGAGGGGGGTAACTTAGAGTCTGTCGATCACAGTTATATTCTACATTTCTTTATCGGTTGGTTTATCATCTGCCTCCCTCACTAGACTATAAGCTCCAAGGATACAGAACCTTACTTGGTTTTGTTTTTGACTTTGGCCCCAGCATCTGGGACAATCATGTACACACAGTAGGTACTCAAAATACATTTCTTGAATGAATAAATGAAACTTATTTTAATTGAGCTAGTTGAGTGAAGTTTTATCCCTTTAAATGAACAAAATGCCATGTGGAAACACTGCTTTGAGGTTTAAAATGAGATGTCAGTGTAAGTGGTTTGTGAACTGTAAAACATTCTATAAGGGCTAAGCACTATTCTTACTATGGTCTTAGCAGTTCATTTCCTTGGAAAATAATTTTTTTAAAAAAATTAGTATTGTCTACCAATTATTTCTCATTCTCTCTCTTGTTGGGCATGTGGTGGGATGGATTCCCAGTCTCTTCAAGTGGTCACAGGACTTGCCTTGGCCATTGAAAAGCAAGTGGATGGGATACGGTGTCACTTGGGGATGGAAGCTCTGAGAGTAGGCATGCATGATGACTCTCTCCATTCCCTTCTGCCGTGGTGACCCACAGTGTATTTGGTAGTGACTTCTTGCTTCTTACTTCCTGTCTCAGCTTGCATCCCTGAATGTGGATGATGCCAAGCAGAGTTCCCAGTGGATTCCCAGAGAAAACACAGATAATGCAAGAAACAAACCACTGATGATTTAATCCTCAGGGATTTGGGGGTTGTTTGTTACTGCAGCATAATCTGGCCCCATTCGTGATTGATACAGTAACCAACCTTCCTCAGATGATCAGCTCCTTCCTGCTCTTCACCCTAGAACACACCAATTAACATGGGACAAGTGGTTGGATGAAAAAAACCCATGTCTGTCTTTGCAAGTGTGAGTTCACTTTGTTCATGGTATCTTTTTTTTTTAAGATTTTATTTATTTATTTGAGAGAGAGAGAGAGTGAGCACACAAGTGGGGGTGGTGGGGAGGGTTAGAGGGAGAGGAAGAAGCAGACTTCCCTTTGAGCAAGTAGCCCAATGTGGGCTCAATCCCAGGACCTGGAGATCATGACCTGAGCTGAAGGCAGTTGCTTAACTGACTGAGCCACCCAGGCGCCCCTGTTCATGGTATCTTAACATGTGTTGTGGTTACATGGCCTCAATGTAGATTGGTATTATTACACTGAAGAATGACTATCTATCCCTTTGCCCCTACCACCTTCCTAAAGTCAACTTCAGGTGTCTTCACGATGATCATATTAACCCTCTTGCTTCTAACCCCAGAGCCTGCTACTTGCATATGCCAAGCAGCATCCTCAAATTTCAATGCTTAAAGCAGTTCTGAAGGATACCCTGCATGCCCCTAACAGAATTTCTCAGACATCACTCAGCATTTTAAGACCATCCCAGATATCTCACTGTCTTTCAGCTGAAACCCCAGTTGTCCAACAAATGGAACATAATACCATTTAAACAGAGTGGTAGGCTGGGAGGCCGGACCCTGCAAACCTCAGTTAACTGTCATTTCCCGCTGATCCTGTATCAGGGGAACCTGCAGGAGACTCACAACAATGATTGTGTTGTACCTGCAACTTCCAAGTCCCACCCCTTTCTCCCGTCACTCTCTCCTCATGCTAATTGCTGTTAATGAAGCCACGCAAAACACTCAGTTCTCTTCCTGGAATGCAGTTTTCCAAGAAACCCGGCTTGGGATCATTCAACCCCAAAGTCATCCATAGCTCATCATGGGGGCTGGCTTGGGGTAAGAATGACCCTTTCTCACTGTGGCCTTTGTGATGAATACACCAGATTCATAAATCCATATATGTATTATCCACACATCCATTTTCATATCAATAGAAAATGCTTTCCAGATGTGTGTTAGAGGTGCTAGGCTTTGCGCTGCTGACTCTTCATTTTCTGCGAGGTCTCTGCCCGGCCCGGCACACAGCCTAGTGTTTTTGTATCAAAAGGATGGGTCGTACCTGCTTAATAAGCTGGAGGAATTCATAGAAACCTGAAGGAGCTGAAGGAATGTGGTTTTCAGATCTGATTAGAGAGATGTGCCTGGGTCCCCAGGCTTCTCAGGTTCAGCTGCCCCAGCCTACAATGTCATTCATTGTCTTCTGGGCCGTGTGCTAAATGATTCAGGTTTCTGCATCTCCCCCTACCCCCCTCACCCCGTAGCCTTGCACACAACCCCAGAGCACACCCAGAGGGGAGGTGACCATTCAGCTTTCTAGGTTGGCTTTTGGGTCTTCTGCCGTTTCTGCAAATGTTCTTTGTGATGGCCTTTGTAGGGGCACAGAGAAGGGATGCCCAGGTTTGAGTCTTTCTTGGGGAAACCCAAATCCTCTCCACGTTTGAAGAATCTTTGCTTTTTGCTTGTGGGTGGCAGAGAGCTCTGGAGCTTTAAAGTCAGAATCCTGGTCTAGCCACTGACCAGGCTGTGTGACCTTGGGCAAGCCCACTGACGTCTCTGAGCCTCCAATGGCTCATCTGGACACTGTAGATCTTAATATCTTATATCTCTTGGGTTATTATGAAGTTGAAATGAGATGATGCATGCAGAGCTCTTAGCATAGCATCTGGCAGATAGCAAATCCTTGATAAGCAGTAACTAATATCATTTCCCTTATTGCTACTACTGTTATAATAATTTAACCTAAGCCTGGACCCACATTGATTTTCCCATGGTGATCCATTGGTTTATAAAGAAGTGTGAACAAAACGCCTTCCAGAAGTCCTCCCTGACCCCACCTTAAAGTTTCTCTTGAAACGTCCCTGTTGGGCACATCTTTCAGAGCCCTGGGAACAAACATTATGGCCTCATACTCGGGAGCCACATCAATGACTTTGGGGTCTAGATAATTTTTTTTTGTTTGCTTTCTTTTTGGAAGGACCCATGCTGATTAGGGGCAGACTCAGATCAGGGGATTGTTTGTTTATTTATTTATTTATTTTAAAGATTTTTTTTATTTGATTGAGAGAGAGAGAGAGAGAGAGAGAGCACATGAGAGGGGGGAGGGTCAGAGGGAGAAGCAGACTCCCTGCTGAGCAGGGAGCCTGATGCGGGACTTGATCCTGGGACTCCAGGATCATGACCTGAACTGAAGGCAGTCGCTTAACCAACTGAGCCACCCAGGCGCCCCAGATCAGGGGTTTAAAGTGGAGTCCTGAGCTCTGGAGCCAAAGCTGGCTTAAGTTTTTTTCTTTGATGTGTGCCTTCCTCTTTGCTCAGGGTGGACTTCAGTTGGGGCTCAGAATAGGCACTCAGTTAACATGTGTTGAGTGAGGGGTTGGAGAGGGGACTGAGCCAGTCATTACCCCAGAGGAAGCAATAACAAGATAATGGTAATGACATTGGTGTTGATGATTTTTCTGGGTGCTTACGGACTCTGTGCCAGGCAGCAGGCTAGAGTATGTGAACTTTTTCATCTACTACTCACGGAATACTCTGTGAGGTAGATACTACAAAGCTCTTTTGGGAGAGAAGGAGGTTGAGATTTAGCCTGAGATGTCATGCTGGTGAAGGGTAGAGCCTGGATCTGGGCCCGGGGAATCCGAGGAAAGAGTTCTTGCCCCTGCCTGCCAGGTCAGCGGCCTATCTGACTGACTCAGTTGTTCAAACATTCACACTTTGAGTTGGCTTCATGTCCAAGTCCCCAGCCACCCTGCCCCCTTGCAGTTTGGGGTGACACAGGGGGACGCATGAAGCTGGAGCAGCTTTCTCTTTTAAAGAAAGACAGTGCATTATATACATAGATCATGCCCGTCAACAGATTCCATAGACCAATCTCGTAAGGAATTCCTCAACACCTTTACAAAAGACAAGGTAGACCTTTACAATATCCTCCAATGATTTCATCATCATTGAGCAATTACTTCTCTGTATTTCTAAATACAAAAAGAAAAAGTCTGTAAGAGACATAGCCACATATTTAAGAGATAGTTAAATTTTAGGCCTATCATTTTAGTTTGAAACTCTATTTGTTATTTTCATTTAAAGTTTGTTTATATTTTTTAAACTAAAAAATAAATCAGAACATATAAGAGGATATCCAGTGAAGCCTCCCTCCTTGCCCTGTCCAGAGGCACCCACTTCTCCCAGGGAACAACCAAGACTTTTAATTTCTTGTGTGTCTTTTTAGAAAGAGTCAATTATCAGAGGCTTCAATTGGGATGGGCAGAATTTTCCTTTGGATGGGTATCTGGTTTGTACCTATCGTCTGAGTTTTTGGCCACAAGCTTGGTATAAGGAAAATTAAAGGCAATAAGAATAATTATTAAAGGACACAGGGACTTTCCTTCCACCGCTTCTCATCTCCCAGCTTCAGAAGCAGCTGCTAAGGACTGTTTCCCCTCCAACTGGGCTGGCTAGCTGTGTTCTCGGGTTCTCTAGGAGCTACAACAGTTGATCTTCCGACTCCAACGGAGGCCTTTGATCTCTGGTGCCATCCCTTTGATTGGTCTCCATGGCAACCAGCATGCCGTACACGGTGGAGAATGTACCCCATTGTTCCAGCCTCCCACTTTCATTCCACCTAATTACCTGTGCCCACTCGGGCTGGTTCCATCTCAGGCTTCTATTTGCTTTGATGAGTCTTCCTGGCTCAACCACTTCAGTTTCTTTATCTACCTCCCCTCTCTGGCTACAAGACGCCTCCATTGCTCCTATGGGCCTGGGTTCATGTCTCGGTTATCTGTGTGGCTAAGTCCTGTGAACTGTGTACGGGGAGTCACTTTGTACCTTAAAGCCTCAGGTTTCTCATCTGTACAATGGGGATAAACGTGGTCTTAGGACTGAAAACCAAACACCTTCAAAGCACAGTGCCTGGCAGATAAGTAATTTAATAAAGGTGACATGTCTTTATTAAAGGAGAATGCCACAGACTTGGTGATTGGGGTTGACTGCTCGGTAGTGATTGAACTTGTCCTGTCGATCTTGGACTGTCATCTCTCTTTCTCCCTCTTCTTCTCTCTCTCATCTATTTATACCAGGCCTCCCCTTGCCACCCTGATCCAGAGTGTTACTTCCTGCAGTTCAGTAGCTACGCTCAACTGTGGTCTGGAAGCAGAGGACCCTCCTTCCTGACTGTTCTTAGAAGGTCAATAGCAGCCTGCCCCTATGTCTCATGCCTACATCATCCACCTCACTTCCTCTCATCACGTAGGCATTTTATCATCTCACATCATCACCAGAAGAAGAAGGATGAGTAGAACACAAGAAGATTTTGAGGGACACCACATTCACCCAACTTTTATTGTAGTGTGTTGTTATAATTGTTCTATTTTATTAGCAATAGTTGTTGCTAATCTTTTAATGTGCCTAATTTATAAATGAAAATTTATCCTAGATATTTATGCATAGGAAAAACTAGTGTCTGTAGGGTTTGGTACTCTCCCCACGGTTTGAGGCATCCATTGGGGTGCCTTGGAACATTTCCCCCGTGGATGGAGGGGGTCTCATGTATTTATTTTCTGTGTTCTAGCTTAATGGGCAGTCTTTCTCTGTGACACATCATTGGCTATCTGTCTCCTGTGAGCTCATCCTATCATGCTTCTTTTCACCTCTGAGCCTTTGCATGTGCTGTTCCATTGAATGTCTATTCCTAACCCCCACTTCCCCTTGGTTAACCCTGCTTGGCCCTTCGGGTCTCAGCTGAGATGTAACTCTCTCCAGGGTTCTCACTCGACTCACCAAGACATCCACCTTAGCAGCTCCCATAACTTGCTATTGATCACAATGTGTCACGATTATCCATTTTCTGACCTGTAACTCTTTCCCATCTGTGAGCACCTGGAGAGCCGGGCCTGTGTTCTCCTGTCCAGTGTTTAATCCGCTAGCTGAACATCTGATCTAGAAAGTTCTCAGGAGATATTTGGATACATTCACTTAACAAATATTTACTGAGTCGCTACTCTGTGTCAGGCCCTATGGTCATGAACAAAACCAGAGGAACCTTACCCTCAGGGAATTTCCGGTCTCATAACATGGGTGCACACATGGACGTTGGCTCTGGAACGCTGGTCTACCAGCAATATGGAACTTGCTGTAGATGTCGGGCATGTTTGGTGTTCCCATCTCTGTACATTTATACTTGCTGTTGCCACTGCCCAGGCGGCCTTTCTCCTGTGTCTGCTTCACTCCCACCCCAGAGCTGGGGCAACATATCACTATGGCAAGTCATCATGTCCGTGATTCCATTGCGCTTCTAAAATGCCATCAAAGCAGAGGCTTGGGCGCATAGGCACCAGCTGGAACATGGGCTCCCAGCGAGCCAGGAGACCCTCATGTGCCTCCAGCAGCTCCAGGACCCAGGCAGGTCAGGGCTTAGTACCAAGACCCTCAGCAGACATGTGCTTAAGAGTGAGTGGCATCATGTTCTCGCTCTTTCTGCTTCTGGCTGAGGAAAGATTTCGTTTTCAAGAGCCTTTTGTACATTTCTGATCTTATCCATGGCTTGATGATGTGATTAACTCTCAGGGTGGGGTGCTGGGATTATCCAGAACCATGTTTCTATAGAAGTGCCAAGATTCCTTTCCCACAGAGAGAGTGTTTAAATTAAGTTTCATTGAGAAACAAACATTTATGCTATAGATACACAACTGCAAAGTTTTTTGGAGGGGGAGAAGGATTTATCTGAGGCTTCAGAGGAGGTGGGGATGGGTGTCGAATAGGGAAACAGAAGAGAAAGAGAAAAATCTGGGCATGCTGCTCTCCTCCCCAGACAGTGCTTGGGAAGACCCCATCCGTGGCAACAATACTTTGCAGGGTTGCGTTTGGGAGAAGCCCAGCTGGCTGCCTGTCTCCCTCCCTGATTCTGCAGAGGCTGTTTCTGAAGGGACGGCGGTCTGCCTGGAATCCAGGACTCCTGACTCCCATTCCAGTGCTCCTTTCTTTACCCCATACATGCCCTCGACTGAAGGGCATGATTCTAGACATGGCCCCCCCCCCTTTTTTTTTTGTGAGTGAGAGATGGTCTTGCCAGTTCTAGTGGTGGGGAACAAAGTTTTGTGAGAGCCACTGGTAAACTTATTGGACTCCTCTTGTGTCCTCTCTAAAATGCAAGTTTAGTGCAGGGGTTGCAAACCCCATTATCTTCTAGGGCTGGGCGGGGGGCAGAAATGAGTGAAGCTGATCAAGGACATATTGCGGGGTGGGGAGGTCCCTGCAGGAAACAGATGACACTCTCCAACTAGGCCTTTTTGATGGGAGGTTGCTCTAGGCACCATATGCCGATGTCTGGGAAATGCAGGGAAACTGAGGAGGTAGAGGGAAGCCAAAAGGAATAGCGTGGCACCGGATGCTAATGACATGTAGGGACGCCCATCTCTCCTAGGTTGGAAGAGACGTAGCTGAAGACGGCAGTGCTACAGAGAGAGGCTGCAGAGGGATGCTGACTTTGGGTGGAGGGACTCAGCCAGCCTGCAGGGATGCAGTGACCCCCCCCCCCCCAGGGAAGGGGCTGGGTAGGAGATACCCCGGATTCACTTCTGCTCACATTCCCTCCCTGTGTCCTGTTGGCCAAGTCCAACATGAAGCCAAAGAGGGCTTCCATACAGATCCATAAGGATCAGTCTCAGGGGCAGAGAGGAGCGTGGATCTGCAGGGACGCACAGACCACGTTTAAGGCGGTATGTAGGATAAGCTTCATTTCCACGGGGAGGTGCATCCCATGTTCCCTGAACAGGATGGCCTTCTTGGTTGACCTTAATTTCTGTGTCTTACTTTCCCATTCTCTAAAACAGAAATGATAACAACAAAAATAATTTTAATTCTAATAAAATGGCACCCACTTACCAACTGTCAAGAGTGTTGTGAGGATTAAATGAATTGATTCATGTAATGCACTTTGAATATCCAAAGTGTTCGATTTTATTTCATTATTAGACCATCATGAGCCTTTGTTTCTCTACTTATAAAAACAGCCATGGGGGGAATTAAAAAAAATAAATACAGCTGTGGGTACAAGACCTATTCTACTGTTCCTTTAATTTTTCTGTGAGTAAAACAACGGTGAGATCTCAATGATAGAGAGCAACTGCCCCCCAAGACAAAGTAGAGGGAGACAATAGGGAGTGGTGAGGACTGGGGCAAATACAGGGTCTGGTCTCAGGGGACCCCCTGCCACGCAGCTCTAGCAGATTATGACCATGTAGGAATGTAGGCAGTGGTGCCGGAACTTTTAAGTTTTCAAGAAAAGCTGAAAAATTAGAATTTTTATGTGAAAGCTTCTGATTTTTAAGTGCTGGCAAATGGTTTCAGATTTTCAAAAATACACCCTTTGAGCCAGCACTCTGTGAGCCAAGCAAAACAGGTCTCGGGGCTGGATCCAGCTCCCATGGAGCCAGTTGTGATCTTTGGTTGAGCTTATGCCTGTGGACCAGAGGAGGCGGGTGGCTTCTTAAGGAAGACAGAACACGACCTTGGCTCCCAATGGAGATGTCTTCAGTTGAGGCCTCAGCTCAGACACCAGACGCAAGACAAAGCATCCTCGACCTAAAATATAAGAGCTGGAAGAATGCACAGGGAGGGGACGATGTTTAGCAGCAGTAAGGGCAGGGGTGGGTGGGGGCGGGCTTTCCCATGAAAGGGAAATGCTGTTGGGATTTTATAGGAAGCTAGGACAGTTTTCCTATCACATTCACGAACCAAAGGGAGCCGGAATCCTCATTTCCCCTGCACGACTCCATGAAGTGACTTTCGCGTTGTCCCAGGTTATTTCACTTTCTTTTGGGGGCGAGGAGAGATAGAACCCAACTCTGAGCTATTATATATACATTGAAGGAATTAACAGCAGTAACCATCCCGTGATTCTTCTTGGAGAAACGGGGCTGCAGGCAAGGCTACCACATGCAACAGGACTGTCCCACTTAATATGCCCCTGGGAGTGCGTTCAAGCTCTCCTTCTTCTTCCTTCCCTTGGGGGAAAAAAAATACAAATGCCGATGGGAATCCCGCATCTTTGGAGACAGACCGGAGCACACGATCATGTGTAGATATCCTCTCCCTACACACACATCTGTTATACACATTGCTACGGTGTCCTCTGGTTGTTCAACAATGAACAGAATTATTTCCTCTTATTACTTCCCATGTGGCCTCAAAACCGCACTCGGAAAAATAAAACCACGGAGGGGGGCTCGGCCAGTCACACTGCCGGGCGGGCTCAGCTCTCTGCACACAGGAGTTGGGGGGCGCTGGGCAACGGGGAGGCGCTGGGGGTCCCGAGGGGAGGCGGTTGGCTGTGTGGCAGGGAGCATAGCCACCGTTGTGATGGAATCTCACTGCTTCCTGTGTGTTGCTTTGTGTGTCCCTTTGTGTGTGGGTCCACGCATGAGTCAGTACAAATATCTGTGCGGCTGTGTCTTTCTGTCTGCATCTGTCTGATGGTCTGTCCTTCAGTCTGTGTGCTGGGTGTCAGCTGTCTCATTGTATTGCATTTTATCATTATTTCTCAGCTTTACCGAGCTATCGTTGACATGTCACATAGATAACGTTGAAGGTGTACGATGTGATGATCAGGTGCATGTATACATGATGCAGTGATGAGCACAATGAGGCTAGTTAACACCTTCATCCCCTCGCATAATGACCTTTTTGGGGGTGTGGTGGTAACAGGTAAGATCTACCCGCTTACCGACTTTCACGTATACAATGCGGTATTGTTAATTACAGTCACCAGGCTGATGATCAGATCCTCAGAACTTATTTCTCGTATAGCTGGGAGTTTGTGGTCTTTGACCAACCTCTCCCCATCGCCTCCACCCACCCCCGCACCCCCCAGCCGCAGGCAACCCCTATTCTCCTTTTTCCTGGAGTCTGGCTTTTTCAGATTCCCCTTATAAGTGAGAACATGCAGTATTTGTCTTTCTCTGTCCGACTTAACATCACTTAGCATAGTTCATCTGTGTTGTTGCAGAAGGCAGATTTCCTGCTTTTAATTGCTGAGCAATATTCCATTGTATGTGTATACCACATTTTCTTTAGCCATTCATCCGTTGATGAATGTGTGTCCATTTTAAATAACATCCATTTACCGAATACGCATAATATACCAGACCCCATACTAAATGCTTTAGCACACACAGGCTTTTCTATTTAAGCTCTACAGCAACCACACAGCGGAGACCAGAATCTTAACTTTGCAGATGACTAGACTGAGGTTTGCTTGTCCATTCATCCGTTCATTCCCAAGATCTGTTTGGCACCTGAGTGCTGGGTGCAGTCCCAAGCACGGGGGTATGGGAATAACTGAGACAAGGCTCCCGACAGCCGGGACCTCACATCTGAGCGAGGAGAGGGTGTGCCAGACAAGTAAACAAACAAACAAACAAATACGTTTTTTCAAAGCTTGCAAGTGGCGGTGTTGCACTGTATTCACAGAACTTGGTAAGGATGAGGGATGTGGGCTCAGTCCCTCGGCTAGAATTCAAGAGACGCGGGCAGGTTCCCAGGGTTGGCTTACCCCCTTTGCAAAGGGCACATCTTTACCAGACGGAAAGGGGGCCCAGGATCGAATGCTCTTTTAGAAAGTTGCCTTAGTCGTTCACCATCCCTTCAGAATGGGGCTCTTGAAAAAATTGCACAGCTCCACATGGCCGGGGAGAAGAAAACTGGGTGAGACCCACTCTGGACCTTTCTTTACAGGTGCCTGTGGTTGTGTGTCCCGGGAGGCACAGACCTCTCTGTTTCCGGCCTGGGTTCAGTCAGGGGGCCTCTGTGGAAGGCACGGGTCTGGGCACCACACACACTGGATTTGGAGTGCTGGTTCAGCCACTCACGCTCGTGGGTTCTTGGGGTGAAGGGATCTGAGATTTGGGCTTGAGGTGGGTAGAGACAGGCTGGAGCAGGAAGTTCTGGAAGGAAGGAGGGTTTGTTTTTGGTTGAGTCCTGTTGAACAGAGCACTGAGCTCTCTTGGGGCTGGTTCACACCTTAGAAGTTCCTCCCCACAGCAGAAAAGCAGTTCTGTGTTTCAATAGCAAGCAGCTAGTATTTACTGAGCAGCCCCCCCCCCTTTTTTTTACATGCTGGGGGCGAGACACGCATTCCTTTATGTGGGATGTATTCCTCTGAGGGATACGCTCATTTTCTGAATGGAGAAACTGAGGCTCAGAAAGGCTTAGATGTTTGGCCAGGGCCACACAGCTCGGAAATCCTACAAGTGGGTTTCTCTGGCTTTGAGCACAATACCTGTCACCACTGCAATTTCCCTGTCACAGGCACCTGGGGATGAGGGGGCTGGGTATGAGCAAAAGTGATGTCGTAGAGGCTGGAAATGACCTTGGGAGAGGGCCTATCAGAGCTGAGTGTTCAGAGAAACAGAAAGATATGCATGTGCCATCGAAAGAAGACCAAAGAGTGGATGGGGTTCAGAAGCTGCCTGGGTACCTCCTTAGCACTCTGGAGATTCTCTCTGTTTCCCAGAATGCACCGCAGCACACTGCGATCCTGTGCTCTTGTAGATTCAGGGATTATGGAGCTGGGAGCAGAACATGGAGACTGGTTTGACAGGGAGCCTCAGCGAGTTCTGGTATCATTTCATCTCTCCAGGAACAAAGCATGCAGAGTGTTCACTTAGACAAGCACATCTGTATTCCTGGTGAAGAGCAGGGTATTAGGCATTATTTTTTGGGCCAGCTCTCAAAGGTGAGGAAAGGGCAGCCCAACCCTTAGAACCACTCAAGGCACTTGAGGTAGTGAGCCTCCCATCCCTGGAGGCATGTAAGCAGAGGCTGCACTATTTCATGGAAGGGAATTTTCTGTTGGGGAAGAAGTTGGACTAAATAGACTGTGAAATGCTTTTCAATGCCTGGTTCCAAGTTTCTGTGACATTAAGGAGTTGGTTACATTCAGGGCAAATCAACTGAGACAGACACAGCATCGGGCATGTTCTCTGAGGCTGGACCACCCAAGAATCATTTGGGAAGTTTTTTTTTTTTTTTCTTTTCCCTCTCGAGTCTGAATAATGTCTTCCTTTTTTGGTCTCAACTCAGGCCCAAAGGCCGGCATATTCCACTGATGAGGCATTTGATTTACGGATAGTTAAATCCTGCTCTACCCTTCACCAGCTGAGTGGTTTTGAGCACGTGACTAAGGCTCTCTGAACCTCGGTTTTCCCACCTGTAAAGTAGGGCTAGTAACAGAAGTGACCTAACAGTGTTGATGACAGCGGTGGAAGGAGATGCCCCAGGTAAATAAAGCATCATCTTAGGCTTGACACAGAGTGAGCCCTTCATTAATATCAGTTCTTGTTAATATTCATTCAATGGCTATTAACTGAAGGCCAATTAATTGTCAAACCTGGGGAGTTGTGGGCAATATGCAGAGAGATGAAAAATCCTGCTGTGATCGGAAACCCTTATTTTCCTACTCGAAGGGTCACCGGTATGGGCGGAAGAAATGCAAGGCAACACACACACACATCCCTCCTCTAGATTTTCAACAAAATCTTCCCACGAGGTCACATTTGGATGAAATCCAAGCCTCGGGTGATGCTCGGGCCTTGATTTTATCAGAATCGGCTTTTCCCAACCAGACTGCACATGCTATTGATATATAATATAGCGTTATTTATTACTTGCTGAATACCCACAGTCTGTTCAGCCCTTTACAAGAGATAAAGAAGATAAGCCCTGGGCCCTGAGGGGTTTGCGATTTGGTTACTCAGACTCCGAGTGCCCCAGCTGAGAGGGAGTTCGGATGCCCACGGCACGTTAACTCAAAACTCGTTGCTTCTTCCCATAAAGAAGATGATCGTGGGAGGCTGACCCGAAATCTTCGCAGTTTTTCTCAGTGCAGAAAGAACACAATAGCAGCAGATGCTGTTAAAAATGAATTTAAAAAAGAAGAGCTCTTTCTAACCTCAAAATCATGGAGCAGTAAGGCATCGCAAAACCATGAAACTGAGCAGGTTTGGATTTCCTTTCTTCCCCTGTAAGTCTCCGGCATAAAAATGTTGCCGTCCAAATTATTTCCCCTTGGGGGTGCATCTGGGGCTGGGAGGGGTGCTAATGGCCTTTTGGAGGCAGAGATAAAAACACAGATGGATGCCGTTTGGCCTGAAAGTTGGGTGCAGCCCACGCCGAGGTCCCAGGAAAGCCTGGGTTCTCTCGCTGCTGTCCTTGCTGGGAGAAATCACGAAGGTCTGCGGGTAGGAAAACCCTGGTTCAGCACCGTTCTGTTTCAAGAAAGGAGACAGACCCCACAGACCAAGGCAAAGAAGTAATCTGGATGTTTGCGAGCAATGCAGCGAACTTGGTCCCCAGTTGGCCAATTCTGTCTGGAGCTGCAGGGAAACTGGACAGGGGGAAAGCGCTAAGGAGTTCATCTGAAATGGGAGCCTCCCTTCTTGTGGTCTGGCTGATCCCGCACCCTGGAGGGAGGCTTGGGGTTACTCTAGACTCTCCATCCCTGCTTCCTCCCTGTAAATGCAACCACGGTCCTCAATATTCTAGGCAGTTCTGCAGTCTATTCTGCTGACACCTGGTCCAGGCCAGCATCCCCTTCCATCCAGAAGACAAAAGCAACTTCCCTACTGTCTTCTTTTCCGCTGCTTTGTTTTTTGTTAGATTCTATTTTTATCACTCACTCGTTCATTCATTCATCCATTCATTCACAGTAAATGTCTTATTGCAGTTTGACTCACACAGCAAAGTGCACAGATGGTGAAGGGCACAGCTCCATGACATTGCCACTCAATGAAACCAGCGTGTAAGCAGTGCCCAGAAACACAACATTCCCAGCTCCTTGGGACCTCCCCCCCACCCCGGCTGCCCCTCTTGGCCATGGCCTTCCCCCATCCAAGGGCAACCATGCTCCTGACTTCTTAAACACAGACAGGGCTTTACTTGGTTTTGAAGCTTCTATAAAAGGGAATCCTCCAAGATGTAGAATCAGTTCTGCCGTAACGCTGCTTTTGAAAATGCGAGTTGGTTCCGTGATTGATTTTTAGGGGGTAATGTGAACACAAGGTAAATTTTGCATTGGCCTGTGCGTGATTTTGTTGAGACACTGAATACATGTAGAAAACTGCAGCCCGCTGAACTGAACCTCGAGGAACCTACAGGATGCCAGTGTCTCAAGCATCTGCCTCCTACCCGTCCACACCCGGGGTTACGACTTTCCCATCTCGGACAACCCCCTGCCACCCCTCCATGAGAACTCACAAGCTGCACTCCTTCTCATGCCCCTCCCACGAGCAAGCTGCAAGACTTTTCCAGAGGGCCACATTTTATTGCCGCATTTATGCGTTTACCTGTTTAATGTGTGTAAACATGTGCTACCATTTTTATTAGTTTTTAATTTTTTTTAAATGTGTCACCGACAGAATGTTTGAGTGTTGTCACCCAACCTCATTTCCCTTAAAAGCCCTGTGGTTCTTATTGAGCAGCTTTGCACAGGGCAGTGATCTCTAGATGCGGGTATGTCATATCACATGTTTGTGAAATTCATCAAAGTTACCGCATGTGGCCGTGGACCAGTCATTCTCAACGCCCTGTTTCACAGCATTGTATCAGGATAACACTATCCATCCTACTATGGCTGGGCCTTTGGATTATTTCCAATTTTTGGTGATTTCACACAGGGCGACTGTGGGTGAGAGGTACGTGTCTTTTGGTGAACATGTGCTTGCATTTCTCTTGGGCATATTTCCAGGAGTAGAAGTGTTGACTCTTGGGGTAGGAGTATGTGGAGCTTCAGTAGAAAATCCCAAACAGTTTCCAAAGTGGTTGTACCAATTTACCCTCCCAACAAAAGGTAATGAGATGTCCTAAGTTGTCCATTTTTTGCCACCTGTGATATCATAAAAAATAAATATTTGGTTCCTGTCCCTGGTCCCTGGCACACAGCTCCTAAAACCCTTGGAATGCCTGGGATCATGATTGTCTTTCTAATGAGATGACTGGGGACTGGCGGTCCCTAGGTAGATTCAGAATGGGGGATGGTCACCAGAAAGACCAAGGTATGATTTTGGGGTTGGGGTGTTCAGTCTCCCTGATCTCTGGGGAAGGAAGAGAGGCAGGAGATTGAGTTAATCACTCATGGCCAATGGTTTAATCAATCATGTCTTCATGGTGAGATCTCCATAAAAATCCTTAACTAATAGGGTTTCGAGAGCTTCTGGATTGGTGAACCCATTGGGATGCTAGGGAGGGTGACATGCCTAGAAATGGCATGCACCCCTATCCCCACCCCAAACCTTGCCCTAGGCATCTCTCGCATTTAGATGCTCCTGAGTTGTGTGCTTTGTAATTAACCAGTAAACATAAGTAAACTGTTTTCTTGAGTTCTTGGAGTGTGTCTAGTAAACTCACGAACCTGGGGGGGCGTGGGGAGCTCCCGGTTTGTAGTCAGGTTGGACGGAAGTGTGCGTACTGTGGCGACCTAATACCTGTGACTGGCTGGAGGGCCGTCTTGGGGGACTGAATCCTTCAACCTGTGGAATATGGCACTAACCCCAGTTAGTTAGTGTCAGAATTGAGATGAATGGTAGAACACCGAGTCAACGTCCGGAAATTTGGAGAATTGGTTGGTGTGAGGGAAACCCCCCACACATTTGGTGTCAGAAGTGTTGTGAGTAAACACAGTCTGCCAGCTCTTGATGTGATTGGATTTTATTTTTTATTCTAGCCGTTCTGGTGAATGTCTCACCTCTACTCTTGAGCCCTCTGATAGTGTCACCCTGCCCAACAGCCAGAACGAACTTAATATATGCACCTGTAATCATGTCACATCCTTATTAAAGCTTCCAGTCACTCTGTGTTACCCTTATGGTAAATTACAGGACCCCCCCCCCCCCCCCCCCCCCCCCCCACCCCCCCTACCAAGTCAGCTTTTATAACTTTCTTCATGCTTACTTGGCTCCATCCTATTTGGATTCCTTTAAATTCGTTGTGCATGCTTTGCTGTCTTGTAACTCCATTTTTGAAATGATGTACCCCTTGCCTGGAACACTCCAAGTCAGTCCTGCTCCTTTCTTTATAATGAACTTCTGATCGTCTTTCATGGATCATGTTAATAAGGCAACCCTTGAGCAGGACCTAACTGACCTCTCCCATTAGCTTACATCAGCACTCAGCATTTGGCCTTTGTGCCAAATCTTGTCCACCCTCTGCTTTTGTAAATAAAGTTTTATTGGAACACAGCTATGCCCATCCGCTATATGTTCCCTTTGGCTATTTTTGTGATATAATGGCAGAGTCGAGTAGTTGAGACAGAGACCATGCAAAGACCACACAGAGCTTAAAAAAATTTATTATCTGGCCCGTCACAAAGTTTGCTAACTCCTGGGATAGATCCCCCAGTTTATATGCTCCAGTAGCACCCCATACTTGAGAAAACTTCATGACACGTGATTCCGTATAATGTCGCAAATAAGGACTTGCCTCATTCTCTGCTATAACCCTGTCTGACAAGCTTGATAATCATATAACAAATGTTTATGGATCAGTGAATTAATAAACCACTATGAATTGCTAAGGCAGATGTGGCTAGTTGCCTTTACAAAGTCCTTTCTCTTCTATTTCCGTAGAAATAGACCCCCAGTTGTATGCAAACAGCGATGCACCAATTAAAAAGCTATGTTTCTGAACTTCCCTTGCAGCTAAATATGTTCATATGACTAAGTTTTGACCATTGGTTGGCAAGTGGAATTATGCCTGATGCCTTGGAAACACTGATGAAGAAAATGGACTCGGCTGCTAAGTGCACCTTTTTGTCCTCCCCTGACTCATTTCTGCACTGCAGTCTGGAATATTTATGTAATGGTTGGAGCTCCAGCAGCTACCTTAAACTACAAGGTGACTCAGAGACGGAGCAGAAAGATAGAAGGGGCCAGCCTCTCTCTCTGAAAACTTGGTGCTGTTCCCGTATTGTTCCTGATTGTCCACTTCAGGGATTCTTTTATGGGAGAAAAAGTGAAATCTGAAATATGTAAGCCAGTGTAGTTGGGCTTTAAATACCTAACCAGTAAAAATTGGGATCTTATTTCCCTTTCTCTCCCCTCCACTTGGACTTTTCCTTTTGGTAAGACAAATCTAAACATGTCCTTCCTTTTGTGATAATTTTTCCAGACTTTCATCTTGGCCTGACACTGCATTTGAGCACTGATGTTGCAATGCACCTCTGTCCGACAAACCCCTGGCAGATCACCTTTATTTTCTTAATCTCACTCAAGCCTCCAGTTTTTGACACCTGGCCTCTACCTTTCTTCCAGAACACTCAGAGCTTGAAGAGAGGAGTGTTGCTAATGTTTTAGGGATGGGAACCAAATTCCCCCCTCCTTTGACCTTTAGTTGTCTACTTAGGAGAGAGAAACTTACCAGCCTCTACTAAGTGCCAGGCATTATGCTAAGCACAGCCCTCAAGGGGTTTCCATTCTAATATGCCAAGTGGACAAGAGCCATTTCTTTTGCTTAAAAAACCCCCTATTTACCCATCTATCATCTTGATCACCAATTTTCTATCTATCTATATATCTGTCTACCTGTCAAGACATTGTATATCGTCAGAGGGAGGTTTCAAAAGGGAAATATGTTTGTAACAAAAAGCATGCACGACAAGATGATTTAATGCGTAGGTTGGCAAACTGGTTACCGTGAGCCAAATCCAGTCCAACACCTGTTTTTCTAAGGCTCCAGAATGAGGAAGGGTTTTTACCTTTTTCAGTGGTTGAAAATAAAAAGCAAGACAAAAGCAAAGGGAGATTAGTATTTGGTGACACAGGAAATGTGTATGAAATTCCAATTGTAGTGTCATTAGTAAAGTTTTATCGGAACACTGTTGTGTCCATTCCTTTATATATCGTTTATGGATGCTTTTGCATTTATAACTGCAGTTGAGTAGCTGTGACAGAGACCATAGGGCCCCCAAAGCCTAAAGTATTTACTGTCTGGCCCTTTATAGGAAAAATGTTGTTCGTTCCTAATTTGATGGAATCCTTCTCCACCCCAACCCCAAATAAAGTGGGGAAATAATCACAGGGTTTGGCAGAGACATGAAGATGCCTAATGGTTCTTTGTAAGGGACTTTCATAGTAAGGAGTATTTCCTTCATCCTTTGATGTTCCACTTTCAGCTTAGAACTTACTAAGAAATAATTCCCTGAGATCATCATTTCTAGAACCTTCGCCTGGAAAAATTCAAGGGACTCCCCCAAGGTGAGATATAATTTTCTCACTGGGGAGGAGAAATGGCCCCAGAGAAGGATTGTCACTCAAAAACTTACCTGCTTCCCATTCTCTTTTCCCCATGACTCAGGTAGTGCAAGCAAATCTTTAGTTTTGCCAAGGTTGGCGCGTTCAGCAACAAGGGGAACACCCAGTTGTTCAGCTCTAGGAATGGAGACATGGAAGAAGCCCAGGTACTTGGTCAGCCCAAGCTGCACACGCTCCTAGGGTGGCCTCGGGGGCCAAGTGTTGCAAGCACACCAGGTATTTGCAAAGTCAAAGTCCCCAACCATAGCGTCGTTTCAAAGGAACTCGGTGTTTTTCACTGTAATTGAAGTTGATTTGTTTTATATTTACCCTCTAAGGTCAGGGAAACTTGGATCTAACATCACTCCATCTGCTCTTCCTCTAAGTGTTTCTGCTCCCTCCTCCACGACGTAAGTGCTCCACACTTTCTCCAGCCTTTTCTTGTCCTCATTTTGTTCCCGTCATCGGGCCAACGTGGAGAAAACCTTCTCTAGGCAGAAGAAGCGCTTGATCATTGGGTCTACACCTACGTGAGGCCAGCCAATTTCTTTGACTTTTATGACCTTCAATATCACGGCCATTATTTTGGTAACATTGTGTGCTAGCAGAACCTAGCATTTTTCTTGAAAAAAAAAAAAGAAAAAGGAAAAACTTATTTGCTTCAAATTTTCTAAAAGCAACGAAAGGTCTGTACCCATCTCAACTAATTAATTTTCTTAGAACAATAAATACAAATGTCAAAGAAGAGAGAACAGGGAAGGGGCTATGCTTCAAGAGGCTGATGGAGTTAGAAGTGTTTCATTATTTATTGGAATGGGAATTCTGGCCTCAGGGTTAAAAATTATGCAACATATGAATTCCTTCTCTGTATAAAAGATTTACATGATATAGAAGAATATTGAGTAAAATGTGCAGCGCTCCCCCTTTCAATTCCCATGCTCACCTCCTTCCTGAAGGTAATGACTCCAACAGCTGGGTGTGTATCTTCGAGCGCCTATTTCTGTGATGGGTTTTTTCCCATGGATTGCTTCTCCTTTTTGGCCATGATGAACAACACTGCGGTGGACATATTTGTAAATACGCAAGTAGTTTTGCAGGATGGAGTCCTAGAGGTGGAAATGCTGTGTCAAAAAAAGATGTGTTTTTTACATTTTGATAGACAACTGCCAATTTGCTTTCCAAAAAGACATTCTTATTTTAGACATCTAGCAGGAGTTTATGAAAGTAGTGGTTTCCCTGCATTTTCACCAATACTGGATATTATTAATTTAAAAAAAGGGTCCCTTAGGCAAGAAGGATAGCTCATTATTATTGCTTTTAGAGTGAAGTTTATTGAAATATAATTAGTACATAATAAAATTTACCTTTCAAGGGATACATTTTGATGAATCTGATATGTATCCATCACTGGAATCAAGAAATAGAACATTTGTACCACCCAAAAATGTTCCCTTGAGTCCCTTTGTAAACAGATTCCCTTCTCTCACCTCCAGCCCCTCAGAACCATGGATCTGGTTTTCTGTTTGTTCAGATTTAACTTTTCCAGGATGTCATATAAACGGAAATTATATTACATAATTTTTGGTGTCTGGCTTCTTTGAGAACGAATGAAGAGAATTCATAGAGTGAATGCCTTTGAGATTCATCCCTGCTTTTGTATGCGCCGGTGATCTGTTCCTTTTCATTGCTGTGTAGTATTCCACCACCCAGATATGCTGTAGTTTGTTTATTCATCCCAACAGTTGGTGGACCTCTGGGCCATTTCCAAAGTTCAGGCTATCGTAAAGAATTATGATATAAATATTCGTTTTCAGGTCTTTGTGCGAACATGTTTTCGTTTCTCTTGAGTAAATACCCTGCAATGGAATATGTGGGTTTAACTGTTAGTATATGGTTAACTTTATAATAAATGGTAAACTTTTCAAAGGGGCTGTACCATTTTGCATCCCCATGGCATTAGTCTGCTGGGGCCTCCGTAACAAAGTACCACAGACTAGGGGGCTTAAACAACAGAAATTTGTTGTCTCACAGTTCGGGAGGGTAAAAGTCCAAGATCAAGGTGTCAGCAGAGCTGGTTTCTTCTGTGGCCTCTCGCCATGGTTTGTCAATGATCATCTCCTCCCTATGGCTTTACACGATCTTCCTTCTGTGTGGGTCTGTGTCCAAATCTTTTCTTCCTATAAGGACACCAGTCATTACGGTCTACCTCCAGAGACCTCGCTTCAACTCAGCCATCTCTTTAAAGAACCTGTCTCCAAATACAGTCACATTCAGAGTTGCTGGGAGTTAGAACTTGGACAGTTGATGGGGTTGGGGCGGGGCAGGAGACACAACTCAGCCCAGCCCGTGACGCCCATCATGAAGCTATGAGGACTTGATCTTCCCACATCCTCACCAACACTCGGTATCATCAGTCTTTTTCACCTTTGTCATTCTGGTAGTGGTGTAGACCTCATTGTTGTTCTAATGTGCCCATTTTTTTTTTCTTTTTTGGGCAAAGAAAAGCGCTGGTGTCTGCAAGTTGCCTCAGTCATGTTACTGAGAAAGACAAGGTCATCATTGTATCCCCAGAGTGACCAACCCATGTGCCAGACTGTGCCATTGTTTAGAGTCCAAGCAGGTGTGGCTGGTTCAGTGCAAAACTTTTACCACTCCTTGAAAAGTGACCTTTGCCTGGCAGATGTTGTGAAGTCTTCACACATTCTTGGAATTAAGGAGAGATTGTGAAAACTCTCGAAGTCAGATGCGTCTGATGCTGACAGAGGCTGATGGTTTCAGCTTTCTCAAGACAACACCAGAGAGGGCAGTCTGGGAGATTCTAGAAAAATAGAATCAAATAAAACAAGGGAAAGATTTATGACCCGGGTGGGAGCTGCTTTGGGTTGGGGCGGGGGGCGGGCAGGGTAGCTCGCAACTTATTGGATTGATTATGATCAAGATTGCTTAACCCAACACAAATGTCTCTCAAGGTAAAATTGGACATTATCCTTGGACACTGGGCTTCAACCAAGCAGAATGAACTGATGAGTGACATGCTTCTTAATAATTACCCTTCCAAGTGGTGGGGGATATATAGATACAGATATAATTATCTATCTATCTATCTATCTATCTATCTATCTATCTATCTATCTATCATCTATCTATCTATAATCTATCTACCTACCTACCTAATTATAGAGTTAGATAGATGTCTTTTGTAATACAATCCGTTCTTTTCTGTTTGTGTGGATGCTTCCATTTCAGAGTCAATGCACAAAACTTCTCATCCGCTCCTTCATCTTCCCATTTCTACCCCACCCCCACTCCCAAACTCAAGCCCACAAAAGCGACTCTGAAAGACGAAGAGTGATATTACGATTGATTGGCCTCCACTGATGGTGTGTACGTGTTTTGTCGTTCGTGGGGAGGCTGAAAGGGGGCCAAGTAATAGAATGATTTGGCCTATAAGACAGCTCCTCCTTGATGAACAATCAGACACAAATGTCAATAACAATTAGATTGTCTGTAAGCTACAGTCACTTAGGGCTCCCGGAGCCTGTCCACAGGGCCTGGATTGAAACCCTCAGCCTTGTGAACTCCAAATCAGGTTTGGCATCGGGAATGAAAAGCCATCAGCAGTAATAGTATTAGGAGGCTGTTGGTCGAAGATGTGCAAAGGGTTCTGAACCATGCTGGGGCTCTCGTGGGTCGCGAGGGCAGGGAACGACTGCGTGGAAGGAGGAGACAGGAGGGGAAGCCAGAGAGGGGCTGGGGGCACTGAGGTACACATGGGGATGGGCGAGGAGTGTTACCGCTTACAAGCAAGGGATCCCGGGTAACGGAGTCCTGGGTTGGAGTCCTGGCTCCGCCATTTGTTAAGCTGTGCAAACTTGGGCAAATACTGTCAGCATCTGAGTTTCTTTATCGCCAAATAGGGATGTCATAGGACCTAGAAGCAGGTGGTATTATCTTACAAGATCGTGTGCTAAGTCATCATCGTAATGAATGATTATTATTGGCAGGCAGCAGGTAGTCGATAAAGTTAGCTTCTGCGTGGGTGACATGGGGGTCTCTTTACGTGCCCAGAGCTCCCCGGGTCTCCACCACGGCCCATGCTGAGCTGGAGCAGATGTAATCCTGTATGTCGAGCACTTAACTCAGTGCCTGGCATTTAATAAACTGTGATTGTCTTTACAAAACATCTCCCTCGGGTGGTGTAGGGGATATGAGGAAGAAGCAAAAGCCAGAAAGCGATATTGCCCGGAATATTAAAAACTCGGTTTTCTCAGTCCCTAACCTGTTGAAGGGCTCTGTCTTTCGGGCAAGAGGGAGCGAGAAATGGAGTGTCATAGAAAGGAAGGTCGTAGAGCAGAGAGCATCCCAACTGACCCAGGTAGAGAGTTTGGCCTGGAATGATCTTAATTTCAATGGCCAGTCTGCTTCTTTCTTTTTCTTTTTCTTTTTCTTCCTTCCTTCCTTCCTTCCTTCCTTCCTTCCTTCCTTCCTTCCTTCCTTCCTTTCTTTCTTTTTCTTCTTAAGATTTTATTTATTTATTTGAGAGAGAGAGAGAGACAGACAGACAGACAGGTAGAGATAGCGAGAGAGCACGCGTGGGGAGGAAAGGGAGAAGCAGGCTCCCCACTGAGCAAGGAGCTCGATGCGGGGCTCTATCCCGGGACCCGGGGATCATGACCTGAGTCAAAGGCAGACCTAAGCTCATTCCTCGGCCTATCTTTTCCAGTGTGTTCCCCCACCCTTTCCCAGTTTAATCCACACCGTCCACATTGACCTCCTGAGCATCCCATCAACAAAGAATGTGGATTCTGAGGTTGGACAGACTTTGGTTCAAATTCCAGCTGGACTGATTGTTATCTATGTGATGTGGGACAAGTGTCTTGGCCTTGCTAAGTTTTAGTTTTCCCATCTGTAAAAGTGGAGGGGGGGGGCATTGTGTATTTCTTGTTGGGTCATAGTGCTTCCATGGGCTCGTGTTGTCTATTGCTGCGTAACAAACCAGCCTGAATCTTAGTGGGTTAAAATGGTGAGTCACGTTTATTTTGCTCATAAATCTGGAACTTGCGTTGGGCTCCCTGGGGACAACCTGTACACTCCATTTGGGGACAGCTGGAAGGCTGGGTGCTGTCATCATCTGGAGGCTTGCCCAATCATGTCTGCTGATTGGTGAGGCCTCGGTGGGGTCAGATGGCCAGAACACCCACATGTGTCTTCTCCATGTGGCCACTTGGCTTCCTGAAAGACAGAGGCTAGGTTCCCAGGATGGGCATGCAGAGAGATAAAACCAGGTGGAAGAAATATTTATTGCCTTTTATGAGCTCACCTGGAGGTCACAGGAGGTCACAGAAGGTCACTTCTGCTGCTTTGTGCTCACCAGGGAAGTCATAAAATTCTGGCAGGTTTCAAGGGGAGCTGAAAGACTTCACTGCTTGATGGGGGAGTGGCAAAGTTCTGGAAGGGCGTATGGGACTGGCAATAGGCTGTGGCCATTTTTTTGAAAATCCAGTGTGGCGGTTAATATGCATATAGCTCTTTGAATAGTAGTTGGCATACAGGAAGTTGATGTTAATTTCAAGTTCAAGTTCTTCCTGCAACCAGAAATTGCAAGATCCTGGAGGGCAGAGATTTGTATAATTCTCAGTTACTCTGCCCCGTGCAAGACCCAGAGGGGATACTTGGCAAGTGTTTGTTGAATGATTAACAAGCAATTTTTAAAAAAGATTTTATTTGTTTACTTGAGAGAGAGAGAGAAGCAGACTCCCCGCTGAGCAGAGAGCCCAGTGCAGGGCTCGATTCCAGGACTCTTGAGATCATGACCTGAGCTGAAATCAAGGGTCAGATGCTTAACCGACTGATCCACCCAGGCACCCCTAAAAGCAATTTTTAATACATCGATGCAATGATTCTCAAAACTGGCTGCTGATCGGAATCACTGAGGAGATTGGTAAAAATATCTCTCTTGGTTCTACCCTTGACCTACTGAATCAGAATCTCCAAGGCTGGGCTCTGGGAACAAGCATTTTTTATGACCTTCTCCAGTGGTTCAGATGGAGTCAGTGTGAGGACTGGTCTTTGCAAGCCATTGGTCTTACTCAGGAGAATCTATGATTCTGAGGATGAAAGAATTGGCCCATTTTACAGATGGACAAAGCGAGTCTCCATGGATGAAGGGACTTGGCCAAAGGCATATGGTGAATTAGAGTACTTTCTGAGAAGTGGTGGTATAAGAGCTCCAGGCACTGTGGCTGGCTGGTAAGGGCAGTATTTTTGGATCAGGGGTTTGGTGGTGGTGGTGGGGGGGGGCAGAGGGAAAGCTTTGGAGGTTCTCTAAGTTGGCAGTTTTCAAATTTGATTTATTCATTTGTTTCTCTCCCTTTTATTCTTTTGCTGCATCTGAGCAACATCCACAGTTAATTCACCTCCTATTTCTTCTTAAAATGCACTCACTTTTTTCCATACATAAGTTGAACCCCCCTCCTAAAGTCATAAGAGCCACACAACCCGGGGCCTGTTGCCTTAATTCCATGCTTGTTCTTACACATACAAAAATGAGCATGTAACTACTTAGATTAAGAAAAGATTTGACTGGGGTGCCTGGGTGGCTCAGATGGTTAAGCGTCTGCTTTTGGCTCAGGTCATGATCTCATGGTTCTGGGATCGAGCCCCACATTGTGCTCCATGCTCCATGGGGAGTCTGTTTCACCCTCTCCCTCTGACTGCCACCCCCCCCCCGCTTGTGTGCTGTCTCTCTCTCTCTCTGACAAATAAATAAATAAAACCTAAAAAAAAAAAAAAGATTTGACTGTGTAGCACCTAAAATCATCTCACGCACTGTGAGTGGGTCCGGGTCTCTGGAAGGATGGGCCACATCATCAGTGGGCCCCGTGCACAATGGAACATGAAATGTGCAAAACGAATATGCAGGCCTTCTCCTTCAAAAATTATTTTGAATTTCAAGGTAGTGACAGCACAGCATTAAACCAAGCGCCGTGCCCTTCTCAGTGGAGGGCCATCGCACGCCCGGGAAGCCAGCCCTGGTCCAGGTTTGGGAAGCACTGTTTTAAATAGGACCACCTGGCCATCTCAGCCCAGGTTCCTGGAGCAAAGGACCTTGGGCGTCTGCCCACCACCCACATTCGAGGGGCACCTCGGAGTTGAAAGGCTGGTGGTGAGGTGTGGGGTCTTCATGCAGCACCAGCCTTGCCATACCTCTAGCCTGGCAGGAATCCTGAGCCCGGTGAAGCCGGGCTTGTCCCAGAGATAGCTTTCTTAGAGGGACCAGGAGAAATAGAAGAGGGAGGTACTCCAATGTGGAACTCAAGAGTAGTGCGTTTGTCTGTTTGTTTGGTGATGAGTTCTGTGTGGATAATACTCACACGTGGGGATAAATACTTTCATTGTCATGGAAGAGGGAGGGAGAGAGAAGCTAGAGGAACAGAATGAGCTGAAGGAGGCCAGAGGGAAGGGAGGGATCATCAACAAAAAAAATGTTTCAAAAAGGAAAAAAAATTCATGTGGATTTCTAGAACCCTCAACAGAGTTTCAACATCCTTTTTGGCCTGGCTCTTGCTGTGTTACCTTTCGGTGCTTGCCAATATCCATGAAGAACTCGGGCTCCTGGCTTCATGGATCAAAATACTGGGTGTGGTCTATGTATGGCTTAGAGCAAAGCGTCAGGGGACCCCGAACGTTCTTTGGGTTTTATGTTGTAGGACATTAGCAAGAATTTTAGAAGTGTTGCTATTTCACACTCATTTTAAAATAGAGTCAGCCGAGCCCAGAGCATCCAAACTACCCCTGGCAGGGCCAGATCTCCCCTGGAAAAGCCATGAGGTCGGCCGCAATCCTTTCTGCTGCTTGGAGGGAAACCAGTTAAAGACATTTTCAATTCACCACGGAGATTCCATAGGAAAATCATGTTTTGTTGTAACGGATACTAGCTCTTACAAACATCTTTGTCTTGAGTCTCTTTTTTTCGTGCTTTCTAAGACTTGAGCTGAAACACGTAAATATGTAAAACCGCTGTTTAATGAAGATTCAGGCTCTATAGCCCAATGGGAAGGGAGTGGGGCATTTTTATAAAGAGCGTCATCTATCCTTTGCCACGGATGGCCGGGACAGTCATGGTGTCCTGGCACCCTCTCGGGTGTTTGGAGAGATTATTTCATTCCTTTCTCAACCAGAAGGAGATATGTTGTTTTCCCTTTACAGAGGGCCGAAATCGAGGTTCCGGTGGGTAAAGTGACTTCCCAAATTACACAACCTACAGGTGCTCCCACTGAGATTTGAATTCACGCCGCGTCTCCCCGGCTCGGAATCTGGGACTCTGGCACGAGCAGCCAATCCCAGGAGTCCACCCCTGGCCACAGTGATTGGTCGAGGCACAAGCACGTGACTCGTGTCTGGCCAATCACATGGCTTTCCTGGGATTTTAATGAGGCTGGTAGGGAAGAAGCAGCTACAGTTCCAGCTCCCTGGTGGGATCTGGCTTTGAAAGAGCGAGGAGACGGAGGGCTGCCAGGTCTCGGTCCTTGACTCCCGGCATCCCTGCGTCCAGTCTCACGTCTGCCCTTTCTGTGGTGGGATGGAATGACTATCCCTTCACATCTCCCCTTTGATTCATGTCAGTTGAGATGGCTTTCTGTCACTTACGCCCCAAGAGTCCTGACTCTCGCACAACCTAGGTAACTGTCATGACCAACACATGGAAAAGGACTGGAGTGGAGTGCAAAAGCCCCCTGTATCGGCAAGCTGTCAGGCCGCAGCTTTGGGTGGGTGGGTGTGCATGCGTGCCAGGAGTGGGCAGGGGTGGGGGTGGCGGCGCTGGGCATTGGATAGTTAACAGTCTGGGCTTTTAGAGATGAAAGGGCTCGCATTCAAATCCCAGCCCTTGTCCCAGACGAGCTGTGTGGTATTGGGAAAGTCACTTAATCTCCCTGAGCCCATTACTATGAATACTGATAGGAATGGCAAGAGCGCTGTGAGATGGTGTGTGACCCAGCCAAACTTCCTGCAGGTGACGAGTGTCTCAACGATCCCTGCCTTCTCCCTTGTGCTGGCACCTTGCTCCAATCACCTTTCCTGTAACGTTCATTCAGCGACGCTGATTGCAAGTATTCTCCACTTGTGAGGCACTGGGGATATAATACTGTCGAATATAGTGGACATCATTCCTGTTCTTTGGGAGCTTACACTTGAGTGGCTGGACCTATAAATGAGCAATTATAAAACTGCCCTAAGACAGAAGATGCTCAGGGTACTGTGGGGCATTTGTGAGAGAAATCTGATCTAGCACCGAGAGTTCAAGGAAGGATTGCAAGGGAAAGTGAGGCGTAGGTGGTGGCATGAACAAGGGTACAAATTGGCCAGGGAAAGAGGGAATTGAGGTAAAGAGGTGCTCCCAGTAGGGAACCCAGTGTAGGCAGAGGCTTGAAAGTAAGATGAGCCAGGGCTCCTTGTAGGGAAGGGGCAGTGATTTAGCTTGGCTATGGTACGTGGCAGGAATGATCAGAAATGAGATAAGTAAGTAGGGAAGGTTATGCCGAGTCTGGGGTCTCATGCCAAGAGGGTAGGACTTCATCTTTAGGACTGTGAGATCCTTTTGAAGCGTTTACACAAGACTATTCCAGGGGACAATTCTTGGGGAGCCCAAGCTCCCATTTTCCAGCTGGAAAAATTGAGTTCCTGAGAAGACAAGTGACTTGTCCAATGCCACAAAGCCGGTGAACAGAGCTGGCTGGAACCAGAGCCCGGTTCTCTGGATCTCAAACTGGTGTTTTTTTCTGTCCCTGGAGTTCTCTACTCCAAACCCCCACCTGGACCAAATCCGGCCCTTGCAGCTCTTCTGAACTTGGGAAATCTCTGATTCCTCACGTACACATAGCCACACTGTCTCAGGAAGCTCGCAATAAATTTTTTTTTTTTCAGGCAACGCCTTGCTCCCATCCCTGCAAAACAATGTATTTATTATTGCTAAGCCTTTTCCATCTTGGAGGAGAAAATGCATACCACATGACTCCCCAAAGCCGAGCGGTCCCGGTTTACAAATACAGTACGTTAATAGCTTTGTAAACATTTATTCAGGATGACAGCTGAGGGAAACATGTGGCATTAATTAGAAAGCTCAGCAACGCGGCCTATTAAGAGGGAGGTTAAATCTGAATTAGTTGGCTTTGCTGAAACAAGAGGCTCTGGGGAGCCAAACTTCTCTCTAATATGTTCTGACTCTGTTGACGTGGGGTGTGTTGGGGCGCACGGGGGTCTTGGTTCATACGGAGGAAGCCTGTGTCTTGGCAAGATGGTCACTGAGTCATTGGGCTGCAAAAGTGTCACGGTTGGCCTCTCCAAGGGTCTGTCCCCTGGGTGCTGTGACTCGTCATGGTGTCAGATGGTGGGCGTGTCAAGCCATGGGGTGCCAAGAGCTTGCAGCCCATCAAGGGACCAGGATGCGCTTCCCCAAGACTGCTGGCTTGTGGAGGGGGGGAATGGCTTTCTGGGCTGGGAGTTGCTTCTTTTTCGGGTTTGTTATTGTCTGTCCTCTGTGCTTGCCCGGTACGGTGCTTCCATCGTGACATCCTGGGTTGTCTCTGCTTCGTGGTACCCGGGAGGCTCTCCAGTAGACTGGATGCCCAGGGTGCCCAGAAGCCCGCCCTGCTCCCCGCTTTCTGCTGGTCCTGTGGGGCTTGACTTAAAGCAGATGCCCGAGGGGCTATTTCTTCTCAGCCTCCTGTCCCTGAAAGCTTGCAAATGTAGATGGTTGAGCTTACTCCCGATTGTTCACACATCCACATACAGAAGTGTCCTCATAGAATTGAAAGGAGGTGACATGTGTCACGGGGACTCTGAACTTCTGTACTTAAAACACATCCCTTGTCAAGGGCTACATATGAACATCCTTGTGTTTTCCGGAAATCCTTTAATTACCTTGTGAATAACACCATGGCACTGCTTTGTTGCTCTCCTGGTGGTATTTGATGTGTTAATTTGTTACACCTAAACATTCAGTTGCACTGTGGTTTGCCCGTACTCCTGTTTTGACCTTTCTGCACCTGAGAATATTCTCAAGAGCTTCTAAGTACAGAAGGGACCAGGTGTCCCATGAGCTCCGAGAACCTGCTGTGCTGTGAACATATGTTGAGTAGATACAGGAAAGGATGGGTGCCTTTGGGAAGCCACGTGTCTTCTCTGGGGCTCGGTTTTATCACCTGTAAAATGGGACAGTGGGTAGGAAAGGAGGGCTGGCAGAGTGAGGGCTGAGGATGCAGTGAGCTGACCCGCAGGATGGTACAGAGGTCTGCTTTGCACTCTGTTGGCTCTGCCCGCAGGACCCTCTGGTCCCTCTGGCCTGCTGCCACCACCTGTCCCCCTCCTCGACACCCTCTGGTTCAGCCATGTGCCCATCTTCTCACTGCTCCGAACAAAGCCTCACTGGGTATCTCACTTGGATGGTTGACCCAGGAACAGATCTGACCCTCCCTTTTGGCATCATCTCCAAACCATCACCTTCTTCCTCTCTTTCCCACTCACTGTGCAGGCACCGGGACCTTGGAGACACGTTCTTGCTTAGTGGTTTTCAAACACTGTTTTTCCCTCCAAGCAAATGGGATCGGTAATGCAGTCTCTAAAGCAGACCAGCCAGGAGTGGCCCTGAGTGAAGGAGTAGGAAGCCTTCCTCTTCCTCTCCGGATTCGAGGGTGTTGAGAGCTGGTTGCAAAGCCCTGGTGTTATTGTGATTCTCCTTTAATGGCTAGAGGACCTATGGTCCAGGAGGGTCAGTGCATTGCCTGGCCGCAAGTGGTGGGGCGGGGCTAGAACGTGGCTCTTTCCACTACCTCTTACCTAAGAGAACAAGTGTTTACAAAAGCCTCCACAGTAATTCTGATAGGGATCGTTGGGGGTCGATAGCACAGAGGTTAAAGGGGGTGACCAAGAGCTAGACTCCCTAGATCCCAGTCCTGCTCTGACCACCTGGGAACTTTGTCCCGGGGCAAGTTGCTTTGTCTCTCTGTGACTCAGTTTCCTCATTCTCAGGATGGGGGTGATAATACCTACCTCAGTGGGTTGTGAGGGTCAAACGAGAGGGGATACATGCAAACGACCTAGCACTGGAGTCCAGCACGTAGCAAGGGCTCAGTAAAGGTCAGCTGTCATTGTGAACGGGACACAGTTAGGGGGGCTGTCTCCAAGGAGGGGAGGGGATGGCAGAGACCAGATCGATGAGAACGTGAGCCTTGCAGCTAAATACTTGGGTTCTGATCCCAGCTCCCCGCTATCAGTTATGTGACCTGTGGCAGGTGTTTTAACCTCCTATCACATCCTCTGGGGCAATAAGAGAATCAACTTCTCAGTGTTCTTAGGAGGACTAAGAGAAATAAAGCATGAAAAGCCCTTGCTCAGTGCCTGGCGCTAAATTTTTCCCTAAATAATGATGACTGTTTTTCTCGGTGTTATGTTTTTATTCTTTCTCCTTGGTGGAGGATATCGTGCAGAAAAGGGTTCTCCTTCCAGTTTACCTACATCTCTCTCAGTGATAATAAGAACTGCTATCATTACTATGATTATTACCAATTTATACGCTGCTTGGGATCGAGCTCTGCCACTTAAAAGCTTAATCTCTTTGACCATCACCTTTCCCATTTGTAAAATGGGTTGACAATAGCACCTTCTTCTTGGTGGTGTGAGGATTAATGGGTTATATATAAAAAGCACTTAGAAGTAAACTTCCAGGGAGTATGAATTATTACAGCCTTATTATTATTGTTTATGGTTGAAGAATTTCCTCCACATCATCATTGTTTTTAGTCTTTAGTGCAACCTTTGTGAAGCTGTTAGGGAATGGTAATAATTTGTACCTTTTGGCAAAAGAGGAAACTGAGTCCTAGATCAGGACCCTTGTCCCAGATCATAAGGCCTGTAGGAAGCTGCACTGGGGCTAGGGCTGTGGTAAGTCCCACAGAGTATGGAATCTGAGAGCTTGCGTTTCTCAAAAGCTCCCAGATGACGCCTGGGTGCCAAAGCTGCTGGTCCTTGACCACTCTTTGAGTAGCAACAGCCCACAAAAGTGCTGTACGATAGAAATATGTGAGCCCTAGATGCAAATTTAAATTTTCTAGTGGCCACATTGAAAAAGTAAGAAGGCACAGGGGACTTGCATTTCCATATATTTTGTTTCACGAACCAAGATAACAAAAATACCATTTTAACTCAATATAAAAATATAAAACCAGTATAAAAAAGGTAAAATATGTAGAAAAGATATATTGCATTCTTTTTTAATGTACCAAGGCTGGAAAATCCAGTGTGTGTTCTACACTTAAGTCACTCTCACTGCAGACCAGCCACATTCCAAGCGTTCAGTCGCCACACATGGCTGGTGGCTATCGTATTGGATCACGTAGTTCTAGAACTCAGGCTGTGCTTTAGGACTGCCCAGCTTGCAATTCTGTCTCTGCCAGTGAAATCTGGGTAAGTTACTTAATTTCTCCAAACCTCAGTTTCCTCATCTATAAAATGAGGTGAAATTTGAGGTCATGGCACCTGGCCAGATCGTACTTTCTGGAGTCATCAGGTTCCCCAAATCTGAGACACAGCCCACAACGGAAGATGGGGCACACTTCCAAGACTCTTCCAACATTGTCTGACAGTTTCATTGTATACTCGCCCCTCCATGGGTCTGGGGAAGAGGGGCTCACCTGGATTCTTCTCTCTCGGTTCTTCACTGTGTGGATTACAGGTGGCATTTTGCATGTTTCTGGGAGTGTGCGGGTTCTGGTTGGCTGGCTGGCTGCATGCAGGGTGAGGCAAGAGCCCGGGGAGGGGAGGGGAGGGGAGGGCGGGGTGGGGGGCTGGAAAGGGAAAAGCTGGATAAAAAGGCAGCTCAGCCTCTTCAACACCAACAGTGAGTTGCAGGTGCACCGAATAACAAAGGCCCAAGTTCTGGTCTGCTCCTGGCTTTCGGGTCTATCATAATAAACATTATATAAATGCAAGGCAGATGAGCCAGTTAATGGGGGACAAGGCCAACCAACTGTGGGAGAATAACAGGGACTAATGGGCCATAGGGTCTGAAGGCCTGCCTTTATAAACCAGTCCGAGGAAGCAGCCTTCCTTTTATTTTTTCTTCCTAATGCAGGAAGAAGGAGGTGGCTTTTATTTATTCTGAGTGTTTAGGCAGTTCTGCGGGTCCTCTTGGAGGCACGGCACAATCCTGGGGCTGTGTCCCCCGCCCCAACCCCGACTCCCCTCCAGCACCCCGTGGAACCCTGCAGATAAGGCTTAACATTTAGAAGTCCCCATCCTTTCCCCCGAAGAACCGGGGCTGCTATGGGAGCTTTGCTTCCCTTTCATGCCAGAGCTCTGAGGCCTGCCAGGCTTTCGATGCAGCTGGGACCTCAGAGCAGTGCAGGGTGTGGGGGGCACAGAGGCATCTCCTGGAGCTGGAACAGACCGTGACCCACTGTCACGTGCTCACGGCTGCTGCATCTGTGGCAGATATGGGCAAGTCACCTTACAGTTTTGTTTTTCCCCAAAAGTCAAAGGAAGAGTGTTTCCTCTTCACGGCTCATTGGGTTGGCAGAATGGCAGAAGAGGATTTTTCTTCCGTTTACTCCACCCAAGTCCCTAAGGAAGCATGTCGCTAGTATGTTGCTAGCAAATCCAGGTGCTGGCACTCTGCTTTCCCAGCTCGCTGATGCTAAAGAGAAAGGGTCATGTTGAAGGAACATTTGATGCACAGGCTCAGGGGGAGTGAATGTGTTCATAGGATCTGGACCAGACGTTGAAAGTCTTGACTCCAGTTCCAAGTCCTCTGCTGATCGCAGTGTGACCGGGGCCAAAGTTGCTCCTCTCCGAGCCATGTCCTCATCTTTAAACCGGGAAAGGTGGAATTTCTCCTACGTGGGGAGACTGGAAATAACACCAACCACTAAGTCCACGTCTTTATGAGTATTAGCAAACCCCAAGGTATTTGTAGATGGGGCATGCCTCGCCTTCCGTTTTTCTCTCCTCTGTAATTTTGGGAACCTTGAGGTTTTCCTTGTAGGGGAAGGGAAAGACAAAATAATGGCCATGGGAAGGGGTCTTGGTTAAAAGAAGGTAGGGATGTGTGATGTATTGTTAACCAGGTTCATGGCCAGGTTCATAACTGGATTCATAGGTTCATGGCCAGGTTCATGGCCAAGTTCATGGCCACATTCTGAGATTGGTCTCTAAGTCCTGTACTTTTTTAAAAAAAGAAATCATTATTGGAGCTGCCAAACCAATATTAAAACCAGTGGCTTATGAAAAGGGCTGGCAGGCGGTGCTGAGAATCTTTTTGCACCTCTTCATTTTGCCGAGAGCAGGAAGCATCTCATCTGGGGCAGGTCTTTCAATAACACCAAAAACAGAAATGGAGAAGATTTTCCCCCGTCACTTGGTCTCTCTCATTTCTTGGAGTCTGAGATGGTTCACTTAGGAAATGTCTCCAGGAGCAGGGAGGATCAGCTTCCAGCTTGCGGCTAGGAGATGCTCACATGACCTGAGCGAAGTAACATGACCTTTTCGAAACCCAACAGCAATCAATAAACTGAGCCTGGGTTTTATGCTTACTTTTTTAACGATGTCATTTAATTTTTTTTTTTTTTTTTTTTTTTTTACTCATGCCCGTGAGGGAAACCCAGCACTCTTGAACACTGCTGATGAGAGGGAAAATTGATAAAACTTTCTGGAGAGCAAGTTTCATAAAAACGCATAAACTGTCTCGGAAATTTCACCTTTCGGAGTTTATCTTGAGGAAGTCATCGGAGAAAGGCACCCAGGAGGAAGGTGGTCAGCCCAGCATTGTTGCTGGCAGGAAAACACTGGAAATAACCTGAACATCAACAGTAGGAGATTGGTTGTGAAATTTAGCTATATCCATGCACTGGAAGATTAAGCAGCTGCTAAAAATTATGTCCTTCCTTGTTCCCTCCCTCCCCCCTACTCCCTTCCTCCTTCTACACATGTGCCTTCTACACCTCTTTTGAGCACTTACTAGGCCCCAGACACTGTATATCTAAGTGGGTTGATGTAGAGATTTATGACGTATCAAATAAATACATAATTAAATAAAATGAAATACACTAAAACGCCAGCATCGTGGAGGCATTATAGGATCTTATGCTCACAAAGGTATATATATTTGTATGGCAGAATATGAAATAAACTGTTTGAAAGGCCAGACAGGAAAATATCATAGGTCACTTTTCTCTAGATGCTGGGATTATGGATGAGTTCTATGTCTCTTTAGATCTTTTACTTTATCTGCATTCTCTACGTTGCCTGTGGTGAGATTGTTTCATGTGTCATTCAAGGTCAATGAGGCCCTGCATGATTTGACCCGAGTCGCTCCCTCCCTGCCTTCTTCTCCTATCAAGGTTCACCCGGCCTGCTCCACCCTAGATACAGCATCTCTGTTCTTCAAACGCGTCAAACTTGTTCCCACCCCAGTGCCTTTGCACGTGCTATTCATGCTGCCTGGAACACTCTTTCCCTAGGTCTTTGCCGGTTCCTCCTGGTCATTCTGGTCTCAACTCAAATATCCCTTCCTCAGAGAGGATCTCCCTGCCCACTTAATTAAAATTGCCTTGCCCCTGCGCATTCTATCACACTTCTCCATTTTAGTGTCTTCATAGCATTGATAACTCTGAAATTCTTCCGGTTTTTCTCCAACTTGCTAATTTTTGTCTTTTCCACTTGACTGTAAGCTCTATGTGCACAGGGACCTTGTGTTCTTGGATTCTGAAATAAAACCTGGCACGTAACAAGAAATCAGTAAATATTTGTTGAGTGAACACATTCTGGGCTATAGAAAGATTATTTTAAAAATTGACCCCCCCCCCACTCCTCGTTTTCTTGCTTGCCAGAGACACATAGGAAATTGGTGATCTTCAGCTGGAGGATTCTCTCTACTCTGCCAGTTTACTGCTTCTGACCTTGTAAGTAACCCCATGTGGACCCATATCAGTGAGTGTGCATGCCCTTATCCATTCAGGAGTTGGCATCTACCCACTGGGAGTGAGGCAGCTGAGTTCTCATCCATGGATTGCACCTCAGTGCATATCGAGTGGCTTAGGAGCTTCAGACACCAAGTTGTTATTCTTGATCTGTTCTTGATGTGCTGTGTGGCAGCGTCAAGTTGCTGACCCTTTCTGGGCTGCAGTCTTCTCGTGTGTGTAGTGAGGGGGAGAGCCTATCCGTTTCCAAACTTATAGGGATGATACACCATCAGCAAGCTAATAGCATACCTTATGTGCTCTTTTTATATCTGTCGTATTCCCTTTTGGGCATCATTAACCCCATTTCAACCTCTCAGACCAGGCCAGGATGGTGGGAAGGGCAAAGAAATAATATTTGAGCAAATCCTGTATGAACCCCATGTTAACTTCATGACAACATCTTGAGATATAATTATCCCCATTTAGTAGATGAGGTCACTGAGGTAATGACTTGCCCAGGGGCTCATAGTGAGCAAGGGACAAAGCAAGATTTGAGTCCGCGTCTCTTACTGTAACAGCAAGGCAGGTGCGCTCCAAGTTATAAAGATGCACAATTCTTCATGGATGCTCATTTCCTTGTCAATCAAGCCAGGCTGCTCAGCAACCAAGACCGACAAGGCTCTGAACCACCAGCTTGCTCCCTCTGTATCTGTCAGAATTATTTTTCAAGAGGATCACAAAGGTATAGATTTAAGAAAAAAAGGTTGCAAAAATCCTGGCGTCATGCAGCCACATCATATTAAAATCCTCCCCGTTTGATTATTTGTCAGCGGGGCCCACCCAGCTTCGTTCCAAGGGTAAAATTATAGATTGGGAGAGGCCAGCTCTAGGGAAACTTCAGCTATTGGCATTGAGCTGGAGGTCAAGATTTTTAATGCCAGGTCCAGTGCTCTTGGTCCTGGCAGGTGGAGGGCAGGAAAGTGAGCTCCAGTCTTTATTGTTACTTTAAAAAATTTTTTTATTGAGATGAAATTCACATGCCATACACTTCACCATTTTAAATTGTATAGTTCAGAGACATTTTGTGTGTTCATGATGTTGCGCATCCACCACCCCTGTCCAGTTTCACAGCATTTTTAGCATCCCAAAGGGAGCCCCTGTTCCAGTGGAGCAATTTGTCCCCTGAGCCCCACTCCCCTCCCCATCCCTCATCCCCAGCCCCTGACGATCGTTAATTTGTGCTTTGTCTCTATGGATTTGCCAGTTCTGGATATTTCAGATAAAATGGAATCCTACACCTATGTGACCTTTGTGTCTGGCTCCTTTTACTTAGAATAATGCATTCGAGGCTTGCCTGTGTTGTGGCAGGTGTCCACACTTCATTCCTTGTTATGGCTAAGGAATATTCCATTGCATGGACGGACCACGTTTTGTTTATCCATGCATCTGTTGATGAATGCTGGTTTATTTCCACCTTGTGGCTCCTGTGAAGTTTTCTGCTGGGCACATTTGTGGACAGATATTTATTTGAATACCCGTTTTCAACTCTTTGGGGTCTACACCTAGGAGCAGAATTGCTGGGTCACATGGCGACTCTATATTGAACTTTTTGAGGACCTGCTGAACTGTTTTCCAGAGCGACTGCGTCACTTTGCATCCCCCATGGGCAGCGTACAAGTGTTTCAGTTTCTCCACATCCTCGTTGTTGTTTTTAATTTTTCTTGATTACAACCATCCTAGTGGGTGTGAAGTGGTATCTCCTTGTGGTTTTGATTTGCATTTCCCTAGTGACAAATGACGTTCAGCATCTTTGCCTGAACTTATTGGCCATTTGCATATCTTCTTCAGAGAAATGTCTATTCAAACCCTTTGCCCGATTTTTAACGGGGTCATTTGTCTTTTTGTTGTTGGGCTCCCGGCCTTCTTGACTTCTTCAACTGTTTTGTTTTGGGGCCCATTGGTGAAGGAGCCAGATGCAGGGACCTGCCCAACTCATCCCTGGACACAACAGTCAGGAAATGAAGGGAGGCTGCCCAAGGGGCTCTCCCTCACTTTTTGAGTTTGGCCAAACTTGCCAAGAAGTTTGGAGGGAAAACCCCTCCATAGAATGCTAGAAAGACCTCTGTGATCCTTGCTCACAAATACTCCAGTTCTAGGACATGAGCAGTTCTTCTCATTATGAGAACATTCCACACCCTTAAGTTCCTTTAACCACTTAAAACACTCTATCTCTCATATGGAAACAATATGTACTATTTTCCATACGCTGTAATTATCCCCTTTGATACAACCATGTGCAAAAGTGTGCACAACAAGCCAAGTAGTATCCACCTGGCCAATTTACATATATTTAATTTATTTTTTTCTACTTTAGACTTTGCTTCATGTGTTTTTACGGTCACATTACACAGCATCAGTCAGAGAGACTGTAAATGGAAAATGTAGAGTGATTCCAAATGTCCCTCCCTTTTTTCTCCTTTCTTCCCTGTAATTCCATTAACCCGTCACAGCAAGAAAACAAACCTTTGGAGTCAGGGATATCTCTCAACACCTCTGATGGTGGGTGTGGGGCTAGTTTAGTCTTGGCATCAGGAAGTCCTTGGAAGTTCTGGGAAAAGCCCCATCTTAGCTCACCTCCAGCCACCTGCGTGGGGCTGGAGGGAGGCTCTCCGTGCCAACCCTACTGGGAAGTTAATTCCAGGTCTCCGGAGTGTGATCAGTTCTGCTGGATTCTTCAGTCCTTTGGGGGATGTAGCGGGACTGTAATAGCAAGACCCCGGGGCTGTGGAATCCTAAGACTCATTCTAAGTAAAAAATCATGGGTTTACTACTCCGATGGATGTGGGACCGGGGGTGCATCTCCGAATCAGTCTTGGACTCAGTTTCTTTGACTTTAGAATGGGGATAACAAGAATGCTCACCCCTGCTCTGTGAATTGTGCAAGACTGTTGAATCACAGATGTGTACCTCTGAAACAAATAATGCAATATATGTTAAGAAAAAAAGAAAGAAGATAGCAGGAGGGGAAGAATGAAGGGGAGTAAATCGGAGGGGGAGACAAACCATGAGAGACGATGGACTCTGAAAAACAAACTGAGGGTTCTAGAGGGGAGTGGGGTGGGGGGATGGGTTAGCCTGGTGATGGGTATTAAAGAGGGCACGTTCTGCGTGGAGCACTGGGTGTTAGGCACAAACAATGAATCATGGAACAGTACATCAAAAACTAATCATGTAATATATGGTGATTAACATAACAATAAAAAATTTAAAAAAAACTAATCATGTAATGTATGGTGATTAACACAACAATGAAAAAATTTAAAGAAGAATGCTCACCCTCTGAGGTTGTGTGCCCTATCGAAAACCCGTCTTGATCGAGTACTTATCAAGGACCAAGCACCAGATGCGATGTTTTATGACACCTTTGCAATTTCCCCCTTGCCACAATTCCACCTAGATGTCCCTTTTAGCTCCATTTTACAGATGGGGAAACTGAGGCTTGGGGACATTACTTTGACTTGGCCAGCTTCACAAAGATTAGCACCCCACCTCCTTGGTGTGACTATCTTTTGGACCCTCCCGTCTCTCGGATGACATAAAGTGCGTCCCCCTCTTGGAGGGGCTTCAGCAGATGGTAGCTGGGTAGTGCAAAGGTCCCAGCACATAGTATATGTGCTGTGCTTATCCATTTTCTTCCCTTTATCACTCAGAATGAATCCTGCGCCAGGGGCCTCTCTTGGAGACTGAAGTTCAGGAGGGCAAAACGGAGTTCTGTATGGGATTCGCCAAACCTTGCCAACAGCTTTCAAAGGTTTCGGGGGGTCGACAAAGCCCCTGAAGAATTTGGCTTTGAGAAGTTTCCCCTTCGTTTCTAAATCCGTGGACAGATTAGGCAAAATGGAATCCGTATGTTTCTGATTCATTTACACTTAACTCATCAAAATGTTCCTTTTTATGAGCTATTTGATGTCCAGAAAGCCTTTTGAGTAGATTTTATAAGCCTTTTAAAGACTTTTCTCTTAGAAACAGGCGGTTGCATTTTGCCAAGAATAAACAAACTTGAACCTCAAAAGTGCAGAGCTTGCCAAGGACCCCGATGCCAGAGGGCAAGTGTGCGAAGTCACCCCTTCCTCACTCCTGACACCTTCTTCCATTTCTTCCTTCCCCACCCCTTACCCCCAATTTTGGCCCCTCTGGTTTCTTTGCAGAACTTTTGATCCCAGTTCCGAACATTTGCACCTCTTTCCAAACCGAGTTCTCTCGTAGCTTCTCACCCTTAGCCGGAGCAGCTCCCAGCCATCCCATTTCTTGTCTCTTGCTGCCCCATTACCTGCCCGAGGGCAACCCAGAGCACATGAAAAGGTGCAGTTAATTCCCAGTCACTCTGAAATCAATACCCACATGTGCATTCCTCACCTGGCCATGTGCAAAGAGCTCTCATTATTCCATGTGAGTTTTATAACAAGGGCGGGCGGGAGAACCTTTCTGATCCCATGTTATAGTCCAGGAAACTGAGGCTCAGCTGTCCTGAGTGATTGGCTTAAGACCACCTGGCTCGAAGGTGCTGAATTCTTCTTGTCTTTGTCCACTCAGGGGGACTTAGAAACAAGAGAAATTGATTTCTTACAGTTCTGGAGGCCGGGACATCCAAGATCAAGGTGTGGGCAGACAGGGTGTCCAGGGAGGTTTCCTAGTTCATAGATGGCCACCTCCACCTCCTTGCTGTGTTCTCATGTGGTAGAAGGGTCAAGGCAGCTCTGGGGGGTCTCTTCCATAAGGGCTCTCATCCCATTCGAGGACTCCACCCTCATGACCTTATCGCTTCTAAAGGCTCCGCCTCCTAACATCATCGCACCGGGGATCAGGTTACACGTATGAATTTGCAGGGGCACCAACGTTCAGTCCCTAGCTGTTCCAAACTCTTCTGTTCGGTCTGGTTTTGCTGTGCCACAGCGAAGAACGACTCGAAAGGCCATCTACAAAGACTCCTGAGGGTCTGATTTTTTCTAGGGTGTCAGAGCTAAAGAAGGACCCTGGGCATCAAAGAGACATTAAGTCTGTCTGCTGTTAATTCCTCGCAACAGTCTTGAGGGTCGGCTGGTGTTATTTCTATTACGTAGAAGAGAAAACGGAAGTTCAGAAATCACCTAAGTCATTTATATGACGCCGTGCAGGTAGGCCAATGGGAGAAGGCACTGGGAAGTAGCTTTGGCTAGTCCTGGTTTCCAGAAGATGGCACGGATGCCCCTGGTAGGTGTGGCTAACTCCAGGTCACCCAGGAGTGTGAAAATAAAGGATTCCGAAACTCACCATGAGAGTGTTTCCCCTTTGCAAGCCTCTTTCAGTTCTCACCGGCACAGAGAAAGTCCCAGTTTGGTGCTGGTGTGTCTTTAACCCTTTCTGTTCCCCACTTCGTCATATAGAGAGAACAGGTGTCATGCTTAGAACCTCCCACCAAAAACAATGTGTATCCAGGATTTATAATAGCTTTGCTTTTACAGCTTTTCTTTCTAGAGGTTCCCTTTCACTTATGAACATGACCCTGGATTTATCCATATCATAGTGAGATACAATTTCCTTCTAAAAGCATTGACTTAAGATACTTCTTCTTAAGTGAATACATGACTTTGCAGATGGTGAGTATGGCAAAAATGTTGGAGGTAGTGCTGAAATGACTGATGTTTAGGAAACACACATCAAGTCCATTTTACAGATAGTGAGATCGAATCCCTAGGGAAAAGTCACTGGCTCAAGAGAGAGCGGGAGGTCAGGGTAAGAACTCAAGTGTTCTGGTCAACTTTGGTAGTTCAGAGCATGTCCTGGATGGCATTTGCTTGGACATCTTTAAAGTACTCGGGTTGTGGCATGCCCAAGTCTTGCCACTGATAATTGTCAACGTTTGCTGAATGAGGGAGTGGGTAGGCCAGTGAGGGAAGGCATGAATGAATGAATGAAGGACACATTTGATGACTACCTTCCTAATCTATGAATTGAAGAAAGATATCTTAAAAGGGACCAGGCCAGGCTGGGCTGGATCCCAAGTTATCTTAAGTCCTCTAAAATATGGAGGTGCTTCTTTAGTCATAGACAAGTGGTTCTTCACTGAGGGTGAGTTTGGTCCCCCATCTTCTGGGGACATTTGGCAATGTCTGGAGATATTATTGGTTGTCATAATGGGGGGCAGGCGGTATGCTACTGGTGTCTAGTGGATACTGGTCATGGATGCTTCTAAACATTCCATGATTCACAGGATAGCCCCCCAACACAGAATTATCTGGCCCAGAATGCCAATAGTGGCCAGGTTGAGAAACTCTGTTTTAAGTACCTAGTGGAGTCTTGGAGTCTTGCAGATAGATTGGGTCTGAGGATGTCCTGAAGTGGTACAGTCTTGCTGAGTCCTTAAAAATATGGTTTTCTTCCTGGCCAGCTGTCATTTAGCAATACATCCCAAATTTCACTTTTGCTGACTGGGGCATAGACATGACGCACAGATACACATTTATAAAAAAGTATCGATCAACACAAGTAGTAATTCATGGATGTGATAATCTTTGACCATTGCTGTGATAGTCCAAAAGTATGTTTGATTTCAGTATCCACCATTTATACCTGAAATTGCCCGGCAGAAGCTCTGTGGATTTCTGTAAGTTATTTGTTTCATTTTGTGTTGGAGGGGAGTATTTGTGGTAAAATCTTCTCTAGATAACTTCAAAATTATTTTGCCTGTTAGTGCTTCAGATGCTGCTCAGAGTTTAAAGCCTACCGTGTGTCACTCACATCAAAGAACCAACCACAGTCAGTTGTGCTGATCTGTTTGTGTGTGGACCTCTCGCCCCAGACCGTGTGCTCCGTGAGTGTGTACTATGTCATTCTCAAGGCTGTAGCACCTTGCATCTTGCCAGCCACCTAAGAAGGCGTTAGTAAATGTTTGCGAATTATTTAATGTATTTATTTAATGAATTTTAATGAAAATATTATTTAAATGAATAAATCCTGTTTCTTAAGTGGTGATACAAAGTTATGATTTTCTCTTTTATGGGTCAAAAAACTGATATTCAGGGGAGTTAAGTTACTTATTCAAGGTCACAGAGCTAGACCCATGGAAGAAGACTGCAGGGAGGGCTACTGATGGGAGTTACCTGGCCTTTCCATCCATCTACAAAGAGCACGTGCCTGGTTCAAGTCTCTGGGAGGTTGAAGTCTGTGTATCCCATTGGAATATTCATCCATCCTGAGCAGTGAAATCCTCAATAGACAGCGAAAGAACAGAAAAGCAGGAGTGCTTTCTAGGCATTAACCTTGAGGGACCAGAGTCCTGGGTCATACTGATTGTCTTTGGGGTACTTATTTTCTAAGAACCTCAGTCTCTTGATCCTCCAAAATGGGCACAGAGTATTTGCTTCAGAAGCTTGTCATGAAGGTAAATTGAAGTAATATGAGCAAAACCCAGGTCTCAGGTAGGTGGGAGGAACTCTGAAAAATGTGAGCTCTTAGTCACCTGTGCATGGGTGTAGCGTCACCCTTTAAAGAAAGAGAACAACATTTTCCATTTGTGGGGACTCATAGGAAAATAGCAACTGAGTGGGAGAGAGACTGAGAGCCAACTTTTCTTCCCCTGGAACGCTGTGAAAAATTAGCTCTTTTGCTTAAGAGCACACAGACCCTTGAGAAAAGACATAAAACAGCAGAGAGCAGATGCTGGGAAAATGCCATCTTTTTATTGGGACTATTATAGGGAAATATATGAACTGTATAATGCCATCATAAATACAGTTATTTGTAACGTCAAAATAACAATGCCAGCCACAGTGCTTGTCTCTTTCATTTTCTTCTCTTGAAATGCTTCATATCCAAGCATAAAATCACAGGAAAATGTGAATACTGTTTTCATTCATTAGGGATTCATAGTGATATATTAGCAACATTACCCTGCGTTCTTCAGTATGAGGTTCTTTGCCTCTCTGCAAAAATATTTGTTCTTCTTTTTGTCTAAGTGGCAAAGCTTTTTCATTTAAAAACGTTTGAAAAAGAGTGAAGTGCTGGAGTGCGTATCTTGACAAACTATCAAATGGCTCTCAGCCTGCCCCTGCCCGCCCCCCCGTTCCGTCTTCCAGTTGGCGTGAGAACCTACTGTTTCCACCAAGGAAGCAGGTTGGGAGGAAATCACAACTTATTAGAGCAGAGTTACTGAAGTTGCTTTGAAAAGACAAAATTGTTAATGTGCTTGGTTCTTTTGACATCTTCTCTTTCTAAAGAGTTTGTCACATACACACTGACGCGGAGTTCAGACATCTGGTCGACTCAACGCATGATTTCAGACAGAGACTATGTTTGTGCATCTCAGAACATTTGGTCAACTGTAGAGAGAAAGAGATATGTACACACACACGCGCACACACACACACACACACACACACACACACACACACACCACTAGCACCCACCAACACAGGGAAGGGTATCTGGGCTCCTGAAAGATGTTGTTGACCATGTAATAATTTCTAGGAATAGGGACAACACTCCAAAATTCTGGGCTGAAAGGAGCTTGTGTCCCTCTGGTTTTCTAAATGTAACATGCGTTTGCCCCCTGCAACTGAATCTGTTTTGGATTTTATTCTAAAATGGAGCAGATTGTCATTTTTTCCCTAATTTTAACATTTCTTTTATCCTAGGACAAGGAACCTCGCAAATTAATTTAGCTTGTGCAGGGGAATTGGTTTTCCTTCAAGTTTTCAGTTCAATTGTTTAAGACCAGAAGTGGAAATATTGTTTTTATGGACAGAGGAGAGAGGGAAAATGCTGGTAATTGTGTATATGGGTGGATGGGAGGGTGGTGAGCTTAGATGAAATTAACTGTAATACCAGAACATCTAAATTTGAAACAAAGAGACAAAAAGAGGCAGGGTTTTCTGTCAGTCTCTCTCTCTGTTTCTCCCTATCTTTCCCCAAGTCCCCATTATGAAAAGCATCATGCTGACTCTATCAAATTTGGAAAATAGGCAAAGCACAAAGAAAAAAATTTCACCTATAATCTATCAGTAAGAGACAATCACTCTTAAACATTTTGATTTATTTCCTTCAGGTTGAGATAATGCTGTAGAGACAATTTTGAGTCATTTTTCATCTACTGTCATACCATGAGCATTTTCTCCTTCCATTAAATATTCATTAGAATCATAATTTAAAATGTTTTTGCAATACTTGATCGTACCACGATTTTACCAAACCATTTTTAATTGATGGATATTTAGCTTAAAAAATTGTGTTATTATGAATATCAGTGTGATGATCGTCTTTAGGCATAAATCATTGTCCCGATCTGAATTCAAAGACCAAAGAAGTTCAGAATGGCTGGTGCACTGAATGTAAGGGGTGAGACAAAGTTGGACTGGTAGGTAAGAAATAGATCTTGCCAGCCCCAGTGTCTCCTGCTAGGGGTTTTGGGCTTTATTCAAATAATAATAATAGTCACGATGATGGTGAAGATAATCAAACAGGTAGTATTCAGTGAGTCCTTGCTGCTCACTAGACACTTTCTCTAGTAGTTTTTATCCATCGCATCCTTTGATCTTTGCAACAACCCTGAGCCATAGGGAGGGATTGCAAAACTTGAAGTGCAAGAAGTCCAGCCATCTGGCCAAGGTCATAAGGCTGGAGGGAACCCAGACTGTAAAGCTGACATAATTCACCATTTTGGCCCATTCCCTTGTAGCAATAGGGAGCCACTGAAGGATTTTGGTTGGGAGGTGGGGCCATGATGAATGGATTTGCATATTTAAAAGTCTTGCTCTGTCGGTAGTGAGGAGAAGGGATGGAGGAACGAAGCTGGGGAAGAGGTAAGATCAGATCCAAGACAGGGATGGAGGTAGTGAAAGCTGGTAGCAGTGGGGACAGACGGAAGTGGAAGGATATGAGGAATGTTTGGGAGGTTGGGCTGATAGGACTTCGATCTGGAGCCAGAGGCAAGGAAACTTCAAGATGCCTTGCAGATTTGGGCAGCAGGCTGGAGGGTGGGGCACGTGTTGAGATGAAGGCACAGCTGGATGACCTGCCCAAGATCACTTAGCTTTGGAATCAAGGAGGTGGCATTTTGACAACCGGAGCCAAGAGTCTCTGGTTCTGGAGACGGTCTGGGAGAAGCAAGTTGTGCTGAATGAGAGGCCTTTCAATAAAAGGAGGAGATAAGAACAGAGCCAGCATTTGAAGGTGGAACCTAACAACACATACTGGAGCATCATCATGTCAGAATGTCGTCCCTTATTTAGAGGGCCTGGAGTACGGAGCTGAGAGACAGCAAGGGATGCCCCATAGCGGCAATCCCCTGCTCAACATGCACACACCTTCTGTGCATGGGGAAGGGCCAGGAGATGGGAGGAGATGGCAGGTCAGGAGGGGGGTCACCGACTCCAGGAAGCCACTCAGACAGAGGCAACTAACTCTGTTTCGGGGCTTCTGTAAATTCTGTGATGGAGACTTAGGGTCTGTTTATCTTGAGGAGATGGGTCCTTACGACAGGTTAGGCCTTTAAATGTAAATCTGGTCTGAATACCTTTTCTTCTAGGGAGTACTTCGGGCAAATGCGGTGACAGAATGGGGATAAAGTAGGGGTTCTGGAGAGGGGCCATTCTAAATTTGAATCCAAGTGGTTCCATTTTTTTTTTTTTTTTTGGTAAGGATGGGAATGGCATTTTGACTTCCTTGAGCATTCATTTATGTAGCCATAAAACGGGGATAATATGGTTACCCTATAATGAAATACACCGTTGACCCTTGAATAATGTGGGGGTCAAGCCCGCCTTGAAGTTGAATGTCCGAGGATAACTTGACTCCTGGAAAACTTAACTCCTAGTAGCCTACTGTTGACCAGATGCCTTACTGATAATATAAACAGTTAATTCACATATATTTTGTATGTTCCATGTATCATATACTGTATTCTTAGAAACAAGTAAGCAAGAGAAAAGAAAATGTTATTAGGAAAATCATAAGGAAGAGAAAATATATTTGCAGTACTGTACTGTCTTTGTAGAAGAAAGTCTGTAAGTGGAGCACACAGTTCAAATCTGTGTTGTTCAAGGGTTAATTATATCTGTACCTCTATCTCTATCTCCATCTGTGTATTTATATCCCTATAACCATAGAGCTTGTGATGTATAAAATATGTCAACATGAACTCCATTTTCTTTTCCCTACTATCTTGACTTGACTTTCTTCTCCACTTTGAAGACCTTGATTCTCCTGTTAGTGTTCCTGGGCTTGTCATTTTGTGGTTGCTAATATGAGGGTTAGCCCCTGCCAGGCTGGTGGATTATCTAATACTTGTGTAGCTCTTTATGATATTCGCACGTAGTGGTCCTTCGCAGAGCTCTTTCACTTCGCAAAGCTCTTTCGCTTAACACTTAGGTGTTAAGAACATTTCCATTTAACTGATGAGGAAACTGAGTCTCAGAGAGGTAAAATGACCAGCCCAGGCTTCAGAAAAGGTGCAGTGGAAACTTAGACCCAGGTTTTGAAAGCTTGGATTCCTTATTCTTTATATAACCCATCCTTCTCCTCCTCTGCACTCCCAGGGGGAAGGGAAGCCCTGACCTCCAATGCAAACTGTCCCTAAGTTTAAAAATAAAGTACTGTATTTTCCATGACCACAGTCCTCTGTGGCCTGGGAATGGGTTGCACTAGCCAGGATTTCACCCTTATTCCTTCTCACATGCTGGCAATGACCCTTGGAGCTCAGAGATACCAGCTATAATCCAACTAACCACTGAACTTCTATCCCTTCCTTTCCATCAGCCCTCTCTTTTTGGGCTCAGAAACCCCACCCCTCCATGAATGTACTTGAGCCTGCAGAGATTGTACACTGTTGTTTGTGTCTACATCTAATGGCCGATGGCCAAGCAACAGGCATCCCGAGATAGAGTGGTTGATATCAAAAACAAAAACAAAACCCGAGGCGCCTGGGTGGCTCGGTCAGTTGAGTGTCTGACTCTTGATTTCAGCTCAGGCTATGATCTCGGGGTCCTGGGATCAAGCCCCAAGTTGGGCTCTGCACTCAGTGGGGAGTCTGCTTGGGATTCTCTCTCTCCCTCTGCCTCTGTCCCTCACCCCGCTCTCTCTCTGTCTCTCTCAAATGAATAAATAAATCTTAAAAAAAAACCCAAAAAACAAAAACAAAACCCAGAAAAGAGGATTTGGAGTTGGTACAACCGGGGCTTTGGAGTTAGATAATCCTGGGGCTGGGTCTGAGCTTTGCCATTCTCAGCTGTGTGGCTTTGTGCAACAGTGTTTTGTTTTGTTTTTAAATATTTTATTTATTTATTTGAGAGAGAGAGGGCATGAAGGAGAGCCAGAGGGAGAAGCAGACACCCTGTTGAGCAGGAAGCCTGACGCGGGGCTCGATCCCAGGACCCCGAGGTCATGATCTGAGCTGAAGGCAGATGCTTGGCCGACTGAGCCACCCAGGCGTCCCTTTGTGTGACATCTTAACTTCTCTGAGACTCAGTTTCCCCATTCACTAGATTGGAATGTGTAGGCTTGCAGAGATTTTCATCTGTTTTGCTCACTCCTGCATCCCCAGGACTGAGAATGGTACCTGAGACATAGTAGTTGTTCTGAAAATGTTTGTCAAACAAACTGTTGAAAATAAATCTGTCAAACAGAACTAGTAATAGCTCCCTCCCAGAGGTGTTGGGAGGATGTACCGAGAAGAGGCATGTGCGGTGTGGAGTCTGGCATCTGTGAGCGTGCCAGTCACGGTAGCTGGTATCCTCTTTGGAGTAGCATGATGTGGTTCCATTAAAAAAGCCACATTATAAAAATACAGAATAAGGTGCTTGGTAGGGCTCCTGGGTGGTGCAGTTGGTCGGGTGTCCAACTCTTGGTTTCGGCTCAGGTCATGATCTCAGGGTGTTGGGATTGAGCCCCACATTGGGCTCCACGCTCAGCGCTGAGTCTGCTTAAGACTCTCTCCCTCTGCCCCTCCCTGTGCTCTCTCTCTCAAATAAATAAACAAATCTTAAAAAAAAAAAAAAAGAAGGCACTTCGCTGAAAGTCACCATGGGCAAGGGAGGCAATCGTGGCTGCCGATGTACAGAGAGCAGTGTTCTTGTGAAAGAAGGGAGAGGTCTTGTTCTGTTGCCTCCAGCTCCTATGGCTGGACCACCTCCGCCCCAAGGCCTAGTGAGTTGAAAAAATGTTTTTGAAGTGCGCAAGCGAAGAGGAGGACTTGAGATTTGGCTAGAGGCTCCGTGTAGTTAGAAGGGAGGCTGTTGCAATGGAGGAAACCAGAGATTTCAGTAATTAAAGACCCTACTGCATTTGCAGAGGAGCGCCGAGGATTTGGACTTGGTGTTCAGCCAATTGTCAGTTTGGGTAATTGTGCTTTGATGACCTTGAGGTCTCCCTGGGGATTTCAGGAGATGTAGTTATGTCTCACGTCTCCTGAAAGCCCTCAGCTTCTGTGCGGAGGGGCCATGTGGCAACAGTGGGAGGAGAGGTTGGGTTTATCTTTGGGAGAGTCAGTTCCGTTGGTGAGCAAAACCAACACTTGACTCACAACACGGCTTTTGCAACACAACACTACCGTCCAACACTACATCATAGTCCAACTCAATGATACCCCTGAACAGACATAGCATTGTGCACCACCACGTCTTCTGAAATGATACCATAGCTCAACATGGCACCAGGGATCAAAATAACATACGGCAACACAAGATTACATGCCGATATTCTCCACTCTGAGAGTCATACAAACCCAACAATGTCTCCGACACAGCACGCTTCAACACAGTGTCTCATTCAAATGCAGTGTAACTAAGAAATCAGTCTTCAACCCAGTGTGGCTCCCAAGACAACAATGGCCCAACAACCCCCAAGGTGTCCAATGCTGATTCAGCAAAGCATAATTGGCCCAACGCGATGGAAAGAGAACAGCAAATAGAACTATTGCTTTGGAAAACCCAGTCTCTCTCCCAACCACTTTGTGGCCATGTATGACTGGGGTTTTCCCAGCCTTGGAAATGAAGAAACCAAAATCTACTCCTTTGGATTTGCCAACATGCAATAACTCCTCTGACCTTGACTGTTGTCTTTCTTTCTGCTTGTCCCCTTGGCCACCATTTGGCTTGGCTAACCACGATCGGGATGTTGGTGCCAATTGGGGCCTTGGAGACAGCTCCGAGAGAGAGCGTTGGAGGGAAGGTGCCAGGCCCAGGGAGCGCCGTGGATGGGAATTCTCGGCATTGCTGGAAAAGGGGGCTGTCCACTGGCAGCTCTGTGTGGTCTGCTCATCCATCCAAGACAAACCCCAAACCCAACACTTGATTTGGCAGACGGGAAAAAATAGAATAAAGTTTGTTCTCTTTTTCAAGGAGTGGACGCAGGGATCCCAGGCTGGGCTTCCAGTGTTGGTCTTTTTCCTTTTTAAACAAACCGCCTGGCTTTTAAGATCTTCAAAATCCCATTAAAGGCTTTTACCCCTTCATATATTGGAGGCGTCTGATGAAAGGGGGTAAGGGGAGGGAAAAGATAATGGGGCCTCAGAGAACAGAGACCAGAGGCCTTAATTTCGCCTGTCTCCCCTGCCGATAATGGTGTTGGATGTAAACACTCCTCTGGTGAATGCTGGAGCGTGATTACAGGATGGCTGGGGAAAGAGGAAGTGTTTGCAAACCGCAAGGAGGAATGTCGCCCTTTGAAGGAGTTTGGCATTTATGTTTTGCCCCCTCCGCTGTCCCCCCACAACCCCGACCCTACCGCTTTTCTCCACGGCTTTCTTCTCTGGGTTCCTGGTACTGTAAACACAGTGACAGAAATTAGATGTGGGCAAATCTGTTAAACATTTCATGTCGAAGTGGGGCTGGTGTTTGTCTCACTCTGCGGGATATGCGAGACGAAGCTAATAACTTCGTAATGGGTCTTTTGTTTTTGTCTGGGGACCGGTGGGAGGGAAGTGGAGGGCAGGGGCCAGGACTGAGTGAGGAGGGGGATGCTGGCTAGAAATTGGGGCCAGACTGCTGTTATGGAAGCAACCCAAGCTTCCAGCATGGTGGGGGCCAAGCAGGCAGGGCAAGTTCCCGAACCCCCTTCCCCCCGGCTCGGGGGCCTTCGGGAGGGCAGCCAATGACCACCACCCGGCAGCAGGCTTCTTGCCCCTCGCCTTCTGGGGCATGCTCTCTGGTCTCCCGGTTACAAAGCACCTCTTCTTGACAGCTTCCTGCTGCGGACTTCTGCTGCTGCCTTCATTTGTTTCATCCGTGAAATTCCCAGTGACGTCAATGGGGCTCCATGTGCAGGACACGTGCAATCCGTGGGACCACGCAGCGACGCCAGGGAGCAGAGCGTTGGCTCTGTGGATTTTATGCCTACATGTTTTGCTGTCTGGAAACGTCTGCCTGGGATCAAGTTCATGTTCTTAATTCTGCTCAGATGGTTGGGGTGGGAGCCTAGAAACCCACAGCTGGAAGCTCCGTCAAGCGGTCCTTTAATTAATTCAATGAATACATATTGAGGGCATGCTATGTGGCTGGTGGAATGAGATGTTGGGGAGAGCATGGGGAGGAAGAGGAGCTTGTTGGCCTTTGCCTTCAGGGGGAGTGGAGAGTCCAGTGTGTTGCACATTAAGTCAACAGTTTCACAAATGATGATTTAATCATAGCATATTAGGAGCTACAAGGAAAGAGGAAGCTAGATGGGAAAAAATGGGGTGTCTCATCTAGTCTGGGGGAGAGGGGCAGGTCCAGTGGTCCATTCTTGATCTTTAGTGGGACAGACGTTTACTCCAGGGATTTGTAACAGGGGGTCTAGAGACACTTCATTCTCAGTACGTCCGTTCTCTTCTAAGCCATCCAGAGTAGATGCTTCTTCCTATCTTGTCCTGAAATTTTCCAAGGATGGAACTACCCACATCCTTTTACGAAAGCTGGTTTTGGTGTTATAGCCCTCCTGGCTGTGTGCCTAGCATCATTCTGGTGCTTTCATATTAATTTTAACTACAATTAACAAGAGGGGAGGCATTTGGTGTCCACTTCAATAAAGCATGTGTTGATGAGGCAATGTTGCCATACATGAGTTGATATCATTTTCACTGAAGCCTTCAGTGAAGCAACCACAGCTCAGAGAGGGAAGGTCAGTTCCCCAAGGCTACACAGCTACTCAGGGATTGAATCAGGATTCCAACCCAGGACTTCAGACTCTTAGTCCACAGTCTTCCCTAGCAGTACCCTGCCTTTCATAACCTTTTACGTAGACTGTTACTATCATTGGATTTTAAATCCCTAGGGGCCAGGGTTATACGTTTTAACGTCTTGGTCATCAACATCCTCAAAAATATACGTAGAATTTACTATGTGGCAGTTCTGTGCCATCCCTGGCGATACTTCATACTTCCTTATGCCCACTTATAATCTCTTCTCTGTTGCTGTCTGTTAAAATTCCGTTTATTGTGGATGATATGGTTTTAACCTGAGTACTGAGCCCTTGCCTTCCTCAGATTCCATGGCTATGTTCCCTTTCATTTCCTCTCAGGACTGTCACCTCATTGGCCATTTCTGCTGCTCTTGTACATACATCCCTTTAGTGTCTCTAGTTCCTGCTTGCACAAAACCGAACAAGGGGATTCAGAAGGTGCTGTGGTAGAACCTCCCAGAGGGAATCACATCAAGAAGAGCTATTTTCAAAATATTAGCAGAGTTGAGATGCAGGCTGCTCACAAGCTACAGGGGCTCAAGGGAGCTCTGGCTCTGTCCGGTCAACTGGAGAACATGGGGTAGATGAATGATTGTCACACTTTCTTTGCTAGTCTTGCTTGGAGAACTGGAGTCAAATTTCCCTCTTCTTGAACCTGACCTGACTATAGTAACTGGCTTGGTCAACAGAATGTGCTGGAGTGCTATTTAGGGCTTCTGGGGCTAGGTCAGAAGAACCTTGCAGCTTCCTCCTGAGCCTCTTGGAATGCTTGCTCTTGGAACCAGCAGCCAGGGGGTGAGGAAGCCCAAGCAGCCCATGAAGGGTACATATGGAAGGAACCAAGTTCCCAGGCCACCATGACAGCCTTGCCATGTGAATGAGTCATCCTGGAAGTGAATCCTCCATCCCCAGTTGAACTATTCCATTTAACTGATGGCCCACGGACCAGAGATGAGCCATCTCCGCTGAGACATGGGTTACAGATCTGTGAACAAAATGAATGGCGGTTGTTAAGTTGTTACGTTTTGAAGACGATTCGTTACACAGGAATAGATACACTGCAGTGGAAGTTTCTTCTCCTCCAAGACTGGTTGTCTTGTCTCACTGAAGCAAGGCAGGGGCTGAGCCATGGGAAGGTGTGAGCAATTTTCAAGATTCCCTTCGCTGAACCTTGCTTTTCAAACACGGCTCTAGCCTTAAGAGCTTTTTTTGGGAATTGATGTGGAAGGTGATTGGCTAGAGCTTTGGGTCTCCTTTCTTCCTCTCCTTTAACTTTTATGTACTGGGATCATAATAATGGCCAATAGCCAGACATTTATAAAGCACTTTTATAGACAACGTGCACTATCCTAGGCATGTTCCACACGTTAACTCATTTATTCTTTGTAACAACCCTTGAGGTACCTACTATCCTACTATTATTGTCTCCATGCTATAGAAGAGAAAATTGAAGCATGGAGAGATTAAATAGCTTTCCTGAAGTTATTTCCTCTTAGTAAGTGGCAGAACAAGAATCAAATCGAGGATCAATGCTCTTAAAACAGTTCTCTGTATTCTTTTTGCCTAAGTTTTAAAGTGAACCAATTTAGGAGATTCTCTGCCAAAATAAGTGCCCCAAAAGATTGTACGTGTACATAGTTTTAAGTATAAAAAATTTATGTAATATTTATTCAGTATTATTAATTGGTTAAGTGTGTATTAGTAGGTATTTGAGTATTAAATATTTACTTAATATTTATTAAGTATTATTTTCTTTTTCTTTTTTTTTAAAGATTTTTATTTGACAGAGAGAGACTGAGAGAGAGAGAGAGAGAGAGAGAGAGCACAAGCAGGGGGAGAGGGAGAAGCAGATTCTCCACCAAGCAGGGAGCCCGAAGTGGGGCTCGATCCCAGGACCCCGGGATCAGGACCTAAGCTGAAGGCAGATGATTAACTGACTGAGCCACCCAGGCGCCCCAGTATTAAGTATTTTCTATGGCTGGTCACAGTTCTAGAAATAGGAGTTAGAAATAATTTAGTAATAATCACAGGTAGGCATTGCGCTCAATGCGTTGCTAAAATAACATTTTTTCATTTGATTTAAGCAACAATCATGTAAGGTAAGCACTATTCTTTCCCCCATTTTACAGATGAGAAAATCAAGGCTTAGAGAAATCAAGGAACTTGCTTGAGGCCCCATGCGTGGTCCATCCATACAGTTTGTGTTCTCAGCTACGCTGTGCTTGGGTGTCGCCCTCTGGTTTTTTCAGTCGACTGGGGGAGAACAGACCAATGAGCAGAGGCAGTATGAGGCCACATATATTGTATAGTAGCGATGTATAAGATGAAACAAGTGAGACAAGACAAGATGTATGAGATGCTGGGTCAAGAGGGGAGAGGGGAGCACTTTGCCCTGGGAAAGGGGAAGGATTTTTTTTTAGAGCTGGTGATAACTCAGCAACTGTCTGAGTCATGGGATTCTGCCAGTCACACACAGGAGGGCATTCCAGGGGCAGGCGGAGGTGAGGTGGGGAGAGGGTACAGCAAGTAAAAAGGTGAAGAAACTACAAAGAAATGGCACATAAGGGGAAGTAGCAACGGAATCGCATCGCTGTGGAAATCACTGGACAAGGATGCTGGAGAAATGGGCAGAGCAGATCGAGAAGGAAGTTTGACGCCATACCAAGTACTTTGGGCTCATCTCTGCCAATGACAGTGCTCTCAAGGCAGTGGGCGCTGGCGCAAAAATAAGGGGACGTCAACCTGAACCTGCCTCTGATCCAGCCATCTTGGCTCCAGCCCCTACCCAGCTGTTCAAAAGCAGCATTTGCAGAACGCAGAGGTCTCTGCGATTCATAGAAGTCTGTCTTGCGCCCCCAAGAACACATCATTTATTTCCTATAAGTGCCTGTCTCCCTCTTCCTTAAATATGCTCAGGGTTACAACTTTCTCTGCTTCCTGGGGGAGTTGCCCACCCCACACAGTAATTACTCACTCCATAAAGGCTGTCTCCAACCCTCCTTCTCAGCCCGTTTTTTCCTGACCCTTTGCAGTGACCAGTTAAAGGGTAAGCACGCTGCCTCTCTGCTTGTTAGAAACGGCCGCCATTTTGGATCTCACCTGGAAATGGACGCCCCTGGGGGAAAGCATCCCTCTCCTGCCCCTTCCTTTTCTTAGTTTGAAGTCAGTGTAATTTATTTTGTGCCTTCCTGCTTCTTTTCTACACATCCAACCAGGAAAATGGAGATTTATTTCCTTATAACTTAATTATAAAATTGATCTCATGCCCAAGTCTTGTGATGTTGAGATGGATTGGGGGTGGTGACTACAAGCTTCCAAGCCATGAATATGACTGTGAATACAACTTCATTTAATCTCTTTGGGTGTCATTCTTCTCACTGGTGAAATGAAGACGTGGTCCCTGCTCAGTGCATCACTCTCACAGCCAGTGAGGTAGACGGAACAGATAAGGAAACGTTTCTCCCACACTGTAAGGCAAGCTAAAGATATAAAGTATCCATAGCCGGGATGTTGGCAGTAGCAGAATCAGGGATAATGATGGTGGTCAGAAACGAGAAAGAATAATTAGCTACGAGCCAGATTGCATGGGTTTGAATCTCACTTCCTCTATATGGATAGCCGTTTGACCTTGGGCAAGTTGTTTGGCTTCTGTGTGCCTCAGTTTCCTCAACTGTAAAAAGTTAACAGTATCTGCCTCCAAAGCTTGTTCTAAGACTGAAATCAATGAATGCAGAAGGGCTTGGAGTAGTCCCTGGTACATTGCAAACACTATATGAATGTTTGTTACTGTTATTATACTTTACAACTTGTTTCGACATTTGAATATGGAAACAGTGACTTCCTCTTGTGATAAAAATAGGTCTTCCGTTTCAGAAGCTCCTATTCTATAATTCCTTCTCCTGAATCACCAAAACCAGTAATATCGAGAACTTGGTAGTAAATGGACCTCTCCATCCTCAGAAAAGCATATTATTTATAGAAAGGGAGTTTTGCCATCAAGGTCCTAACCACACCAGGCTCTTTCTCTTTTCTTTGTTGTACAATTTTAAGGGCTAAGGTAGTGGAAATTGAAGCAATCCATCACTGATTTGCTTTTAGTAGGGAGCTGATAAAGACTCCTCACACATTTATAGTGAGAAGCCCCTTTGCGGTTTTTGTAAGTGTGCATTTTTATTCATTAGAACCTTTGCTAATAATAGCTCTGATAAAATTATCTGATGAGGTTCAGGCTTGGACTCATGATGAGCCAAAACCAACACTTTAAGAACTCTGGCTTTTTTGGAGCAGGGGGCATGCTATCTATATTTAACTCTCACCTGGTACTCACCCAAGGGATGGTAAAACTTTAAAAAAAAAAAAAAAGAGGCAAAAAATGTATGAAAGAGATTAAGGCCCGGTATGAAAACTATTTTTATAGGCAGTTTGGCCTCAGCTTTGAAGTTCAATAGGGAGTGATGTATTGCTATCAGCTTGGATTTCACACCTATTCAATTCTGTAGCCAGGTAATGATGAACAACCTCCTTCGGGTATAAAATAATGGAACAAAATTAAGGCAAGCTGTGAAATGGCCCCTTTGCATCTCCCGGAGAGATGTGGATTTGCCCGAGTGTGTTTAAACTTTTTTTCCTCCCTTGAATTAGAAAGATGGTGTGACAACATTAAAAAATTAAAAAAAGAAAAAAAAGATCACTGGAATCCTAACACCCAAAGACAAAACCGTTCCCATGTCTGTGTGGTCCTTGTTAGCCCTGGTCCACATCATATGATCACAGCGTTGCAGATGGCATTTCCTCTTAAATAAATATTCTTTTTTTTTTTTTAAGATTTTATTTTGAAGTGATCTCTACACCCAGCATGGGGCTCGAACTCACAACCCTGAGATCAAGAGTCGCCTGCTCTCTCGACTGAGTCAGCCAGGCGCCCTGGTAAGCTTTTATTCTTAAATGGGTATTTTTATCACCTTTCCACCTCACTTTTCCCAAGTGAACAAACACACATAAAACCCCAGTATTGCTATCTTGCTTGGAAAAGGAGAATTGCTGCATCTTGTTTGCTACAATGTGTCTGAAATGGTTCTCGGCTTATAGGATCCAGCTTTGGCTTTTGTCGTTAAGGGTTTTTAGAATGTAGTGAGAATCATGCTCCATTTCTCAAACAAGTTGACCCTGTGCCCATATGGAAAGTCACCGTATTCAAGTTTGGACACAGAAGTTAGTGACTGGCCTTCAGGTTTTTACGCTAGGGCACCATCCACCTTCCCAGATCCTGCTCTCGCACCTCAGACCCAGCAGAGGACCCATGGCACTCCTGAGGGGACCATGGGGGGCTGCTACCGCACCCGACTCTGGAATTACTCGGGGTTCCCCTCCGGACGGCCCGCACATGCCTTAGGCACGCCAAGCTTGTTCTGGTCTTAGGAGTTCTGTCTCTGCCATTTCCAGATCCTTCCTATCACTTAGGTCTCTGCCCCATTGCCCTGTTATTTCCTCCATGGTACTTGGCCCTCCCTTAGATGACCCTGCCAGTTCATTTGTGCATGTGGGCGAGTGTCTGTTTGTCCCCTGGCTTCAGGTTTGTTTTACTTTTGTACAGCCATACCTGACATCATGCTTGGCACAGGTAGGTTTTCGATGAATAAATGCTCAATGAATGGATGACAGTGTGGCTCACTCACTCAGATGCTGTTCCATTTCAAAACCCCTCCTTCTAAAAAATTAGCAAACTAAATTTTAGAGCTGTTTTAGGCTCACAGCAACACTGAGTAGACAATTCAGAGAGTTTCCATATATGCCCTGCTCCCCCATCAATTCCCCGCCGGGGGACACAGCCTCCCCCACTATCGACAGCCCCACCAGCAGGGTACACTTGTCACGGTCGATGAACCTGCATCGACAGGTCATTATCTCCCAGAGTCTGTGGTCTCCATCCGGACCCACTCTTGGTGCTACGCATTCTGTGGGTTTGGGCTAATGCACAATGACACGAACCCATCCTTGTAGTATTCCTGATTAATTCCACTGCCCCGAAGTCCCGCGTGCTCTGCCTAGTCATCCTCAAGCCCCTTTTAATGTACCTTACAGAGGGACTGGTTGCAGTGGGTTTGCATGGAAACGTTGCTGGGATGGCCGCAGGACCGACACTCGGCTGCCGCCCCGATTCACATTTATGTAGCACCCACTAGTAATGAGTGCACCGCCTTGTTTCCTTCTCCTAACAACCCTGTGTTACGGGGAAGGACACTTCTTTCCAGTTTTCTCAGAAGCAGCTCCCTCATTCACAGCCCCCCTGGCCCTGCCGTCTGGCTCCTCCTCCTTAGCCAGTCCCTCCAGCCTCGGCTCAGCCTTTCTGCTTTCACCCTTGGGACCGCCGGCCCGACGGCACATGCGGGCCAGACCTTGCCGGGGAGATTTATGGGCTCGGTCCATGAAGGTAGAGGAACGCAGCGTCTTTTAGAAATTCAGTGCAAGCCAATGAAGCATGTATTGGAGTCCGTGTGAGGTGCCGGTGATGGGGAGGACTCTGTCTTGGTCTCTTCTGAAACCTGTACAATGTTTTCCTCGTCCCTTCCCCGCCCCTCCCTCCCTGCTCCGTGGAGCCTGGGAACTCCTGCCGGGAACAGGAGGAAGGCGGCTCAGCCGCTCAGCAGGAGCCGGTTTTCAGGGCCTGTGCCTGAGAGGAAGCCTCACTGCCTTAAAGGTGGTCTGGAGGAGGGTGTCCGCGCCCGCCACACACCTACCTCCCTGACTATTGGATGGGAAACATGGCACCAGGCCCGGGGCACATCACCATTTGCCCATTCTAGAGAAAGGCTCCCAACCTGCTCCTATTTTTGGCTGCCCAGGAGTAGCCAGAGCACCCACAGATCCGTGCATTTAGAGGTGTGTGTGTGTGAGAATTCGTACAGAATCAAGATCCCCTTCTTCTCCGGGGCCTCCTCTTTCCCAACAGCTGCCCTTTGGAAATCTCCTTGGGGCACCATCATTCCCGGACTCTTCCTCTTTACCGGTGGCTGGAGGCTCCATCAAAGCTTACCTGACATCCTCCGAACTTGGTTCCTCCTAGTTACCACTTAGCTCCCCGCACTGCAGACCTTGGGTCAGCGACAATGTGTCTCCCTGTCCCTCAGCCGCACCCTTTAGGCTCAAGTGAGGCTCCCAGACATTGAATTCCAGTGGGAGTCTCAGTTCCCTCTTGTTCTCAGCTGGGGAAACTGAGGCACACCTGTGGTCACACAGCATGTGAGCAGTCCAGCCCCAAGCACAAATCCCAGATCTGTGTGACTGCAAAGCCTCTTTGTTGCCCTGTGGCCTATACTGGACTCTCCAGACTACTAGGCAACTCGAAGCAAAGTGACTGATCTCTGGGTACGAGGATGCCCCCGTCATGGTCTTCTCTTCCTCCTGGAGCCAGCCATCGAGTTAGAGCTGGGACCTCTGACTCATAGCTCAACTGGCATCATCCCTTCAGGTCTGTTTCTTCATCTGTTAAATGGGCTTAATAATAGCCGGGGTGAGGTGGGCCAGATTAATTACCGTTTGGACAAGTTCTTTGAGATGCCTTGGATGAAAGGTGCCGGGAAAGTGCCGAGGGTTATTAAGGCAGAGACGTTCGCTGTGCCTAATTTAGGATTCCCCGTATCTCCCACTTGGCAGTCTCCACGGTGATCAGTGACTCAGAAAATATTTACCAGGGCAGGCAATACCCCAACATCAGGTGGGACGTATGACAGCAGACGGAGTGGATTGTGAGGGGAATGTTGCCTCAGTCCTTGCTGGTGGGCTGTCCTTCCATGTCGAGAGCTGTGACTCCACTGCTCCATGGCCCGTGGCTGGGGCTGATGGATGTAAGTGAAAGACAATACACAGGATAAGCTGAGGATCCGCAGAATGACTTTGTCCCAGTAGCGTTAGCTCTGGTGGGAACGATGGTGACAGTCTTCTCTGCAGGTGTCCCATGAGCCTGGACATCAAGCAGGCGTGAAATAGGAAGATTTCACAGCTACCTGTACATGGAATAGCTGGGTGACGAGTAGATTTTACACAGTTGTGCCCATCCAGTCTCAGAAAGGCACAACCTGCATGGGAGTATAAACCCCTAGACAAAACAAACCCTCCCCCTTAGTCATTCTACTTCTCTTTTCCTTACACTGTTCAGTTACACTGATGATTATTTTCCAAAGAAACTTTGAATTTGAGAGTAGTTTTAGATTAACAGAAGATTGTGAACATAGTACAGAGAGTTACCATATAGCTCACACCCCATGTCCCCTACGATCCACATCTCATGATGGTATAGTACCTTTCTTGCAGTCGGTGAACCAGCACGGGTATATTATTCTCACTAAGTTCCATACTTTATTCAGATTCACTGTTTTAACCTAATGTCCATTTTTCTGTCCCAGGATCCCATCCGGGGGAACACATTACATTAGTCATCATGTCTCTTGAGGCTCCTCTTGGCTTGGACAGTTTCCCACACTTTCGTTGTTGGTTTGATGACCTTGACCATTTTGAGGAGTTCTGGTCAGCGATTTCATAGACTATTTCTCAGTTGGGGTTTGTGGAATATCTCCCAGTTGAGAATCTCAAATGATTTTCTTATGATTAGACCGAAGTTATGTGTTTGGGGCAGAAAGGCCACATAAGAGATGAATTGTCATTCCCATTACTGCCCATCAAGGGTGTATATATATATATATATATATATATATATATATTTATTTTAAAAGATTTTATTTATTTGACAGAGAGAGACAGGAAGAGAGAGAACACAAGCAGGGGGAGCGGGAGAGGGAGAAGCAGGCTTCCCGCTGAGCAGGGAGCCCGATGCGGGGCTCGATCCCAGGACCCTGGGATCATGACCTGAGCCGAAGGCAGACCCTTAACGACTGAGCCACCCAGGTGCCCCAAGGGTATATATTTATTGCTGTTAACAATTGTCATGTGACTTTGATAGCGTTTGTCAGGAGCCGATTATTTTTGCATTTATTTTTCTATCATGAAACATTCCAACTCTATAGGAAAAATGCGATTTAATTGCTTTGTTGTTGTATATTTTAAGCTTCATGAGGACTTGCTCAGGATGTTTCTCTTCAACCCATAGTTCTGTGCTCACTGAATACCTAGACAAAAGTAGGAAATGAGTCTTGGTTAAAAAAAAAAAAACTTGAAGAAGATAGATTGTCCACACTAACATAGGAGAAGTAGGTATCAGTGTTTGGTGGATGAATGGATGGATGGATGAGTGAATGGTGTCTTCAGCATATCCAAAAGAATGACAGGCCAACAGGCTGGGCTATTCTGGTCCATAGTGTAGCATATTTCTCCCTATAGTGGAGGGAGTTGACAAGTGCCATTGATTTTCACCCAACCTGTACCTCCTTGCTTTTATCTCCTCTGTACCAAGTAAGTGCCTTCCTAGTTACCATCCCTTCCAGGTTATCATCTGTAAAAGGGAAGGGGATGGATTGATTGGTTAGCATAAGCCTGCTAGTTTTCTTAGATCCTCTACTACTTCAGTAAATGAAGATACTGACACCGGACTCATTCTTTTCTCCCTAGAGAATTTGGACTTTGCATGCATGACTCTACTTCCATTGATTAATTCATTCAACAAATATTGGGGGAGTGCCTCCCATGTGGCAGGCACTGTATTAGAACCTGTTTGCTAAACAAGACAGACATGGCTCCATCCCCAAGAAACTCACAGTCTAACAGAGGCGTTTTCCATGGCCATCTTTGGATGCATGGTTTGCTGGACGGTTAAAATATCAAGGGATGCCCTCCTTGCTTTTAAATGGCATACAATGCTGGCGTGAGCAGGAAGACTCTTGTGTCATGTACTGTCTTGGTATTCTCTGATAGCGACAGAGGAAAATGGGTCCACCTGTGAAATTTGGTAGGCATCTTTAGATAAAGGGACCATCATTACCCATAGCAGAGCGGAAACAAGATTAGAAACAAAATAAATTTCCAAATCAGCTCAGGACTTCATCTGCCTTCTAGCCTTACTTGAAGATTTAACTCACACATCTGAATGCCCTGGTTCGTTCCATCAGGCTTGCTATTTTTCTGGTATAACTAGAGTTCTATTTTTATGCTCCCATAAGAGTCCACTCCAGTATCTTCATCAGTCTAGCTATTTCATTAGCCAGCTCAAGGTCACTGGTAAGATGCTTTGCGTCTGGATAAGGGTTTGCAAAGCCTTCCACCCAATCGAGGCACCATGGGGATTTCCCAGGGACTGGGAAGATCAGTTCAAGAAGGATGCTGCAGGGTGTAGAACCTCTCCAGGCACACTGGATCCAGACCTGAGCGCTAAGAAGTGGCCTGGGGTGCCTAAGTCTTTCTTCAGCTGCAAAATAGGAATAATTCCCCCTCAGTTTCATGGAATCTATAAAAGATAATATATTGGTAAACTGCAAAGTCCTGCAATAGTGAATAAAATTATTTGCAGAGTCACCAGATGGGTAATAAGGTCTTTATGTCTTGGTCATGGTTTGAATCCCCAGCACGTTGCACAGTGCCTGGCACCTAGCAGGATGTCAATTAATGGTTGCTAAATAAATGAGTGAATGAATGGAGATGGATGGATGAAAGGATGAATGAATGAATGAATGAGTGAATGAATGAATGAATGAGAGTAGTCATCAGAGCCCTCCTACAAATGAATCTTTTCTCTCCAGCTCTGTGTGATCAGAGGAAGGCAATCATCCCAAATTTGGCTTCTGCCTTACAACTGTTTTGTGGCTTTGAACCAGCCAACTAATCTGTTAGTTGCCTTGCTCATAAAAAACGTTAATGACATCTTTTTGGGGGGCTGGTGCTGTAGTGGGTGTTGAGAAAATTAATTGGGTGGTGGTAAACGGCTTTGAGATCTCCAGATGAAAGGTGCCGTGGAGGTGAGCTGTTATTAACCTTGTTACATTGGGTTTCCTCTCCCTGCTCAAGAGTGTCTCCTCTTGGCCTCCAGGGGACTCATGCTGCTCCAGAAGTGAGCTTTACTTGGAGAAGGAACCTGTCTTTCATTGGACTGACTCTTCCCTGGGGTCATTTGGCAGAAGGCTCCCAGGTGCGAGGGATATAATCCTAGGAACTTGGCTGTCCTGCCTCATTTCCCTCCAGAAGGATTGATTTCCCCAAATGCCAGCCGGGCCCTGCAATGCACAGCAGCCTGAAAACAGACTCTCTTTTTCGTCTTCCTGGCATAATAAAAGAGGGGACCCCTCTAGACCCTATTTTCAGGGGTCTCACCTGTTGGCAAGACCCGGCCTTAGAACTAACGGCCAGGTGTTTACCATCTGGTGTCCAGAGAGATCTGGGATTCATTTATAGCCAGGCCCAGATCACAGCCTCACTCCCTCCCATATGGGGCACCCCATGTTGAAGGCAGAAGATACATGTATCTTTTGGTTTATGCATTTCTGAAAGAGGAAAAAAGTCACAGGCATTGGAGTTAGGAAGATGATTTGGATCCACAAGTGTGTGCCCTTGGACAAACTGCTCAACCTCCCTGAGGTTCCCTTCTTTTTAATATCTGTAAAACGCGGATATAATGCCGACCACGCAGGATCATCGGGAGGGTTTCATAAAATGGTGCATCTTAAAGTGCCCCGTGGCTTGCTTGCTTTTCCTCCTTCCTCTTGTCTTCTTCCTCATCTGAGGCTGCTCCTGGGATTTCTTCTGCTCCTGATGAGTCCAGCTTTGTTCCCTGTGCTTCCCGTCCTGGTAGACACCAAGTTCCTGGCTCCTGAAGCAGGGATACAAGCCTGATCTCATTTTTGACCCCCATAACCCATCGCTGTCCAAGGATAGACTTTCTCATGCTTCTTGGATTCTGTCGTTTTTCTTCTGTCTCTACCTGCCTCGCCCTGGGCTAGCCCACCATCAACGGCAACAACTGCTTTGGTGCTTTCATTTTGCCATGTTTTGCCTCCTCCTCTATAAAAGATGGAGAGATCTTACGATACAAATCGAGTCAATCTGCTCTCCTACTTAAAGCCCTCCAGTGCCTTCCCCATGGGCGTAGATGACTTTGGTGCCACATCGCTCCGCCTCTGTCCACTTGGGTTTTCCCTTTGTCTCCTTCTCCTTCTTCCTCTTCTCCTGTCCCCTCCTCTTTGTTCTTCCTCTTCTCCTGTCCCCTCCTCTTTGTTCTTCCTCTTCTCCTGTCCCCTCCTCTTTGTTCTTCCTCTTCTCCTCCAGTGCTTTCTCTACCAGGCATCCGCCTATCTGCTTATGTCCCTCTCTTTACCCCTACTCATCTTTCTCATGGACGCCTCTTCCCTGGACGGACACAACAGAGAATCCTGTACCTGTCACGATCACCTGTTGGTGCGGGCTGTAAGGACCCCAGGGGAAGAGACTCCGTGATGCATCCCTCGCCGTTGACATGGCCATGCTTTGGGGACGTCATGGAAGCTACAGACAGCTGGCTTGACCATGTAGTTCCGATTGGAGAGTGACCTCGGACTGCCCCCACTTTCGTCTTCTGTCTCTATTCTTTTTGCCGTGAACATCGCACCTACAGAGGGTGTCTTCTCTCTTAAGAAAGTTTCATAACCGGTCTTTCTGTACACTGTAGCACCTTATTCTCTGAGAATGAAAACTGGTCGTATCGTTTCTTGACTGTAAATTTCTTACGGGGAGAGACCACAGTTCTCACATTTTTATATCTCTGACTGGGACAGCACAGTGGCTGGGACATCATTGGTGCTCAATACAGGTCTGTTGAATTGGATGGAGTGGAGAAATGACGTCTTCCCAGTTGGGGTATTTTAGGCTAAATTCCCTCTGGTTTTTACCCCTCCCTCAATGGATCCGATTACTCTATGGCCATAAGGAAGCTTGAGACCACCTTTACTTGGGGTAGGAAAATTTTAGCCTGATCAGTTGCCTGATTTTCCCATTCGAGATGTCTAGAGAGGGAGTCTTCACAGATCTCCTCAGCTAACCTTTCATGCGTTTTACCTTTGGCCCTGAGTAGATTTTTTTAAAATGTCCGTTTATAAGCCCCTCCTGTCTTTAACTTTAAACTTACTGCTTCTTGTTTGCATGTGGGGACTGACTTCTTAGAGTCTTCCCCTTAGGATGATTCCCAAGGTTGAAGACACCAGCTGAGGTTTTCTCTCCTTTTTTATTTCTTCAGACTACCAGCTTCTCAACATAAAAGGAAGACCTGGCTTCTGTTTCTGGCTCTGCTGCTCATTTGCCTCGAGCAAATAACTCTTTCTCTCCATTCATTCCTTCATGTTAACCTGAAGGCTGGGTTAGATTAGGGATCCACGAGTTATGGCCCCCAGCTTGTTTGTGGAAATAAAGTTTTATTAGCACATAGCCACATCCATTGGTTTACATATTGTCTATGGTTGCTTTTGCATTGCAAGAGTTGAGAATTGTGGGGCGCCTGGGTGGCTCAGTCATTAAGCGTCTGCCTTCGGCTCAGGTCATGATCCTGGGGTCCTGGGATTGAGCCCTGCATCGGGCTCCCTGCTCAGCAGGAAGCATGCTTCTCTCTCTCCCCCACTTGTGTTCCCTCTCTCGCTGTGTCTCTCTCTGTCAAATAAATAAATAAAATCTTAAAAAAAAAAAGAGTTGAGAATTGCTTCATTTACTATCTAGTCCTTTATAGAAAAAGTCCGCTGAGCCCTGGAATAGAAGGTTTGTTAAGGCCCTTTAGTTTGAACACACTGCGATATTTAGCTAGTGCTACTAAGCTTTTCTTATTGATGGGCATCGTCCCATCGTGTGTGTGAGGTACATGCCCTTGGGGTTCCCAGACAGGACTGAGACGGTCCCTCCCTGCCATCAAACAGCATTGAAATCCATCCTGAGCAAGATCCTGTCTTTTTTTCCTCTCCCACTGCTTCCCGGTGCATCTAGGAGAGAGACAGGCACTGGTTGGTTCTAGAATGTTGAACCATGCTCATCTCCAGCTCATTTCTTTAGGCAGAGCCAGCTGGATGATAATCATACTGCTTCGCCCCTGCTTTGCAGGTTTATAATCCCTTATGTGAAATTCCAAAATCCATAGTTCTCTGAGAATAGATTGTTTTTTCATAAATCATGTGATAGCCATAATGAACCCAAGCAGCCATGAGATTATTGATAGCCTTTTTTAAAACCCAACTTAATGTGATTTTTAAGCTGCAGAAGTATGAACGTGTTTAATCCTGGGTGCAGTCCTGGGGGGTGGATGTGCCATGTTCCGTTTAAAAAGTGTGGAAATTTCTGAATTCTGAAACACATCTGGCCCTGGGGTTTTGGATTGGGGATTGCGGACCCGTGTTGATTTTTATGGTTACCTCTTATTTATGGTGAGCACGTAAAAGCGTGTAAAGTGAGTTAATTTAAACAATCAAACAAACAAAAAAACACCAAGTAACTCATAATGAGGGGTGCTGAGATCTGGCTTAAACGTGGTGTGGTATGAGCTCAGGAAAACCAGTCCTGCGGGGTGTTTTCTATCCTCTTAATGACCCCTCCGCTCTCTCTTCTCCTTCTCTCTCTGACTCTGCTCCGCGACCACCAAGCCCTTCTCTTGGTGCCTCCAAACCCAGAGCATCTCTGCGTGATGGTTAGTTAATGAGCAATCCTGTCTCACCCATAAAACAAGATGTGGCGCCAAGAGCTCATTTGACATTGCCGACACTTTCCGAGACCAACTTCGAGGTCACCCAGGACCCTGGCAGGACGGAGTTTCGTTGCAAATGCAGGCTGGGGGCAGGGATGGGGAATCTCAGAGGTCAGGGTCCTGGGAATGGTTCGGGGTGAAGGCCGTGGCTTCAGGGCCAGACTTACCAGAAGGCTGTGTTCCGAAAAGGGGCTGCTTCAACCCTTTCAGAGGGCAATATCCCTGGCCTTAAGTAGTTCTTAAAACACCAAACAACATTAGCTCCCACAAATGAGGGAGATTTAAACTTAAACCCGGTTGCAGCCAAGAGTGGCTAGGCAGCCAAGGTGCTATAAAGAAATGATGTTATTATGTCCAAGGGATGCCATTAAAACTCTGTTTACAAACCAAATGTGCCAGAGAATGGGTCAGGGAAAGAATTATTAGCAAGAAGCTATTTGATCTCTTTTATGATCCAGTGAGTCATAACGTTAGCTCCAAGCTCTAGAAGGTGAATAATGAAAACCTCAAGCCTGTTGATTTATAAACAGGCCCAGAATTCCCTGTTCTTTAACCTCAGATGCCCTTGTAAGTGTGACTTACCCTAAATCAAATGTGACATCAGATGCCACTGGGCCTCTCCCTCCTCCTGAGAGGTAATTGAGGAGGTGATTGGCGTATAGGGTGCATAAAATCCCCGTTCAAGATGATGGATAGCTGTGGGAAGGGTCAATGGCCAAGACTCAGAGACACAGCTTTGTTTCTACATGTCCCTTATCTGCAGGGCTTGAGGCTCCAAAGCTGTCTTTGTTCAGGCCCTTAGCTTCCCAGCAGACCAAGGAAAGGGAGTCTCGGGGATGGACATCACACTCTGCCCTAACGCCTGTGGTTTGGGCCCCCCCCCTCCTTCCCCTGTAAAGAGGTTATGAGGAGCAGGATCAACCAGGGGTTTTCATTAGAACACCCATTACTGAATGCAACCTCGGTTACCTAAGCCTTCTGAGCCTCGGTTTCCACATTTGATAAATGACGTAGCCCTGGTTTACTGCTTATTTCGTGCCCAGCACCATGCAAAGGTGCTTTATACATGCCACGTGCCAACTCATTTCAGTCCTCATGACAGTCAGACGGACTCTATCACGACCCGACCGCGTGGCAGATGCCGTTCTAAGAACTCTGGGTGTATTCATTCATTGAACCCTTATATTCACTTGATGAAGTGGTGTGATGACCATCCTCCCAGAGGAGCGGCCCCTGGATAGAATCTGAGTGGAAGTGGTTAACCTGTGAGACCTCTGGATGCATCACAAGAACTAGGAATTCAGCATTGGAAAAGAAGCTAAGGGCTTCTCCCTTGCCCCTCCACGTTAGGATCCCTACTGTGGGCCACTGCAGTGAAGACCTCATGGGGGTCTCCAGAAAGAATGCAGAGAATGTGACCCAGAGTTGTTTCCCCAGAGGGTGAAGAAGTTGGGGCGGTGATGAGTCAGCTCCCGTCCATCATAGCGGACACTAAACCTAAGCTAGCATTCCCAGCCTTGCCCCGTGTGCCGGCCAAGTGGATCCTAGGGGCCGAAGAAATCCCTCAGGCAAAGAACCACAGGCATTTGCATTTGCAGGCCCTTGGAGTAGCCTGCATGGGAATGGTGCAGACAGGGTATGGGCTTGTCCCCAGAGTGTCCACTACAGGGCGATGCTAGGGATGAGAAGACTGAGCCACAGCGAGTTTAGGGTCTTCCCAAAGCCTCCCCAGCTAGCAGGTGAGGTCAACAGAGTCTGTGTCAATGGGTCATCTGACTTCTGGATCCGCAATAAAGCTTCTGGGCTACACACCATCACCCCTCACTGAAGATAACACTGTCCCACTTCACAGATGAAGAATCGATGTCCAGAGGGGTGAACTGACTTCGTCCCACAGCCAATTAGCAGCTGTGTCAGGATGGAAACTCGGATCCCACTGGCTTCAAAGTCAAGGTCAGCCTCAGCATGCTGCATTCCATTTGCCTGCCAGAGTTGTCCTGCACCCCAATGCCTTGAACCCGAGGCTCCAGGCTGCCAGGGCAGGCCGAAGGTTCCCACTCCTCATTTCCTCACGGCTGGAGGCAAGGGGAGGCCTTTGTGAGCGCTTCGCCCGTGTGCCCACCCCCCAGGAAGGCTGCCTCCGAGGGGCTGACTCACGGCTCTTGTCCCATCCAATCTCATTCTGGTCCCTAGAGACTGCCTGACTCAGCTCCGATTGCTCCTTCCTCCTGTGGTCGCCCAGGTCATGCTCACGCTCCTCGGGAGCATCGGATACGATGAACCTGTGAAGCAGAGTGGGTGTGAAAGGCCATAATGGTGTGTCCAAAAATGGGATCTGTGAGGCCGTGAAGCAGAAACCCTACCTCCTCCCCCTTTTCTCCTTCAAGGAAGTGTCCAGATGCTTAGACAGTCCCCCCCAGGCTCACAAGCTTGGCTTGGCTTGCAGTGGCCCAACCATGCTGGGGGTTAAAGTGGCCGGCATGACCAGCTTGGGAATATTCTAACTTTTTATGAGGCCCTGGACAAGTCCCTCCCCTCCCTCAACGTGTTCCTGTCTTGACTCCAGCCTGTGGGTGTCTACCAGCCTTCCTGGCACCCGCTTCAGCGATGATGGGGAAGGGCTCCAAGACCCTGTCCACAGTTCAAGCTGAGGACCCTCCAGTTTAGGAAGGGATTCGGCTGCTCTAAGGGATTTTAAAATTGCATGCTGGGTAACGTCTTGTAGCTTTCATGTAGCATAAGATAGTGCACGATGTTTAAGAAAAGAGAGAAGAAGCAGAACTTGGCAGCGGGTCAACATGGTGTGTTCGGGAGGAGCTTGGTTCCTAGTGGGTAGTCTGCTCCTGGCCACAGCATCACTTGGGGCAAAGTCCTGTGGCCCGTGCGTGCTAGCTTTCCAGGCAGAAGGCCCAAGGACTTAACACCTGGTTGGGAAGGGAGTGTGTGTGTGTGTATGTGTGTGTGTGTGTGTGTGTGTGTGTGTGTTTTATCCCACACACTGGGGGGTGGGTGTCAAACATCCTACCATTACCAGCAGCCACCCGTTATGGGCACTTAGCACGGGCCAAGTGCTTCCCTGGTGCCACCTCATTCGATCTCCCCTGCAGCCCAGTGAGTGAGTAACCTTATTCTTCCCACGCTGGAGACCTGAAAACTGGGTTTAGTGAAGTTAAATGACTTGCCCAAGTTCACGTTGCTTCTAAGTGGCTGAACCAAGATTTGAACTCCGAATCTGTCTAGTTGCTAAGCTTGTTCTCTAACCACTATGCACCCTCTTCAGAACCAAAAGAAGCCCTCAAAGACAGAATCAAGGAGCTTTCAAACGGTCTCCTTGTTATTGTTCTGCTTTTTGGAGAAAATTTTTGTTCTCTACTAATAAAATCTGCATGGATTCGAATACGTTAATTAGAGGCAAAAGGGGAAGGCTTTGGTCTAAAACAATGGTAGGGGGGACTGGGGCCGGGGGCCTGACCCTTTCCTGAATGTTTCAGGGTAAACACAGTTTGCAGATCAACCTTCTCTCCCTCCTTCCCCTCTTCTCCACCCCTCCCCCATTCCTCCCTCCCCTCCCCCTCCTTCCCTCCGTTTATCTCCTTATTTTCTTCCCTTCTTCCTTTCCTTTTTTTCCTCCTCTCTCCCTCCCTCCTCCTCTGCCTCCACCTTCTCCCCCTTTTCCTTTCTCCTTCTCTCAGTTGAGGGGAAACGGTGACCCTTTCAGAGGAAAGAAAACTTGCCTAAGGTCTTCGACTCTCCGTCAAGGGCACTTTCTTTTGTGCCATCAGCCCAGAAATGGGTTTTCTGTGGCTGTTGGGAGGGGGGATGGAGAAAGCCCAGGGAAGCGGCTGGGGGTGGGGGCAACAGTGACAGTCCAGTTACTTGTGGGTTTTCATTCCATGTCTCAGTTTTGAAGCAGCCCCCAAAGGCTCCGGGGGAGTGGGGTGGATTTCTCCTTTTCTCTCCTCATTTCTTTTCATTCTTTTATTTCCTCTGGTTTCCTTTCATCTCCTTTTCTCCCCATTCACAGAAAATCTTCATCTATCGACAGCTTAGTGTCATGGGGGGGGGTTAGCTAACAGCAACCGGTTCTTCCAGAGGGTTTCTTCTTATGCCAACATGCTCCTTTCATCCTCAGAGCAAACCTGGGGATAGGTTCTAGTTTGTCCCCACTTTTAGAGATAAGCAAACTGAGGCTCAGAGGTAAGGAACCTGCCCAAGTCATACAGGGGTTACTAGAAGAGCTGGGACTTGAACCTCCATCATCTGATCTCTTCAGCACTGTCTCCAGCAGCCCCTCTAGATATCTGGAATGGAGTGAGATGAGTTTAGGATTTGGAGACCACGAGGCTTTGGGGAGAATAGTGCCAGAGTGCCACAAAAGGAGAACTTTGCTGGAATATTGAAAAATTCCCAGGGGAGAAATTCCCAAGTGGAGGTATTTCTTAGATTCAGGGTCACCCTCCGAGTCGCTGGAGTACCCTTCCCTCCCCCTGCCTCCCACGGCCCCTGCCCGCCATCATCTTAGTTGCTGGCAAAGTTCTTTCACAATATTTGTTTTGTGCAAATGTGTCCTCGTGTTTGGGAGAGCAGAGCAGCGGCTATGAATTCAGGTAGCATGGAGTTGGTAACCAGGGAAGATGTGTGGTTCCGTGGACAGCTGGTGGAGGATGCGTGTGGCTGTCCCTGCGCTATTTTGGGGAGCCCCTGTGCTAGCTTACAGGTCCTGTCCTTGCGCTGTGTGTCTCCCTTGCTCCACCCACAGAGCCTGGCTTTCCCACCCCTGAGCACATGAAGGGAGGTGACCGTCCACGGGGGACTTGGGGCTGCCAGGACACAGCCCCCGCCGCCCCACCCTCAGCCTGTGCCTCCCCCGCCTGCTTGGAGACGTGAGAGCATTGTGGCTTGCCTTGCTTCGGCTCATACCTGCCCCGTCTGTGTTCTCCAGGGTCAGGACAACTCTTGGACAACCCATTCTTGGCCCCGTGCTTGGCAAACAATCCTGCTCTCGTCCCACTTCTGGAACTAAGAAATCTGTCCTGAACCAGCTAAAGCCTCACTCCGGCACTCACCTGTGTCGTGTGTGACCTTGGGCAAGTCACTAAACTTGCTTAGCTTCCATTTCCCCGTCTGTAAGCCCTTAGACAAGACAGTCTTTGGTGCTGCGTTTGACACTAGCAAGTGCTTTATAAATGTCGGGTGGGTTATCATTGCTATTGTTTTTATTATTTGAGGTGCTAAATGATACCTCCTCTTCCTGAAAGATTCAGTTCTCATGGGAAAGATGGTTGCATGAAGGATGAATCTTGGGTTTTCTTCCCACACATACCATACACAGTGCTCCCTTGAACTTCAAAGAGAAGTCCCCCCACCAGGAAGCCCAACGCGGGCTAAGTGGGTGCAGTTGGAGGAGGATTGGCCTGCAGCAAGGGGCTCCAGGCAGCTGGTTGATATCACACAGGGGTGGCCAAGACTTCAGGGACAGGCCTGTTTACTCCGGGCAGATAACATCTCGAACGGACGTGGGGAAGGACAGTCAGGGTCAACCTTCACTTTTGTAGTTGTTTAAATATCGATTATAATGCTTCTGAGGCTCATTTGGGTTAGGATGAGGAGTTAGAGACGTCTTTGAAGATATTCCACATATCCACTTGGAAATTTCATTGAGAGAGTCTTAAATCTCTTAGCAAAATGGGTAATTCTCATTTTACCCATCATTTTTTAAAAAAAAAAACCCATCATTTTTCCAGTTAAGAAAGTGTTAAGGAGCTCCTCGCTAGCAATTCTAATTTCAACAATTGTTGAAAACTCTTTCTAAGATATGGGAGGCCTTCTCCATCGTATTTAAATTTTCCAGGGAACATTAATACGAGACTGAGCTTTCTGGGTGATCAGAATGGGGGCAGGATGCTAACTGGATTTCAAAAACAGGATTCCATGGACAGAGATGTTTGGGAAACACCCTGTTAAAAATGCAATGGTTTTCTTTCTTTTTTTTAAAAAAAGATTTTATTTATTCATTTGAGAGAGAGAGAGAGAGAGAGAGAGAGAGAGAGAGCTAGCACAGAGGGAGAGGGAGAAGCAGACTCCCCGCTGAGCAGGGAGCCCGACGCGGGACTCAATCACAGGACCCTGGGATCATGACCTGAGCCGAAGGCAGACATTTAACTGACTGAGCCACTCAGGCACCCAAAAATGCAACGGTTTTTGTAACTGCAGGACTTCCAGGGTCTATCGTGCATTTTGATTTTTTCCCCCTGAGAAGGATTTAGAAGTCCACATTCCTGCAAATTCTTTCAGATCACTGTATTTTTCATTTATGGAGTATACTGTGAGATTAGCATTCTGGGGAATACTTTGGTCAAGGCTACCATATGAGGGGTGCCATATGGGTGGCTCGGTCAGTTGAGCGCCCGACTCTTGGTTTCAGCTCAGGTCATGATCTCGAGGTCTTGGGGTCAAGCCCCGCATCGGGCTCTGCATTTGGTGGGGGGGTCTGCGTGAGGATTCTCTCCCTCTCCCTCTGCCTCTGTCCCTCTCCCTGCTCTCTCTCTCATAAATGGGTAAATCTTTTAGAAAAAAAGGCTACCATATGAAATAAAAATAGGTAAATTACTAAGAACACTGCACACGGTACATGGTAAGTGCCTGGTACATAGCACATGTTATCATTATAGGAGTGGTTGGACTTCAAATTCACCCCCAAGACTTAAAAAATCTATGTTTCGGATATAATGTCCTCACAAAAATGTGATGTGGGCTTGTTGGCTTGGAAGAAATGAAAAAAAAATTGAAGTCAAATAGTTAATAAGGCAAGTCAAATCATCTCCAGGGTAGACTTCAGGGCACACATCTCAGCATTGAGAGGAAATGGATTGTCTTGAGCAGGTGGCATACTTCAGTGGAACATGGGTTGAACCCATTTCCTACTGTGGACGTGTATTAGTTATGACTGGATGGAAACCCCTCACTGCCCGGGTCCTGGGCTTCTTAATTGTCAAACACAAGCAAGAGATGAAAACATCATTTCAGGGATGCCTGGGTGGCTCAGTCGGTTAAGCGACTGCCTTTGGCTCAGGTCATGATCCCAGAGTCCTGGGATCAAACCCCTCGTCGGGTTCTCTGCCAATGCGGGAGCCTGCTTCGCCCTCTCCCTGCCACTCCTCCTGCTTGTACTCTCTCTTTTTCTGTCAAATAAATGGATAAAATCTTAAAAAAAAAAAAGAAAAGAAAACATCTTTCCACCACCCACACTGTGGTCCATGGAGGTCGGTGGCATTGACATCACCTGGGAAACCTTCTTCCTCTTGGAGAGAGTTAGGTCCTTTCCCATCTACTTACTACTTCCAGGTTTTGTTTGATGACTTGGTAAAGTGGCTGCTTGCTTATCCAGATATGCCTAAAGATTTTGGAACTCCATGTCAAGAGGGCAGTTCCTGTGTTGGGCAGAGAGCTGATACTAATTTTAATTTTCCTTTCTAGTTTGCTGATTCCATGACAACACCTCTCAACCTGAAGACTTAACTTTCCTGCTTTCTACCCTGAGTCCCCTGTCACCTTTCTAAACCCCTTGCTCTCTCTTTCTCTCTCCTTTTCTGTAATAAAACAGCAACGTGATCAGACCCTGGAATGTGCCTTGGCCTGAGGAATAAACTCAGGCAGCGTGGTTTACAAGCTGTTTCCATGGGAGAGAACTCTTGGACAAAACAAATATTTACAAACATTGAAAGCACTGTGCTGATCCCTAGCAGTGCCCTGGTTGTCTGGAGATAAATAGCTTCTCAGAGGAGTTGTGTCCTTCTCTATACCTCTTCTCTTCTGTCTCCCTCATCTGTCCTGCTCTCAGCTGGATCATCTCTAACAGGAAGGTCTCCAGAAGAAAGTCTTCATTGCCTTTGGGAGTTCAGGATCCGAGGGCTTGGGGTTCACTACTTTGGGGGAACCAGACTAAAAATGGAGTTTTGAAAGATGAATGTGTTGGTATATTCAGTGGTTCAGCCAGCGGAAAGCCTTTGTGAGGCAAGTATCCTGTAAGGGGCATGTTCAGCCTCCCAGTTCCTCAGAGTGGGCAGATGATGGAGTTCAGAGTAATTATTTTAGCATCTTCCTGCTCCAAGTATCCATTCATGCAACACATGTGTGTTGAGTGCCCTGCACATATAAAGCGGTGTATTGGGCACTGGAACTGCCATGTTAAATCTCTCAGGATCTGGACTGAAAGCAGACACCATTAAAGCTCCTTCAAGCAGAGAGAATTTAATGCAGGGAGTTGAATCCATAGGTGATAGAAGAGCCAAGGAGGCAAATGGGGGGAAGTGAGACAACTCAGTGATCGCCAATAGTAAGAGATCAGTACTATCCTTAAAGGAAAAGGGATAAAAAGAGGAACTTGTATTTCCAGAGCCCACTGCCAGGACCTCCTAGTGGAACCAACGTCATGGAGAAGCTGCCGAAGTAGGGTGGGTGGGTAGAGTGTGAAATATCCCTGGCTCCTTCCTTTTCCCGCCTTCCAGTCTTCCACCCGGGCCTCCCATTGGCTGAGCCTACCAGGAAACCAGAAGGCAAAGGAGCTTGGGAAATATAGTTCTCTGTGATTTGGAGCAGGTACATGGCTGGCACGAGCGGCTCTGCACAGTCCCTTGCTCTCTTGGAAAGATGTGGGTGCCGACTATTGCCTGGCACTACTCATAGCCTTGACACCCCAACTCCCAAACCAAAACTGAATCAGAGATCATGGTCTTCCAATTTTTTTTTCATACTTTGGGAGCTTGCCAAAGGGAAATCAAGTTCCCATTTCAGAAGGAAATCTGCTTAGTGGATGAAAAAAGTTGGATGAGTGAGTTCCCAGTGGCATCGCTTTTGCTTTAGATCCCCAAACTGAACTTAGCATTGCAGCTTCTTCCAGCCCTGGAAACGCCTTTCCCTGTAATAATAAGAACTGGCATTTACTGAATGTTTGGTATGTTACCATGCTAAGAGTTTCCCATGCATTATTCCATCAAACCTTATAATCACTAAACCTTCTATCGATCCCCTGAAGTAGCTATTCTTATCACACTCAATTTATATATCAGCAATCCAAGGTTTAGCTAGGTTAGATCACATTCACTTAGCACATTGTCAGAAAGTGGTAGAGCTGGATTTGGCCAAAGTTACTCCAACTTCAGAACCCACATTGTTAGCCACTCCTCAATGTTACCTCCCGTTTATTTCTTTTGCACACGGGGGTTGCATAAGGAGGGTGTGTTTAATTGTGTGGCAGGTAAGAGAAAAATGACCCTATCTTAGGAAGGATATGGTTCAGCTGCCAGAGACCCAACTCTGAATAATGGTAGCTTCAGTGAGATAGACACCTACTCCTCTTGCAGGTAAGATGCTGGCTGGTATGACACCTCTAAGCGTTTCCAGGGGTCAGGTTTCTTCTTCTTTTCTTTTCTTTTTTTTCCTTCCTCATCCTTAGGGTGTTTTCATTGTTTTGACACTTTCCTGGGCATTTCAGTGCCAAGTCTTGGTCACTGCAAAGTCTGGAAGGAAATGCCCCTTCACTCTAAGGGCACGACCTGGAAATTGCAGGTATTTTTCCCTGCCTTGTTGGCCAGAACATCATCGCCATGTCAACAGAGTCCCACCTAACTACAAGGGAAGCTGGAAAGCGCAGCCCAGCTAAAATATGATGGTCCTATGGATGCTGCAGAAGAGAAGAACCATCATGGAGGCACAGCCATCTCTGATTCAGCTTGCAGATACCTTTCTTTGAACTTCTGTGAGCTGATTGAAAAGCTTTTCCATTTTTCATTTCAGCAAATGTGCAGATCTTCACTTTGGGCTAATTTTGTCTTCAGTTTACAGATGAGGTAACTGAGAGCAAGAGACGCGGCGTGACTCGCTCCAGCGCTCACCAAATGAATTGATTATGTGGGGAATGAGGTTTGGATGGGGATTAAAATTAATTCACCAGTGACCACTCGCTCATGAATTTTTTTTATATTATATAAATGGCTTTTTGCTTCCAGATATAACCTCATTACCGCGTTAGTGTTGGATAACAATTTTTTGTGTAATGAAGAACCCCAGGCCTATAAATGCCCTTTGTTTCATGGTCCCTGCTGTGCAACTATTAGAAATGATTACTGAGGATCTTACCCAACCCAAGTTTTTGACATTTATGTAATTATGGCAAGTCTGAACTAAATAATTCATATGAAACAACAAAAAAATTAGGTGGAGAGCTTAAGTGTCTTGAAGGTTTAGCCAAGAAATATTTGTTTTTGTGGACAGAAGCTCATTTCATCTAGCTCAAGCCAAGAGGCTCAATTGTTGCATGCACCTGATAGTGTCCTGTGCATTCAAGGGCTAGAAACAAAATTTGGGATATCCCATTAATTGGAAAGTCATGGTCTGGGCCCCTTCGTTGTACAGAGTTGTGTAGGGAAGCAAAAGTGGTCATGATATAAAAATAATGACCAATAAATTCATCGTGTATTCACATATTCCCTCCCCAGACATCCTACCCCACTTCCCACAAGCGCAATGACCCACCAGTGCATCAACCCCCCTTGTTGGACACTCCTTCCTAGGTTGCCAGATGCTGTGGGTTGCTGACAGACCTATGCAAATCTGATGCAAATGGATCGCAAAGTGGAATTGCAAATCTCACAAAAGATGCAGGATGAAAATTTTGCTGGAGAGCAGCTCTAATTACAAGCAAAGCATTTGATGGATGGGAATGTGGTAGTCAGCCAGTTGACGCGACAGGTGCTTCGAGCAAGAATGATTTGTGTATCAAAGGATTAAGAGAGGCCCTTAGGAAAATTGATGAAGCCCTCCAGTATTTCTGAAAAATTACCCTCTCTATGATCCTGGTGCAAAAAGTCAAATGTGAAGGGAATGTGTTGTACTGTGGTATCGTCTTATATCTCTATGTGTCTGTACCGTGGTATCATCTATCTGCCCGTGTATCTCTTCAGTTCGCCTTGGAAAACCTGCCAAAACTTGACTCAAGCTTTGTTCTTTCTAAGAATAAGAACCTGGTTGACATTATAGCTGGACTGTTGCTAGACATGATAAAATAACTTGTTTTTATGATTTTCAGTTTGAAGAGTTTTCAAACCCCTCAGGTCCCTTGAACGTTTTATTAGATTGTGAAGTTTATTGAATATTCTTTCTTCCCAAGTGGGGTTGGAGATCCTGGTTTGCCTGGCAGCCATTTGGGGTTCTCTGGCTGGAGGGGGCTGCTGGGCAGGGGAGGAAATGATAGGAGAGCATCAAGTCTTGGCAGCTTATCTGGGCACCAGAGTCATGGCATGATGCTGCTGCTGATAATCAAAACAATAACAACAAAAGTTAATTGGGCCGTTAGTACGTTCCAGGCACCATGCCAAACACTTTGCGTGGGTTAGGTCATTCACTTCCCAGATAACACTATAAGGTTACTACTCTTTTATCCCCATGTAACAGTTGAAAGTATTAAGAATTGGTAAAGTACAGTATTTTGCCACGAGACTTCAACCTTTAGTCTTTTGGGAGACTAAATTCTCCCTTTTTTTTTTTTTTAAATTGGGGGAAGAACGTTCAACACAACATTTAACATAATTTTGAGTGTCCGAGCTGATTGTTGACTCTCGGTACGATGGGTTACAGCAGATCTCTAGAACTTATTCGTCTTGCATAACTGAAACTTCATGCCCATTGAACAGCAACCCCCCCCAACCCCTGCTTTCTCCCTCCCATCCCCCAGCCCCTGGCAACCATCATTTCACCATCCGGTTCTATGAGTGCGGTGATATTAAATACTTCGTATAAGTGGAGTCATGCAGTATTTGTCCTGCGACTGGTTTATTTTACCAAAACTAGTGTCCTCCACGTTCATCTGTGTTGTCACATATGGCAGGATATCCTTCTTTTTTTTTTTTTAAGGCTGAAGAATATTCCATTGTGTGTATATATCACATTTTTTTTAATGCTCCATTCCCTTCTGATTCTTGCAAGTTGACCAACGCAGGGAAGGAAATGGTAGATGGCATAGCACAGATTTGCAGTCCCAGTCAGTCAGGATTCACATCTTAGCTTGCTACTTACTAGTTTAAAAACCTTGGGGAAGTGATTTAACCTGCGTCACGTAATCACTGTGACTGTGTATGTGTGTGTGTGTTGAGAACACTTAAGATCTGTAGTATAATGTTATTCACTATAATCACCATGCTGTGTGTTCGATCCCCGGAAACTTATTCATCTCGTAACTGGAAGTCTGTGCTCTTGGTCAGAATAATTTTGATGTTGTTTTTCTTCTTATGGTCTCATAACCAAATCTGGCCAAATCTCCCTGCTTTCACCACCTCTCCCAAGTTTTGCTCAACACAATAACTCGCATATGCACTGCACTATGAAAAATACAAAAGATTTTACATTTATCCTCCTATTTCAGACCCAGAATGTCTCTGTGATGTAGGAATGAATGATTAGCGCCATTGGCAGATATAGAAAGTGAGGCTCAGAGAGGTTAAGTCTCTGGTATAAGGTTGCACAGCTGGTAAACATCCTTCTGATAAGCACTTAATATCACTCCTAACCCCAAACTTCTGTTCTACTTGCCCATCTCAGTCATTGTAAGCCTGCCAGTGCCTGTCTTAGAGCCTAGCTGGTGGAGGCAACCACTTATTTATTCTTGCCTATTTCCCTACCAACTTAAGATTTAAGAATGGGAATCAAGTGAACACTAAGCTGGTTTTCTTAGTGAGTGCATCCTTAGGTCACTTAGATGCCAGGCTGTCAGGAGAGGCTAGCCATGTCTCTGTAAACTCAACAATCATCCTGCTGATGGTTTCCTTATGTATCACCCAAGCATAGCAAATGCAGTTACCCAATGACATCCGTGCCCAAAGTTGAACTTATTTACAGTAAGTACACCTGCTTCTCCAGTAAGGAGCTCCTGTGTAATTGAGTGGACCAGGCAAGAATTAGATCTGGGCCCATGATCTATACACCCTGCCCATAGCTTAATCTATGTCAATTATTTCCACTGATCGCTGTTCTGTAGCAAAATGTAACCATGTGGCTTTCGGAAGGCCAAACAGAAGGGGCAGTGGCAGATACATTCGGGGGAGGGTCATCAAGGTGGCATGACTTGTCAGCCCGAAAACTTTGGGTGTGGGCTTGGGTATTTTTCTCATAAACTCCCAGTGCCTTCCTCCCCCTTTCCCGACATCCTGGGCATCTTCTTCTCTGGGGAGCTTTCCTCTCCCCACCTCGCGACAGTGTCCAGCCTGTATTGAGACATCTTTATTTGTCCGTCTCTGACTAGTTTCCTGGACACAAGGGCTGTGTCTTGTTTATTTCTGCAGCGCTGGCTTGTCATTCAGGGCTTGGCACACGGGAGCCATGCAGGCATTGCTAAATTGTTGACTTGGAAGTAACGGGAAGGAAAGAGGCAGAAGATCTCCGCATGCACACCCTCCCCATTAGCTTGCCTCTTCTTCCTTGCTCGTGTCAGCACGGGGCGCAACATGATTTGTTGCCAGTAATGAACTTGGTGCTGGAAGTGAGATGGGTTGTGAAAGGTAATCTGAACTGGCCCAGAAACAAGCCCTTGATCAGTTTGTCCAAAGCTTTGTTTCCTTCCGTCCCTACCATCCTCCTTCCCTCCCTCCCTCCCTCCCTTCCTCCCTTCCTTAACTGGGACCCTGGATATTATATTTTTCTTTTGGAGAGTCCAGTCGTATAAGTAACAAAATGAAGCTCTGAGAAGTCCTGACATAAGAGAGAAACTAGAATCCTTTTCCTTACTTCAGTATTTTGCTAATTATACCATCCCCCCTCTTTAGCAAAACCCAGTTGAAAGTGTTATACTCCTGCTCTGGTGGAGGGGTACATGACAGGGTTGGTAGGGGTGGGATTGGTCTCCTTTGGAGACTTTTATTGTCCTCTTAGTGAGAATGTAGTTTCTAATACTCTTTGCATCTGAAGCTTATTGGTGTCACGGAACTGAGCTCTACTTGGGGAGAACATGAGCGTGTCTGAAGATACCTGAAGATACCGTCATATCCCATAAACTCATTTTACTAGGTTTCTCAGATTCTATCAAATGGAGTAGATCATTTTTTTTTCTTCCCCTGGTGAGGGCACATCAAGGAGGCCCCTTGATGAGCTTAGTTACTGTTCCCTGTTTCCTTGGGGCCTCTGCTGAGAAGAAAGCAAGGGGAGTCCCGCTGTGGTCTCTTGGTCTCCCCAAGTCATGCTCCCCCAGTGCAAAGAACCCCTTTGGGTATTAAGGAGAAATATCTGAAGGACCCGTTCGTATTTGAAGGTGATGGTGATGATGGTGTGACTAACAGATGCAGTTTCTTGAATGTCCCCATGTCCCTGGATTTCAGGCAAGGCGTTGGCCGCAACTCATGAGGTCCTACTTGATTATGATCACAAGCATGTGAGGTAGAAGTTATGATGCCTGCTTCCTCTGTCTGGAGCCGAGACTTCGACAGTAAGGAACTGACTAAAGACTATGCAGGAAATCAGTGGGAGAGGTGCGATTTGAACATAGATTCTCATGGTGGGGCCCTGGTGGGGGTGACCAGGTGAGGCCCACTCACAGAGCAGGCCGGAAGCTGCCGGGTCTTTATCAGGAAGTGTCTGCATTCACTTCTCTGGTGATTTATTCCCAGGAAGACTTGGCTATTGGAAACGAGGCCCAGGCTTGCTTTTTCTTCCTTCTTGTGGAATGAATGCAATATATGTTCGCATGGGCGCCTGCGTCTGTGTCCAGGCTCATGTCCTTATGCATACCTGCCCTGTGCCCATACCTATATGTACACTGACGCCTATACCTGGTACCACTGTCTACACCTCCGTTCCTGTCCATCTGTATGTCTGTACCTGTATTTGAACTTACCCTAGACCAGGGTTTCTCAACTTCGCTACTGTTGATACTTGGGGCTGGATAATTCTGTCATTAGGGACTGTGTATAGGATGTTCACCCGCATTCCCGGGCTGTACCCACTAAGTGCCGAATAGCACCCCTGAAAGTTGTCACAACCCAAAATGTCTTTAGCCAGATATCGCTCCCACACCCCCCAGAGTAAAATGATCTCCCCCCACCATTGACTCTCAGTGAGGGAGAAATGAGGTAAGAGGCACTGACTCAGTTTTGGCAAAGGCCCTAAGACTATAGATTTCAAAGGACCTTTACATTTCAGAGCAAAAATTGCCCAAGCAAGCTTTTCAAAGGAAGTGGCTAAAAACCAGATAGTTGTTCCAATGACCTTAACCAAAGAGACACCACAGAGAAGTCACCTGCCAAGCGATGCCGCGGGACAAGCCTCCTTTGCCCCCTCTCAGAGTCCAAATCATCACTTCTCCCTTGATTTCTTCTTTTCATTTATTCTTGGCCTGGCCAGGAAGGAGATGGCCGGCAGCGTCCATGGTCCACACATTTATCACTTTAGTCATTTTGTTTTTACTCCATAAGCAACCCTGTCTCTATCTAATCAGGGGGCTGCTTCCTGTTTTTGTTCACTGCCATTTGTCCTGCTGGAGCGATTTTTATCATCAAACAGTATGAAAATAGAATGTTAGGGATTGGCACCCCTCTCCTGTTGAAAGGCCATGGGGCTGGCCAGTTGGCTTGGGCAGAAGATACGGAAGTAGCCTAAGACCCAGGCATGTATTGTCTGCAGGACAAAAAAGAAGCCTGCCCCTCATTCCCTTCACATGGACTCCCCTCAAAAAATAAAAATAATGATGCAATTTGTTTAAACCTAGCGACATGTATTTACAAGCACTTCGTGGTCATTCTTCCTGGAGAGCGGGGGGAATTTTCATCGTTTGATGAATGGGTTCCTTCTGCCATCTGGAATGTGCACAAAGGTGGGCATTCCCATTCAGGGGTGGCTCTTGACTTCCTCCCTGGTCAACGTCTGCAGCCCGGAAGGAGCCACGGTTCTCGATGTTGCCGCAGAATGGTGGTATGTGGGTGAGGAGGTGCTGATTCCAGATCTCTGGGCAAGCAGGAAAGCCCAATGACGTGAATGCCTCTAAAGGACTTTCTCCATGGGCCCAACAGTTTTGGCATAGCATGACCTTAGGCTACATACTATCTGCCGGTGGGAAGAAGGGTGGCCATGGTCAAAATGTGTTCTGTTGCTGTTAGTCCCCCTCTGTGACTTCTCGTTCAAAGTATTGAGTCAGTGCTCTTGTGTTAAGCACCTGCTGGGTGCCTGGCATCAGGAGAGCTACTTTGGGGAAAGAGCAGGAAACAGAAGACCAAGACAGAGAAAGCAGAGTCTCTACATAGTGAATAGTTTCTTATTTTTCAAGACTCAGCCACACTTCCATTTCTTTTATACCTTCATCGACAAACCCTTCTACTCCAGCTCCTCTTTCTCATTAAAAAAAGAGAAAACAGCCAGAGTTCAAGACCTCAGTTACACATCATTATAAATTTGACCTGTGGTTGTAAATATGTGGCTCGCACACCTTCATCCTCCATGCCGGACCCACGGCAGACATTGATGACATCCTTTGCCCCATCTCTCTCTGTGACTTTAGGATTCTTCTCAAAAAAGCATTTCAAAGTCAAAACTGTTACCTCCTTGTCCCCACTGGAAGCTCCCATTCCTTCAGAATGCCAAGCAAAGAGCAAACCAGTACAATTTATTCACACCAATGTGCAAGCAGCTCTTAATATCTTCCTGAGTTTGGAGTTGCCCGATAAAATCCTGGATGCCGAGTTAAATTTGGAATTTCAGATAAATAACTATTAATTTTTAGTATAAGTATACCCCCAAGTATTATTGCACGGGACATACTTATACTAAAAAAATGATTTGCTGTTCGTCTGAAGTTCAAATTCACCTGAGAATCCTGTATTTTTCTTTGCAAAATCTGATGCCACGATCTAACGTCACCTTTTAAAAACAAAGTTGGGAGGCCCTGGCCTATATTAATCTGTAATGTTGCCATTTCAGGCCTGGGCCATGGTGGTGTGAGAATTTTGCTAGTAGATCTTTGGGAGGGGAAGTGGTTTAGGGCCTGCTGTGATGCAGGATGAGAGCCTTCCTTTGTCTCAAAATTACACCCCATCTTCCTACCCAGCCTGTAAGACAAGTGGTAGGAACCGAGACACATCAGGCTCACAAAGCTCACTAGCCTTTGGATAAATAGCCCCTCCGGCATTGCTTTGGGAACAGGAACTGGCAAGACAGCCAGTTTTGAGCCCACCAAGTCTCCCTGTCACCCATCCTGTCTTTGAGGATGTGGACTTTTTTTTTTTTTTTTCTCAAGAGCACAATGGTAGGGATCCGGGAGGAGGGAGACAGGCAGAGCCCCAAGGGATCTTAAGATATCTGTGCACGGTTCTGGATGCTGAGGTCCAAGACGAAAACACTCTTCTGCGTTTGCCTTGGCTGTGTCCACGTCACTTTCTCAGACGGAGCTGGTCTTCACCTGGCATGTACAGGGGTGGCCCTCCTGGTTGTTTCCAGCCAGCGCACGTTCTGATGGATGGCTCCATGCCCCGCAAGATGTAACATATTTTGCATACTACCTGATTTTAAAGTGTGCAAAGGTGACAGGTGGGCATGGCTGTTTGATAGCAAGTTGTCTGTCTTGGCTGGCAGTTCCCAAACTTTTCTGCCCGTTCGAGTCCTATGGAGATGCTTGGGTTGCTTCCCCAGACCAACCAACTCAGAATGTCCAGGGGGTGGGAGCCAGGCCGAAGCACTTTTTTTTTTTTTTTTTTTTTTTTAAGATTTCTAGGTGATTCCAACATTTGGCCAAATTTGAACCACTGGTCTATATGCTAGACGTGTTTCTTCGGCTTCAGCAAACATGTTCTCGGTGAGCTAGACACCCAGGGATGTCACTGGGGGAAAGTTGCCCTTCCTTGTCCGGCTGGGGGGGAGGAAGAGGGAGGAGGGAGGGGGTCCCCTCAGGATAGAGTGGCATTGTTTTGTATCAGTTTCTGGCTTTCTAGCTTGGCTGAGCTGAGGGAACAAAGAAGGCTTCATGCAGGACAAAAGCGCACTGTTTCACCTAATGAGGAACAGTTGAGAGGTCTGGAGACAGCACCCCATCAGTGAGGGACAGAGGGCGGCAGAAGAGAGGCTTGTGGGGCCCGCCTAATGAAGACCAGTTGAGAGGTGCCGGCCAGACACCAGACTCGCCTTTCTTTGTGAGCCCCCAACACCAGCCCCTCCCACCTCTCCTGTCTCAAGAGGCTTGTCCCCCCTTCCAGCGAGAGAGAGACATGCTCGGATTCATCTGTCACAGTGACGGGTCCTGACCTTGTGACCTCCTGAGCCATGCCCTCTGGCCCCTGGATTTGACCTTTCCAAAGAGCCCCCCATCCTCGGCCAGAAGGTCCCTATTGACGACCTGCTAGTGGCCACCTGCTGAAGCTGCCCCTGAGAAATAAAAGCCAGCAAATGATTCACCGGGGACTCTTTGAGGCTTTGCTGGATGGAGTGCTGTGTCCGGGGCCCACAAAACCAATCTCTCTAATTGTCTGTCGCAGGACGCCTTTCCGCTTCCTTTCAGGACGCAGAGCTTCGTTGAACTTGGGGGCTTGTAAAAAGCAGCACTGTGAGACCGAGAGAGAGAGAGAGAGAGGGGAAGAGCTGCTGGAAGGGTCTCTGATGTCCCTGGCTAGTGTCCAGGCCCGGCTGGCAAGAGGACAGCATGGGCAGGGGCAGGCAGCTGAGCTGGAAGGATTTTACTCTCCCGGCGCACAAACTTCCAGAAACGTGGCTGGCTTCTGCAGAAGGTCCCACATTTAGGCCTGCCTGGGAACAAAGTGCTCTACAATCAGGCCCGCATTTACCCAGATTGTCGAGCCCCCACAGGGCAATGGAGAGCTTGTATCATGCATAATCGCCCTTTGTGGGTTAACATGTTCAAATATTGGTGATTTTGTATAGTTTAAACTAATAACTGAATTTGGATGGGTTGGATCTTCTCTAAGAAAGACGTGATGGTATGTCAGTTGTCTCTTGCTGTATAACAGCTTTCCTCCAACTGGAGGGGCTTAAAAAGGCAAACATTTATCATCTCACAGTTTCCGTGAGTCAGGAATTTTGGAGCTGCTCAGCTGGGCAGGTCTGCCTCAAGGGCTCTCTTGAGGGTCTAGCCAAGATGTCAGCTGGGGCCGTGATCTCATCCGAAGGCTTAGGCTTGACCGGGGTGGGAGGATCCACTCCCAAGGCGGTTCGCTCACAGGGCTGTTGGCAGGAGCGTCGTCAGTTCCTTGCCGAATGGGTCTCCCCACAGGGCTGCTTGAGTGCCCCACAGTTTGGCGGCTGGCTTCCCTCAGGATGAATGATCCGGGAGACAGAGTGAGAAGGAAGCTGCATTATCTCTTGTGAACCCCTTCTTGGAGGTCATACTCTGACATTTCCAGAACATCCTATTGGTTGCACAGGTCAGCCCTGTTCCACACAGGAGGGGAGCATACAAGTCTGTGAGTACCCAAAGTCCAGGGTCACTGGGTCCCATAGAGAGTCAATGCCATGTGATGGTTTACTGCTTCCCTGGCCATGTCCTCCCTGCACTTCTGGATGTATCTTGATGTTATTTGAAGGCTAAGTCTCTTTGTTACCTCTCTCCCCGTGCCTCCACTCTACTAAACAGGGGTCTGGTTAGCCAATAACTCTTACAACTTGTAGCTGGAGAATAGCAGGGACAGACAGTGTTGGCAAACACAGATGTCCTTCACTGTTCGGCATCTAGCACGCTGGTGCCCAGATCCTCATTTAGGGGAATTTTAAGTCTGGCAAGAGGAATGTTAGTATAGCATGTATTTTTGTAATTAATTTATTAGATACAGTTAAACCTCCCAAGAAACTCTGGCTTATACATTTTTCTACCAGCAACCATATAAATGACCTACTAAGCACCGAACAAGAAGTGAGAGCTGCTAATATTTATCAGGTGTTTACTGCATGCTGGACCCTTGGCTCAGGGCTTTGCCTGTCGGATCTCATCTGATTCTCATGATAACCCCAGAGCACTGTTATTACCCGAGTTCATAGAAAATGAGATTCGGATAGATTAAACCTTGTCCGTGCTCACAGGGCTGTCAAGAGTTAGGATTTGAAAGCAACTGTGTGATTTTGGAGTCTGAACTTCTAACACTGACAATGAACCAGTTTGAATGAAGGGGCAGGGAGATTTGAATAGGTGGCCCCTAATATCCATTCTGTGCTACGATTCAGTGCTTCCAGACTTGGTTGCTTTATGTCACTGCAGGCTAGGCTCTCTGGAGGCTGATGCTGAGATGGAGATTAGTGCACAGGAAGTTTATTAGGGACAGCTCTCAGGGTCCACACCCATGGAGAGGAGGGGAGAGAAGCCAGGATGAGTTGGAGGAAGAAGCTGATTTGCAGTGCAGTTCTGGGGATAGCCTCGGCCAACCCCATGGCACACTCCAGAGCTGAGACTGGCCCTTCATAGATGCCCTGAGTTGTGGGGAGGAGTCTGGTCTTTTATGCCCTCCTGATTAGTCACTGAATGTGGCCCTCTTCCATCTTGGAAGTCCCCAAAGTGGGCTGATTCCTGAGGAACCACCTCTCAGCAGGAGTTCTAGCAATGATGAGAAGGGAGACCTGGGTGGTACCTCACCACATTCTGTGCCAGTTTCTGATCTAATTGAGAAAGTCATATATAGTCACATAGACTCAGAGACGTAGAGACACGTACACAGACACACCTGCACTCATACTCGGCAATCCCAGGCGCTACTAGATTGTGGGTTCAGTCATAAGAACTCACCTGAGTGTTTGGAAGAAGGAAAAAAGATACATTAGAGAGTTTCACAAAAATTTCTTCCTTCTGAATTGCCCCCTGTGATCAGTGCTGAGCCCCTTGATTTCTACCCTTGGCACAGACCCATCCAGCACAGAATATCTCCACACACGGTGCACAGTGCAACAATATACACAGATTCACAACAGGACACACAGCGTATATCCCAACACCTGCATACGGACACAGACACAATCCATTCGCACACACACTCTAGCGGGTCCCTACAATATCCCCACATGTGTGTGCCCCTATGCACAACACACATATGCCTGTTCACACACAACGCGTAGCGACAGTACCCGACATGCTTGCATGCGTACACGAACATAGACAGTGGAGTTGGTCTAAAGTCAGTGAGCAGATCTCTTAAAGATGAAATTATCTTTGAAACACTATTAAAATGCCCCCTTACAGGGAGACACATGGCAAACTAGACAAGTTTATGGGAACAACGGAGGCACATCCTACTTCCTATGCCTCCCCCAGGGTGTAAGATGCTCATTGAGGAGCATGTCGGGCAAAGTTCTGGTTACATTAGTCGCTTCCTCTCTCTCTGTCTCCCTCTCCCCCCACCTTCCTTGTCCTCTCAGTAGCTGAGTTCAGTGTTGGATAGACAGGTGATGTTTCTGCACTCTGTCACATTGCCAGCACACACACACACACACACACACACACACACACACACACTCCAGTGGTGGAAGAGAATTCTAGGGAGGAGGAAGAAGGAAGAATTCCTGTCTTTTCCCCTCTGATGTCCCTTCATCTGAGCCACCGTTGTCCTCACCACCTCCACACCGGGTACTGTGTCTCCGAGCCTAGTTGTCAATAGGAGGAGAGTGTGGAAAAAGACTGCCAGGCCCAGCGAAGGCCTCTGTGGCAATTGCCAGTCAGCCTCTTACCCGGGAGCAGACACTTTGTAAGTCGGAAGGGGCCGTATCAGATCGAATAAGGCTGCCTCCTTGGCATCACCCATGGTTGGAACAGTGCATTCTCTTCCCTTTCTGGTCTTTTCCATAAGCAATGAGCTCTTTCTTCCCCTTTCCGGCTTCCCTGAACCCTCTTGCTTTGCCTGTTCAACATTCATTGTTTGGGACAGGTTGTTCCCTGCTCCCACACCCCAAGATCACCCCTCTTCTCTCTCTGGAAGATCCCTCCTGACTGTGGGCTGCCCATCTGTGAGTTCACCCTGCATTTTTCATCAAGGGCTTCTTTCTATCCCCAAGCCCCATTTCAGCGGTCTCCTCCTGCTTTCCTGCAGCTCATAACTCTTAGGCCAGGGGATTAACATGGTGATTTATCTGCAAAATTCCTTGAGTGAGGGATGAAGAGAGAGAAAAACCCACAGAAACCCTTGTCTCTGAATATTGAGTGGTTATTCTGTACACGTAGCAAATGATAAAACAAGCTCTAGGGGTCTGGGAAGGGGGGTTTTGGTGGTGACTGGATGGTTTGGGTTCAGTCAGGGTATTGTCATTCTGGAAAGTTCCAAGATTTCCTCCCCATCCTCTACCCAACCCATACTGATAGTCGGGCCTACTTTTGTAGGCAGTCTAACTCTCAATGTAACTAGTGTTCCCCCACCTCTTCTACCTTCTCTCAAGACCCCCTAACCCAGATGGCAGTATCTGTTGGCTCTGCTAAGAACCACGTGACCATCCTTAGGAGCATCATTGGACAAAGGACTAATGAAGCCGTCTTCCTGTATCACCTATCAAGGAAGAGGTGACAAAGAAAACAGGAAGAGGGGATGGAAACAGAAAGAATGATCAGAGTCTCTCCTCAGCCTGACTTTGGCCATGACAGTTATAATTTGAGATTAATACTCCTAACGAGTTCTGTACGGAGGACTCTATATGTCACTACCTGAAGCTCCTCCTGTTCTAAATTCCCTTTCTACTAGTTGAGGAGTACTCCTGGCTGGCTCAGGAGCCTGTGCCACCTGTAAGCCAGCTAGCCTCAGCCAAAGGCATGGTTTGCCAATGTAACATACAGAAGGACTGAAGGCACGTTTCCTCACTTCTCTTTAGCTTCCACTTAATGCTGGCGTGTCGAGGTCTCCAGAACATCAGGGAAGAGGGAGGTGGCAATGCCTTTTGGATATGGTACAGGTGCACAGGGAATGCATGGAGGGAGATTGTGGCACCCGGATCATGTGTTTCCTCATCAGAGTTGAGGCACAAGTTGGAGAACCCCTACGAAAAGGAGAAGTGCCTTGTGCTGGGCGAGGGCTGAGGGCCTCTGGGACCTGTGTGGTGTTACTGCTGTTGATCTCTGTAAAGGCTGGAGGAGCTAGGGAAGCTGAGAGAATGAAGAAACACAATTAATATGTGAGAGTAGAGAGCTTGGTAAGGTGGTAAGGGAGGTAGGTCACCCTCCCCCTCCCTGCTATCTTCCCTTCATTCCAGCTGTTGGCTCAAAAGGCTTCAGTGTGACATTCTAAAACGAAGCTCAGAGTTCACCAAAAGAGTCCTTGCCCCAGATTTTCAATCCCATGGTTTAACACTCTCCACTTAAAGCACTCCCCCAATGCCTTTTATTGCCTCTGTTTCAAAGAGTGTCAACAAGCCATTGGAGATCAATACACATTAGTCCATCTGTTTTCACATTGAGGCACTACCTTCAGCTTATGTCTTGCAATTGATTAATTACTTTAAGCACTGCCATTTTGATTGTGAGTTGAAGATCTCTTGCCTGATCTGCAGCCATAATTTAACTTGGAACCAACGGAGTTTTCCATAACAGCTCTGGTGGAGCATTGCTTCTCCCCAGGGTTGGCCAAACCAGAGACTAAGGTAGTGTGCTCCAATCCCGAGGGATCGAACCAGAACCATGTTTTCTGGTTTCCTGACTTGGTTCATCCTTTTGGGTACCACTGGCTACTGAAAGTCTAGCCCAATGCAAATCCATTCATTACCCAGGCTTTCGCAGAACTGTTTACCTTCTCTAGCCAGATGCCAGTACAGCTAGTTGAATGTGGAAGATGAGCTGGTGCATAATGAAATCAGGGAGAACTAATTCAGGTATTGTCTCCCCAAATGCATTAAGCTAGCTATTGATGATCAGACGCTGGAGGGCACCAGCAACTATGCTCTGATAAACAATATTTGATGTATAAAATATACTGGCATTGTATAGGGCCTATTTCTCCATGCTCCAGCCATTAATTCTTGACACCAGTTCCTGATGGTAATTCTGACGTGGAGTCAGATGACTGGGATCTGGGCTATTTCCACAGTTGAGTGTGTGGATGCAAAAGTACAAATTACTGAAGGTTCACCAAAACCACACCATGAAACCCTTAATTATCCCCATCTGCCAAGAGCATTTTAGCACAGATAATATGGCAATGAATACCCAAGGTGTCATTTATCTTTGGTTTTGGATTATGTCCTATGACCGTTTCTTTTTGCATCAGATTTTCCATACCCAATATTGTTGTTACTACAATTAATTTTACATAAAGTCACAGCATTGTAGACTTGCAGAACCAGAAAGCAGTTGAGGGATTTATTAGTCTCATGATTTTTATTTTTTTAAGTTAAAAACATTTTATTTTTGAGAGAGAGTACAAGCGGTGGAGAGGGGCAGAGGGAGAGGGAGGGAGAGAGAGAGAATCTTAAGCAGGCTCCATGCCCAGCATGGAGCCCAGTGCAGAGTCCAACATGGAGCTTGATCTCACAACCCTGAGATCATGACCTGAGCCGAAATCATGAGTCAGACGCTCAAGTGACTGAGCCACACAGGCGCCCTAAGTCTCATGATTTTCAGACCGTATGCAATAAAGATCTGGCGTTGTGGAGACGAGCCCTGGGCAGGAAAGACATTGGACGCATGTTTCCCATTGTATAGATAGCAAAACTGAGTCCCAGGGAGGGAATGAGAACTTCCAAGCTGGTTAGTAGCAGAGCTGGAGCTAGAACTTTGATCTTCTGGTTCTTAGAGAAAACAAATACCCATAACCAAGATTTAAGAGAATGATTAAAAAAAATGTACACTAGTCTCAAAAACTGACCCATAGAACTTATAGAGCCTTCAAAGTTTTGGTCCAAGAATTATAACGTAAAGATTTCCAATATAGAATGTTTAATAGGAATTTTAGAAATTTTAGTTATCACCTACTTTACCAGGGTTGACCTGCAAATTGGAGTTATAAAAATGCAGAGGACAAGCGTGCCAGGCAGACTGTGTGTGTGTGTATGTGTGTGTGTGTGTGTGTGTGTGTGTGTGTGTAACAGTGAAAGCCAAAAAGACTCAGAGACACATTGAAACAGAATGTTACAGGATAGACAGAATAAGAGAGAGTTTTTTTTTTTTAAAGAACGAGCACAAGCAGGGTGTGTGGGGGAGGGGCAGAGAAAGAGGGAGAGAGAATCTTAAGCAGGCTCCATGTTCAGCATGGAGCCCGATATGGGGCTCGATCTCAGAACCCTGAGATCATGACCTGAGCTGAAATCAAGAGTTGGATGCTTAACTGACTGAGCCACCCAGGTGCCCCAAGACAGAGATTTGTAATAGAAGTTTCAAAAGGGAAAAAGTAGACAGCCTCACAGGAAATCTGTAACCCCCAGGAGAAGAACTCAGGCTCTGGAGTGAGAAGGATCTAGATTGTCACCCTGTTTCTTCTATTGTCTACCAGCACATGGTTTAGGGGGAGACAATGCACTTCTTCAAAGTACACTTTCCTCTTCAGTAAAATACATTAATAATTTTTATT
>NW_027397103.1:6690034-6774850 GCF_003265705.2 Callorhinus ursinus | reverse complement strand
GCCAGTTATACAAAGCTAAAAATTTCCCATAAGCTAGAAATTTCCATTTCTGTCCCTATTTTTCAACACTGTTTTTGAATCAAGAATTCTTAGACTTTCTATACATGTCTCCAGGCGGTCCAGAAGTGATTTTCAAATACAGCAGCTTCTCACAGGTAGGATAGCAGTGCTGTTATTGCTTTGATTCTTGAGATCGAGAAAATATACCCGAAGTAATGCAAGAATGATAATTATAATTATACTCTGAGTTCCCAGATCTATGGCATTCTCCCACTGCATGGAGAAAAATCCTTTCGTCTTTTAGATGCAGCTGATTACAATGATTTTCCCTAAGTTGTCCCTGGCAGGTAATAATGGGGATTTGGATTCAGGGAGGGGACAGGAGAAAGGAGAAAGAAGCTACTATTTGCTTCCCTTATATCAGACATTTTACGTGATTTATTGCATTAACTCTTTAAGATAATCCTTTGATTCACATCTCCGAGTTACAGGCAGGAGACTTCAAGAGAGGACAGTGTTCTTGCTTGATGTGTGGCACAACCAGAAAGTGCTCATGCCAACCCGAGAGTTCAGTCTTCCCAGGAAGGGATGTGAAGAAAAATAACAAAGGTGGCGGCACCTGAAAACCCAGGACGGATTTTCAGGGTGCGGCTCCCTGAGCAGCTCGGTCAAGTGAATGCGGTAGCCACCCCCCCCCCCAGCCCCCATGGTTTGCTTTGTTTGCCTTATTTTCTGTGCAGGCCAACAAAGTACCCCAGCCGAGAGAAAGCTCCAAAACATACGAACCCCCAAACTTACCCAGCCAAGGAGCATCCAAAAGACCAATAATTCCCTGGCTCCCTAATTTGGCTGGGAATCTTTCTTTTCGGTAATCACTCCAGTATTCCTCCTCCCCCCTTTTTTGTTTTTTCTCACATGTCACCCTTGGCATGGTCCCGTGCCACCCAGCTCCCACTACAGAAGGGCTATGCGATTTCCCCCTAAAGCCAAATACCTTGGGTGTTAAAGTTGTGTCTTCTTAAAAAGGCTGCTGGTGGCTTAGCCACAGAAGGATGAATCTGACGCTTGCACTCCTCGCTGGGAAGGCACTTGGGGGATGGTGTCACCTGTCACTGGGAGACAAAGAAAGTCATGTTCCGCCACGCTGTGAATGGCAAATCTGTTGGAGTCCCTGACCTTGTTTGTTCAAATCCTGTCTCTTGTCTGACAGGGTGCAGGCGTGGGTTTTTGTTTTTGTTTTTACTTTTTTTAGGCTCTTTTCCAGATTTCTTTTGTGAACACTTACTCACGCAACAGAAATTTGGGGTTTTAGGACACCTGTTTCTAGAAGCTTCCATGATTTCATCTTTCTGCACGTTGCTCCCGAGAAGATGGGCTTCACATGATAGAGAGATTTATGAATCTACCCAGCAGCTTTCATAGAGTTAGCAGACTGAATGAGGAGACATCCTTTCTCTTTGACCTGTAGCAGAATTTTAGGGTGTGAAGAAACCATATCTGGCCTTATTGATCTGCTTACCTTCCGTCAGCCTGCAGATAAATGAGAACGAGTTTTATTTAAAGCAAGCAAACAATATTAATTATGAAGAACATGGTATTCAAAGCTCCAGGTTCAAACCCTGCCCCCTCCTGCCATGTATCCTTACTTGCCGTAGGGGCTTAAGTGACCTCTTTGATATTTAGTTTATTCAGTTTTTTTATGAGGGTGACGTGAGATCAGGTGTTTCAGAGTTACCGGCTCATAGTGCATGCTCCGAAAGAACGCTGACTGATGAGAACAAGGATTTCTTCACCCAACCCCATGGGAAGCAGTGGGCCAGTTTGATAGGAAAGGTAACCAAAAATGGGGGTGGCCAGTTCATTTGATCTCAAACAATCTGCACTTTAGAGAGAAAATGGTTTTTCCTAACTCACACCAGTGCCTCCACCTTTTGTTTCTTCTTATGTACCCTTTGTCTTTCTTTAGAGCTTTGCTCATGCTGTTCTCTCCACCTGAGCCACGCTTCCCTTCCTTTCCTTACCTCGTGAGCTCTTGCTTTTATTCCCCAGGCCTCAGTTTAGATACCTCCGTCTTTCTCTAGGGTTCCTTTCCTGCCCTTCTCCACCCAGCCCTGGTGACCCCCCCCTTTTTGTGGTCTCCTGCACCCTCTACTCACCCACCTCACAACGCTTAACCTATCCTGTTGCCACGGACTTTTCTGTGCCTCTCTTTCCCACCAGAGCTCAAGATCCGGAGGGACAGAGCCTGGGTGTTCTTCACGGTTGGATCCCCAGCCCCTAGCCCAGTTTGGGAACAGACCAGATGCTCAGCACACATCTGCTGGTCGAGTGAAGAATGCATGGGTGAACAGAAGTTCTGAGCACCACAGTGAAAGAGTCTCGGAAGATGATTACAAAATGGCGGCCACGGATTAGTCAGAAGGGAGACCGAGATGCCTGTGCCAGCTAACCTTTGTCCTCTCTCCAGTGGACCCTCCGGTGAGGGTTCTGTGTCAAGGCCTGGCACCATCAGATGGTGAATGGCCTGATGGAGGCTCCCCATTAAAAACAGAGCAAGTCCCCTGGCCTGCCCAGAGGAGGCCTGCTTCTCCCCGCTGCTCAGGCCTCACTCCTTGCCTGGGGTCTTTCCTCCATTTTTCTGTCTGGGGCCCTGTCTGCTCTTGGAGTCAAGAGGGGACTGTCTGCACCTTCTGTGGAGACAGCGAGGGAACATGACGTCTCACTCTGGCCCCAACCCCGAGCGTCATTGGTGTTGGCTGGGGATCAAAGCCGCTGTTCCATTTTTAACCTTCATCAGGGCCCCACCTCACCCTGAGCATGTGTTCCCGACATTTCATTGTGTGCCAGGGGGATAAACAAAACCCACCCCCTGAGTCTAGGGAAGGATGCCTTCGGGGGAGCTCTGAACCCGGCTGAGGCAGATAAGTGTTTTTCCCACCCAGGGCCCCCCTTGAGCACTGTGGTTTTTCCTGAGCTTACATGACACCACCATAAGGGAGATGGATGGCTTTATTTTTGTGCAGAACAAATCTACAGATGGTGACCCCCGACCAAAAAAAAAAAAAAAAAAAAAACCCAAAAAACAACAACAGAAAAACAGAACCTAGTGTATGGAGGTGGGAGGTCGGGGGTAGGGGAGTCTGTCTTTGGCTGTGCTCTCTCTCCACGTCCCCTACCTTTCTTCTTCTCTTGAGTTGCCTATAAATGCCACCAATGTCCCCCTCAGTTGGTTATCGGGGATTTTGACAGGAGACCATTTGATTTTCAAACTACCTGCTAATCAAGGTACCAATAAATACATGCTTTTAGAATTTTCAAATAATTGAAAATAGGTGTAAGGCAGAAAGATGGTGTCTGGTACAAAATAGGAACTCAATATTTGTGGAAGGAAGGAAGGAAGGGAAACAAAAATCCACCTACAGTCCATCCCTGTTAATATTTTGGTGAACACTCGTCTATATTATGTATGTATATTTGAGTGACATATACAAATAGGATCATACTATAGTCCATGTAATATATTCATACTTTCTACATGTGCATAATAAATACTATACCGTATTCTGCTACACGAATACACGTAGTAGAGTCACAATGTGCATATACGTGCCCTGTACACATACATTATATATACACATATAAGAATATATTGTCTACCATGCTGCACTGTGCTGTTCTATAATATAGTAGCTATAAAAAGCATAGTAGTGTGTTCATACCGTAAGCGCAAAGAGGATCAAACTGTTCACCGTGTTTCAGAATCTGCTTTTTTTTTTTTTTTTTCACCGTGCCCTGGGCATCTTTCCATGTCTATGAGCGTAGAACAAATTTATCGCAATTCACCGCTTCCATTTGTGAAGCGGTGCTATTTACTGACTTCACCAGCTCCAGAGAGCTGGTTTTGAAATCCCCACCTTAAAGTTGGCTCAGACTCTCCTTTTTCTCTTGTGACTCTCCCTCTCGGCTGTCTTCAGGTCGCATGGAGTCAAGGTCACAGTTTTCTGCTTTCTGGATCGCAACCTTGTCCACATTGGGAGAGCAGATGCACACTTGCTGGATCCTGTGGATTTCTCTGGGATGCTTCCGCTTGGACAAAACAGCCCTCTCTTTGCCTTTATCGATCTCAGTGTTTGTTTCTTTGTGGAAATAGTTCCTGAATCAGACTTTCAGGGGATGAGGTCTGCAGATTTACAATTTTTAAAGAGCTCTGTGCGTATTCTGATGTACAGTCTGTGTATTCTGATGTACAGTCAGAACCAAGAAGCATGGTAAGACATGGAGAGAAATGCCCTCTGATGTCCCAAAGGGTCACAATGTCATTCTACCTTTGACCTTGCAAAAGTGACTTAATTTGTATGCAACACGGTTTCCTCGCCTGGAAAATTGGGGAAATTATCATCGAAACAGGCTTCCTGGATTATTATGAGGACTAAAGTAAGTAAGTGCCCGGTACACAGTAGCTGCTTAAAAATGTCAGCTTTTATTATTTTCCAAGAGGCGTTGGATCTAGCAGATGGTAGGCTCTGAAATTAGCCATTTCTGGGTTTGAATCTGAACTGCACCTCTTTGCAGATGAGTGACGTAAATCCTATGAGTTTCCATTTGCTCATCTGTAAGTTGGAGCTGAAATATTTATCAAAGGTTATTGTCATAAAGCTCTAAGGCATTCAAATGGTAGTTGCTCTTAGGGTTTACTAAATTCTAACCTTCTGTCATCAAATCCTAGGAAAGGCTTGACTTGTCTACTATTCCCACATCTGTGGCCATGTTTTCAAGGCTCTTGTGCCCTAAGACAATGCCCACTGATATGTAGAAAACATGGAGACAAGAGCCAGAAACTTCATTCTAATCCAACCTTTCCTATTTACTTCCCGAATGACCTTGGACAAGGCACACAGCCCCTCACTTTTCTTGTTTCTCAATGGTTGATACTATTTATAATAAAAGCAACTCTGAGTATACTCTTGGTAGTTAGCAGTTTACAAAGCATTGTTCATAGTCTGTATTCTCCCTGAACATCCCAGCCAATGGTGGGGGTTCATAAATACACATTTAATACAACATTCTATCAAATTTGGAACCCTTTTGGAATAGCTTTATTTTTCTAAATTAGGAAGCAAGTTGTGGGCAGAAGGGTGGAAATGGGTGTTACTACTTACTGGGCTAGTAAGAGTATTCCATTGTTAATCCATTCAGCAAGCATTGTATGGTTGCCTGTAATGTGCTAGTCATCGTATTATGACTTGAGGATAAAATAAGGTACTATCATTGCTCTTGGGAGTCTAGTCTGAAGGGGGAGATGTACTTGGCACATTTAGTAAACTGGAGTGGTGGCAGGTGGTCTAATCAAGGTGTGTGCAGTGTAAATGGGAGGAGCAAATACTTAATCCTGCTTGCAGGACAAGGTGGGTGGTGTTCACAAGATGTTTTAAGCCAGAAAATCTGAATTCATCCTCTGTGATGAGTTCGCTAGATCAAAATGGGGGCTGATGGGGTGAAGGTCAAGAGGCAGCTCTTGGCAGATGGTATCCTGTGTTTAAAGGCTAAGAGGCAAGACCCATTATGGTATTTTCAAGGTACTCTGACTTGTCTCAAGAGCAATTTGTGCAGGAGAGCAGGAGATGAAGCTGAAACAGTCAGCAGGGGCCAGAGTTTGGGGAACTCTGAATTCCCCGTTCAGGAATCTTCCTGTTCAGAGAGCAATGATGGTTTTTACATGGAGGAATACAGTGGTCCAAATTGTGTTTCTGGATGACTGGACTTGGTAGTTTCTTTGTTTGAGTTCTCTAAAGTGCAGATCCTGAGGCGAGGATTTGGGTTGATGTGATTTATTTGGGATGGGACCTCAGGAGGGGAGTGGGGAGGGAGGCAGGGAAGGGGAGAGAGCCAGTGAAGGGTACATTACGGGGCGTGGTGGTGGTGGGGCTCCATTCCTTCAGATCTCTGGGTGACATTGTGGAAATCTCGGGTTTCTGCCTCCGTGGCTGAGAAAGCTGAGGTATTTATCCATTGGCTCCCCCCATCCCTGGTTGAAGGATGCTCGTAGGGTATCCACTCCCTACTCCCCGGTACTCCCTCTATGTCCCTCCTGGGCTAAGCATACTCTGAGCCAGAGAGCAACCTCGGACAGAGAGATGAAGTGGTCGGGGTAGGAAGCCAGGTGTAGGGATTATCACTGAAGCTTAAGTGAGATCTGGGGTAGACTGAGGGGTTGTGAGCAGGGCATTGACTGGGGCTGCCTTGTGGGGAGAGGGGAGGGTGCAAAACCAGAGGGAGACATGATAAACACCTAAATTAGGGCAGTTATGGCAGAGACGGAGGGGAGAGGGTCACTGATTCTACTGAGTAGCACCCATAACAGTCACAAAGTGGACAATGGCCCTTTACAGTCACCGAGGAAGTGACACAGGGATTCCTCAGCCTGAGCAGACAGGTGACACCTACCTGCAGATCCACTCTAGAACGGCTCTTAGTTCATGTTTTTCTACTTTCTCCGCCTTCCTATTTCCTGGACATCAGTGATGTGTTTTGACTCTTTGATTCTGTCCTTCTAAAAAATACAGCCTGTGGTGTGGTTCGGTTCTGTTCTTTTCTTTTTCTTTCTTTCTTTCTTTCTTTCTTTCTTTCTTTCTTTCTTTCTTTCTTTCTTTCTTTCTTTCTTTCTTTCTTTCTTTTTCTTTCTTTCCTTCCTTCCTTCCTTCCTTCCTTCTTTCTTTTTCTTTCTTTCTTTCTTTCTTTCTTTCTTTCTTTCTTTCTTTCTTTCTTTCTTTCTTTCTTTCTTTCTTTCTTTCTTTCTTTCTTCTTCCTTCCTCCCTCCCTCCTTCCCTCCCTCCCTCCCTTCCTCCCTTCCTCCTCCCTCCCTCCCTCCCTTCCTTTCTTCCTTTCTGGTGGTCAATTTTCTGTGTCAGCTTGACTCAGCTAGAGTGTAGAGTGATCCATCAAATGCTAATCTGGAGGTTTCCATGAAGATATTTTGTAGGTGTGATTAAGGTCCATAATGAGTTCATGTAAGCGAATTCCTTGCAACAAATCCCTTAGTATATATCTCTTACTGGTTGTCTTTCTCTGGTCAAACCCTGACAGATACAGTGTCCTCCTAGGAAGTGTGATGGCTCGTTTTGTATGTCGACTTGACTGGCCATGGTGTGCCCAGATAGTCAATCAAACATTTTATTGTGGGTGTTTCTGTGAGGCTGTTTTGGGATGAGATTCACGTTTAAATTGGTAGACTGACTAAAGCAGATTGCCCTCTTGAATGTGGGTGGTCCTCATCCAATCAGTTGAACGCCTGAATGAAACAAACAGGTGGATGCCCTCCCCCCCACCCCAAGAGAGAATTCTTCTTGCCTGACTGTCTCTGAACTGGGACATTCACTTTTTTCTTGCCTTTGGACTCAAATGGAAACATCAGCTCTTCCTGGGTGTTGAGCTTGCCCATCTTCCAATGAGAATGACACTATCAGCTCTTTTGGTTCTTAGGTCTTTGGACTCAGACTACAACTAAACTGGTGGTGCTCCTGGGTCTCCCACTTGCCAACTCACCCTGTAGCTGTTAGGATTTGTCAGCCTCTCTAGTTATGTGAGCTGATTCCTTATAATAAATCTCACTATTCATCTCTTTATCAATATATGCCATTGGTTCCGCCATTCTTGAGAATGTGACTGATGGCAAAAGTCAATATTCTTTGTAAATCTTCTGGGCACAGAGTGGTCACATGACCCAAGCCTGGCCCATCAGAATTCTACTGTAGCCTAGCTCTTCTTTGGTTTCTTTAGGCTTGCCCACTAGTGCCAGGGGTGCCCTCTCTGAGTCTGGCTCTGAAAATGGAATAAGGACTTACGTTTGGCCAACCTGGTCCTCCCTCAAAACACTGCTTCCATGGCTGTTCTTTAGATTCTGGAACTGCCTTTGTGTTTGAGTGAGAGTTGTCCCATCTCTCCACACTCCTGTAGAGGGTCAGCATCGGCTTTCCTCTGCCCCTGTCTTAGGAATTGGAAATTCCCTACTGGATGGACAGAGATATGAATGGAACTTGGCTAAACACCTACTGAGTATCTGTAGTGTCACTTCATTACCAAAGTGTTAGTGGAGGTCAACCAACAGACAAGAGAGAGGTCATGCTCTCACTCCGAGCTTTTAGCTGTTCTCCCTCTCAGCCAATCTGCTAGACTGCTAGCCTTGCTTGGAGAAATGCCTGTCACCAGATACTTTCTTCCCATCTCAATGTTCTGTATACAATCTTATTTCCTACTGTGATTGGAACCTCCATTATGAAGGCCCTAACGAGGTCTGCCCCATAAAGCACATACACATAAACTCTGTCCCCTGAGCCCCCAGAATCTAGACTATCAGGCGTACTTATCAAAATAGCTCCTAAAACTTTGAAACATTAATCCCATTTGCTCCTAAATCCTGGGTAACCTCATGCAAAAAGGGCGAAAAGAACCCTTGTTTTGTGGCTTTTCAAGGTGGAAGATTTTGACAGAATTGAGTGGCGCCTAGCCATTACTGGTCTAGTAGCCACTTACCGGAGCTGCTACACCAGCAGACGCACAGTTAAATACGAGGGTGTGTCCCAAATCAGTAGTTGCAATCAGAGATATTAAAGCCATTCCAGGATTCAAAAAACTAAAATAAAATAAAACTCCCAGCCAATGCAGTGTTAATGGTCTGCTAATAGTTTTAATGGCTGCTTCTATAAATGTGCAAAAACCCCACTTCTTTTTCTCAGTTTGGTTTTAGCTATTTTCTGAACTCAGGGCAGAAAAAGGATAGCGTGGGGGGAAAATGGGGAAGTGGTGATGGATGGAGGCCCCGCTGGTCTCTTGCAGGGCTGCCCACTGGTTTCCTGTGACCAAAAAGAGCTGAGAAAAGAGCTGAGATTTTTCACGTTTGTTCTAAGGACAAAGCCAACCTGTGGGGGAAAAAAATACAAGGTAGAGTGTAGAGAATCAGAAGCCTGCATTGGAGTCCCATCTATGCCTCTGGTTAGCCTTGGACAAGTCATTTGCTTTCCTCTATCCTTCAGTTGTAGCTGAGCTGGATCAGTGACCCCAAAAGGCTACCCTAGAGCTTCGCTTGTGACAAAAGGTGTTAAAATGCAGAGTCCCAGGCCCAATACTTATTGTGTTAGAATCTCCATCCCACAGCTACGAGTGTATATTTTTCACCATCCCCCCAAGGTGATTCTTTATCAAAGTCCCATTTGGAAATCACCATACTAGTTCAGCCCCTGGTCCCTTCTAGCCTTAGCGTTTTCTGAGAATAGCCACGGACAGATTTGGGGTTTTCTCTTCTCTATTGCAAGAGAGTTCTCTCATTAGCTTCTTGGCTCTTTGTGTCTCAGTTACTCCTGATAAGTGCTCCCAGCGTCACCCCCCTTTGTACAGAAAACGTTATGGGTATTCTGATGGGAGCTAAAGGCAAGGAAGTTCACCGTCTCTGATTTCTAGACAGAACTTAGCCTTCGAATTTGTTCTGGGGCCCTTAGTGAAATGACCTGGGTTGGCTGTCTCGAACTCAGCCCCATGGAAAATCCACTGGAGAATCTAGAGACCTCAAGTTTGTAGTTCAAAAAACAACCAAATCATGTGGTGCCTGGGTGGCTCGGTAGTTCAGTGTCTGCCTTCGGCTCAGGGTCCTGGGATCGAGCCCCACGTTGGGCTCCCTACTCGGTGGGAAGCCTGTTTCTCCCTCTCCCTTTCTGTCTCTCCCGACTTGTGTTCCTGCTCTCCCTGTCTCATTCTCTGTCAAATAAATAATAAAATCTTAAACACAAAAAACAAAAAATACAACTAAATCAGAAACCCCGTTTCCAGTTTAACGACACGCCAAGCCACATGTTATCATATATTGAGCCCTTACTCCGGCCCACGCACTTTATGTAGATTGTCCTTTCAACCTCCCCATCCTTGGTACTATTATTACCGCCCCCATTTTACATTTGAGGAAATCGAGGTACATGGAGGCTACATCATTTCCCCAAAGTTCTCTAGCCAGGAGGCATAAGAGGTATGATTACAAACCTAAGTGGTCCGGTTCCTAATGCCAAGCACCTCAAAATCAGCCTCTCCCGTCCCTTTTGCTGCTGTGAGCCGTGAGTTTATTTAGCATCTACTCTGTGCCTGAAACCTGGTAAAATCTTTATACCTATTGACTCTTCATGAAAGCCTTGTAAAGTAGATAGGGATTTTTTTGTCCAAGATGGAGGCTGAGTGCTTTTCTCTATCTTCCCAGAGTTCCACAGTAGCTGGACTTAAATATATGTGCTTGATAGAAGAATCCCACACATAGCATAAACTTCTTTGTGTGTGTGTGTGTGTGTGTGTGTGTGTGTGTGTGTGTGTGTGTAGCTGGACTATGAAACAACGCTTTTGCGTAAAAAGGGATGGACTGTGCATTGTCCAGAAAAGTCTACGGGGTACAGACTCCAATCTTTAATTCCCTGTTTGTAAGAAGTGTGTTCCAAATAAAACAAACAGACCCCTTGTGATCACCATTGTGCTGCCCGCCCTTAGCCATCTTGCACATCCGGCCTTCTCTCTCCCCCCATCCCCCCAGCAGCTGCTCCCTTCACTAAAGGGAGCCGGCGACGTTAGTAATGGCATATATATATATATATATATATATATATATATATATATATATTTTAATTACAGAAAGGATTGTTTAGACTGATCGCAGGGCCATAACATGGAATCACAGTGTGACAGGTTGAGAGCGATCTTGCCAGACCAAGAAAGGACTGATTTCACGATGATTTTGGTGATTCTGCTCCCCCACCGCGTTTAGCCCAATGCCAAGATTTATAGTGTAATGGGAACTAGGTGGGATTTGATCACTCTCGGCTTCAGTTTACCACTGACCAGACCAAGCGTCAGGTTTACTTAGCAGAGTCTGGAGCCGGGGAAGAGGGGAGTGTGCCCAGCTGAGAATGCAGACCTTTGTTCTCTGTGTGAGCGGGAGCCACGGTTTCCCACTGCAGGAACCTTGGTTTGTCCATCTGTACAATAGGATGATTGGGTTGGAAGACTCCCAAACCCCTTTTCAAGTGGAACATTTATTCGGGTTTGTTCACTTCTTCTCAACCCACAGGAGCAGAGCGGCTGCTCCATGCCTGGCTCTCCTGCTGGGGGCCTTGGGGACACAGAAAGGCTTCCGGACAGCCAGCACACCTGCTCTGCAGGCAGCCATTGTGTCTCGCCTCGGCCGCTGTCCAGCTGCATGACCTTGGGCAAGCCACCTCCCCTCCCCGAGCTGGTTCATCGGGTCATGATGAGAGGCTTATAGAAAGAAGTTTCTCGAAGTGTGACCAATGACTTTTGGGTTCAGCAAAGCCCGGGGTGCTTGTTAACAACTTGGATCCCTGGACCCCAGCCCAGATCTGCTGAATCGAAATCTCTTGTGGGGAGGAGAGGGGGATATGCATTTCAGCAAGGACCCCAAGGTGATTCTTCAACATACTGACATCAGATAATGTGTTAAAGTGCCTCTCGGTTTTTGAGTGAGGGCTGCATGCATGCTTGCTGACTTTTATGAATGTGTGCTCTGGAAAAAATGCCCTTTGCACATGACTCCATGATTTATTCTCTTTCTCTGGCACGTGTAGGTTTCCTCTTTATTGATAAATATGCATGTATGTGTGTGCATATATGTGTAGGTACACACAGATCTAGACACATCTATAGCAAAACTCTATTTACTGAAGACTTGTTATGTGCTAAAATTTTACTTATATAGCCATATTTAATCCTCATGTATACCCTAGAGCTAAGTTCCATTAAAAGGGGGGGATGGGAGCTAGAGAGAGGTGAAAACTTGCTCAGTGGGGGCACCTGGGTGGCTCCGTAGGTTAAGTGTTTTACTCTTGATCTCAGCTCAGGTCTTAATCTCCCGGTTGTGGTGGGTAGGAGCCCCTCATTGGGCTCCACTGGAGTATAGTGGATGATGCCCCCTGGAGTCTTACATCGAGGAGGTCCTATGGCCAAGCCACCCTCCTCCAGTGCTCTTCTGGGTAGCAGAGTTCAGTCCTGTGTGACAAGGCCTTTATTTTCTACTCGCCTGTGCTCATGCACAGCAACTGGAGGGCTTGTGGTGATGGAACTGAGAGTTGTCCTGGCCTCCTTCCCACCCCTCGCCCTCCTATTTTTTTTGGGGGGGGGGTCCCGATTCTTTTGATCCATTTATCTATGGTAGCATAACAAAATGCCCCAAATGTAGTGACTTAAAGCTGTTTTATTTTTTAACGATGTCGCTGGTTAAGAATTTGGGTAGGGCTCAGCCAGGAGATTCTTCTGTTTCATGTAGCCATTATCAGAGGTCCTTGGGCTGGTCTAGAGCAGGGGTCAGAAAGCTATGGCTTGCAAGCCACATCCAACTTGGATCCTGTTTTTGTAAAGAAGGTCTTATCTCACTTCTCTGATGCCGTGGAGGGCCTGGCTGGAAGACTGGCTCAACTAGGACCTTTACCAGACTGCCTACATGTGGCATCTCTCCAGCATAGAAACCCCAGTGTACTTGAACTTCTTCCATGGCATCTGAGGAATCAAAGAAAGAATGTTCCAAGACGCCCAGGCAAAACCAAGAGGCCTATGGCCTTGCCTTAGAAGCTTGAGAATGTTCTTTGTGCCATATTCCATTGGTTGAAAAGTTCACTAGAATCAGTACAGATTCCAAGGAAGAGAACTAGCTTTCTTCTCTCAGTGGGAGAGGTAACAAGAATTTATAGCCATCTTTCATCTACCACACTTCATTTCTGAAAATCTTTCTAAAATACTTGCATCTCCTTTCTGGCCTTGGCCAGTGAGGATCACAATGGAAATCTTTCTTTGATGATAAAGTGTCTAGGAGACACTTGGCTGGGGAGGGTGATAGCAGCATTTATTCTATAAATATTTACTGCCCTCCTACGAAGTGCTCTGCACTCAGCTGGTTATTAAGGATGCAGTGGTGGATAGGAACATGTGGCCTCTGTCCCCATGGGACTCAGTTTCATGAATGTACATGTGAGTGTTGCAGAAGGCATTAGAAATTAAGTTGAATATGCTCTGAGCTCCCCTTTTATTATTTATTTATTTCATTTAAAAAAATTTATTTGTCAGAGAGAGAGAGAGAGTGAGCACACAAGCAGGAAGAGTTGCAAGCAGAGGGAGAAGCAGGCTCCCCACTGAGCAAGGAACCCAATGTGGGACTCGATCCCGGGACCCTGGGATCATGACCTGAGCTGAAGGCAGATGCTTAATTGACTGAGCTGCCCAGGCATCTCTGAGCTCACTTTTGACTAAATTTCTGAATCCAGCTTCATCTTTTTTCAGATCCATTCTTTTTTCCACCTAAAAGTGAAATAGAAGAAAGGAATTCCAGTTAATTGAAGGTTCCAGATAGTCAGAACTTTGGTTAAATGCGTTTTCATTTTTCATAGCGTTTATGTGTAGATGATGTTTTGTCATTCATATATTTTAGAGTTTACCTTCATTTTGCTGTTATCTTGAGTTCTGCCAAATGGATTCTACATCATCTCCATTTGTGGTCTAAGTCCCATGGTGGTGATGATCATGTGTCTGCTCCCCACAGCCCCTAAGTCGGAACTCTGAAATATCAGTGGTTCAATGAATGGAGTTGCATCCACATGGCTGCAAGAGGAAATGGCTTCTGGGAACGTGGAATGAGAACGATCTATTCCAGGGGCGCCTGGATGGCTCAGTTGGTTAAGTGTCCGACCCTTGATTTCAGCTCAAGTCATGATCTCGGGGTCCTGGGATTGAGCAGTGCCTAGGCTCCCTGCTCAGCGGGGAGTCTGCTTCTCCCTCTGCCCCTCCCCCTGCTCGTGCTCTCTCTCTCTCTCTCTCTCTCAAATAAATAAAATCTTAAAAAAAAAAGAAGGATCAATTCCAAAGCTGAGCTCCAAGTGTCTACTTGACACTTTATAGTTGTTCATTGTCAGAGTCTAACATGGCAGGTTCTCCACATATCTGTTTGTGTGGGTCATGGGTATTTCTGACAACCTTGACCTCGTGGCCCACTGGGAGCTGATGTTCCCATGTCACATCCTGATGCCTCAGTGGCCAAGGTCTCAGGAAGAATAGAGGCTTTATTGGTCTTTTCCCACATCTATCACATTTCCATCAAATCTCTCCCCTCCTTGGACCTTTCAACGCTGCCTATCAATGGCTTCATTGTAGTGGTGAACTCTCATTATCTGAAAATTCCTTGCTGCTTACCTTTCTTTTTCCTGTAGGGGTGGAGGAGGACGTTCCTTTGTGTGTGTGTGTGTTTTAATGAATCTACCTGTACATCCATTAATTTGTTTTAATTAAGTATGTCATTCCTGGGAGCCAGTACTTTTTATTGGGGTGTAAATAGTTGGAATCTTTTTTTTCAAACAATTTTATTGAGGTGATTGCACAAAAAGCTGTACATACATAGTGTATACAACTTAATGAAATTGGAGATAAGCCTACACCTGTGAAACCATCCCTATGTCTGTACCATAAACCTATCCATCATTATTAAAATCCCTTTCCCCTGCCTCGTTCATTCATTCGTTCATTCATTCTTATCGATAAGGCAATAATCACTGAGCTGAAGATCTACTCTCAGCAAATTTTTAAGTACACAATACAGAGTTGTTAACTATAGGCACCATGCTTCAGATGTCTCGGATTTATTCATCCTGCATAACTGAAACTTTGTGCCTTTGACCAACACTTCCCTGTTTCCGTCTCTATCCAGCCATTGGTAACCACCATTCTACTCTCTGGTTCTGAGTTTGACTATTTTAGATTCCTCATATAAGTGATATCACATTGTATTTGTCTTTCTGCGTCTGGCTTATTTTGCTTAGCATAATGTCTTCCAGATTCATCCATGTTGTTGCAGATGGAAGGATTCTCTTCTTTTTTAAAGGCTGAATGATATTCCATTGTATGTATATGCTACATTTTCTTTATCTATTCCCCCATCTATGGACATTTAGATGACTGCCATGTCTTGGCTATTGTGAATAATGCTATAAAGAACATGGGAGGGCAGCTAACTCTTAGAGATCCTGATTCCAGTTCCTTTGGATCTATACCCAGAAGTGGAACGGCTGGATCATATGGTAGTTCTATTTTTAATTAGTTGAGGAGCCTCTATACTGTTTTCCACAGTGGCTGTACCAACTTACGTTCCCACTAACACAGCACAAGAATTCCCTTTTCTCCAAATCTAGCCAACATTTGTTATATATATATTTTTTTAATAATAACCATTCTACCAGGTGTGAGGTGATATCACTTTGTGGTTTTGCTTTGCATTTCCCTGGTGATGACTGATGTTGAGCACATTTTCCTGTACCTCTTGGCCATTTATGTCTCTTTTAGAAGACCATTCTTTTAGAATGTCTACTTAGAAGCATATATAGACTTGGATATTAGCCCTTTATCAAATATATGGTTTGCAAATATTTTCTCCCACTCCAAAGGTTGCCTTTTCATTTTGTTGACTGTTCCTTTCCTTGTACAGAAGCTCTGCAATTTGATGTAATTCCACTTGTCTATTTTCGCATTTGTTACCTGTGCTTTTGGTGAATAATTCTGTTAGGAGGTGGCACTTTTCTTGACTCTTCTCACTGAATTGTCACACCAACTTTCTGTGTTAACTCCACATTAGGAGCCCATTCTCTAGCACCAGACAGCATGGGGATCCTTTCCTGGTTCTGCCATTTACTCTGTGACTTTGGGCTGGTTGTTTCATTTCTGAGCCTTGGTTTTCTGTAAAATAGGGGTGGTCGCTCAAAGATTTGTCATGAGAATTAATTGAGCTAATGGCACATGGCAAACATTCAACACATATAAGCTATAATTATTATTTACCACCCTCTTCCCAAATTTGCAGAAGAGGCCACCAAGGCTCAGAAAGGCAAAGTAACTAGCTCAAGTCACCCAGCTAATGAGAGCAGAGGCAGGATTTTGGCGTCGCTCAGTCTGATTTTACTCTGTGTTCTTTCTCCCTGTTCCACGAGCTCCTGCCATCCAACGATGCACACATGGCCTTTGGGCACTGTGCAGAGCACATCCTTGTAGGCGCCACATCACTCCTGATTTTTTTTTTCTTCTCATTTTATTTTCTTTTGGAGAAGCTTCTCTTTCCTCTAGATGACCCTTGTTCTCTTTGGTGGGTCTTCTAGATGGAGCAAAACACACACAAGCAAACTAAACAGGGTCTATATTTGCAATCAGGAAAACACTCCACAGATGCCCTCAACTTGGAAAGAGTGCAAAAATCAAAACACATAAACAATCCTTGGCTAATATTGCTCAAGACTTGGAAAGCCAAAATCCTTCCTGGAGAACCCGCATGGCCTAGCGTCATTCCTGTCCCCAAGAGAAGCCCCATGTGAGAGGCTGCAGCTGGACCTGGAGACCCTCTTTGGAAGCTCCACATAGGTGTGACTGTGGGTGGGAACTGGGAGCATCTCGGCTCACACAATTTGGCAGTTGAAATTTTTTTGACGTGTGCATGGTTAACAGAATTAATTGTGAATTACTGGGGACTACCAACCTCATCTGGGGCAGCCTGGAATCATATGGAAGTATTCAGTTGAGCGGCCCTGGGTTCCATTTTGAAAATATATTTTCCCCCTTTTTAAGTCAAACCACATGCAAATTGAAGGAACTAGCTTGGATGAGGAAGAAAGGTACCATTTCAAATCCCCTCAGCTGAGCTTTGGACCCCTACCCCCACCTCTCTGAATCCTCCTCTTTAATTGCCTTGTTAATCTCACAACAAACCACTGAAGTCAGCACCCCATTTTAAGGATGAGAAAAGCAAGTTGCAAGGATATGTTGCTTTAAAGCATGGTGGAAAAAATACCTTCCCAACCGCCTTGCCCATGGAGTAGTATTAACCCATATGGTTATTAATGGAAGAAGAGACTCATTACCTGGTTGCATGGTAGCTAAACACTATGCAGAAATCATAGCATAATGTGTTCAGCTCACGACCTTGAGAATCTAGCAGGCTTGGGTGTGACACCTGTCTCAGCTGTGTGCCTTTGAACAGTTGCTTGACTTCTCTGATCCTCACTTTCCTTTCCTGTGAAATGCCAGTAGTAACAATTCCTGCCTCCTAGGATGATTGAGAGGTTGGGGATGACTGAAGTAAAGTGCTTAGGGTCAAGCTCATAGAAAGTTGCCAGTGAATATAAAGCTATGCCAAGCATGAATAAAACACAGTTTTCAGTTATTGGAACATCATGGCACTATCTATAATCAACAAGAGTAATTCCAACGTATTGGTAACCTCCTATTTATACAAGATCTGATAACCTTAACGCTGACTTGAAGGCCTAAAGAATCCACTTCATTTCTTGTGAAATCCATACCTAGACAGTAGGGGAAGGACCCAGTTTCTGGCCTGTGTTCCAGAAATACAGAAATAACAGTAGCAATGTAGAATCACTGAACATCTGTGCTGGAGCACAATAATGCAAATGTACGGCGAGTCTCTGGAATGACACCGAATTTATTTCTTTCCCATGGGGTACAACAACCTCGCTGGGGACTCAAAGGTACTTTTCTTTCTGTGAATAATTCCAGAGAACTTGGCTTGAGATATCAAGTTTTGGTAGAGTGTTTAAGACAAAAGATGTTCAAAGCCATGCTTGGGTCTCTTTGAAGGACGGCAAGGAGTAAGTTACTGACTTCATTCCCATTTACCATGGTTTAGAAACAAACAAGGAAATGCACTTTTCCAAACATCAAATAGCTGCTCCAAAAATACAAGCTGAAAAGATGCCATCATGCCATATTTCAGCCATAACAAACAACAGTTTACGAGAAACCACAATAGATTTGAGAGACACAGCAACATTCTTGAGTGTCTAATGTCAGTGGACAATCAGCAGGAGAATCACAATAAACACGCAGCTGTAGGCATGGCGGGCAAGTCACACCCCACACCATATGGTGAAGCCGTCCCTGCTGCTGGCCAGCAAGCCACCTACGGGCCCCTTGACCTCATAAACTGTTGACCTCACCAAACCCCACTATCCCACCAATGATCCCAAAGTATGAGAAATGCCGCCCACTGTTACAGATGGTCTTTGCCGTGCACCTGAAGCTTAGCTATTAACCATCTCACTGTTCCCTTGGGGTCACCTAAAATATGTTTCCCAAACTTTGCTCCATATAGAGCTACTCCCAAGAGATGGTCCTTGACAGACAGGTCCTGAGGTCGGAGAAGACTAGAAATGTGACCTCCTGCTTGTCTCACTTAGAGTTGCTCATTCATCTGGAACTCAGGTGCCTTCTGATTTCCTGCTGTGTCAATTTTTGCACATCACTTGTACTTGGGGTGGCAGAGAAGAGGAAGGCAGAAGAGAAAACCCTTCCCTCTATGAAAACTTCCTGGAAATAACACAGAGCCCTTCTTTTGAAATTTTATTGACCTCGACTTTGTCCCATGGCTTCTCTGGGCTGTGAGAAGCTGGAGAGTAGTCACTTTTAGTGGGGATATAACCACCCTGTTAAGAGTCAGGGTGCTGGCACCGAGGAAGAGAAGAGATGTTGGAATAGACATCTGTCATCCTGCGTCTGACCACAATCTAGTTTGGTAAATGTTCTTACCAAACACGGGACACAGGAATGACTGACATTTAACAGGCATTGAGTATTTATTATTTACCAGGCACTGTGGTAAGCACTCTGCATCTCAGTAGTCCTCAAATCAACCTTTTTGAAATTAGTATGCCCATTTTGCAGATGAGGAAACCAAGGCTAAGAGAGGTTAGGCTGAGTTTCCTAAGGATGCACAGCTAGAAGGTAGTGCAGAAAAAGTTTGATTTCACCTTGATGTTGCAAAACAAATAAACAAAAAATCATGCTCTTAACATATTAGATCCATTTATAACCCAGAACCTATGCACCAGGCTCCTCCTCTACCTTTACCTTACTCTTTGCCTGGAGGACTCCTATTCACCTGTCAAGACCTATCATAAATATCCCTTCTTCTATAAAGTTTTCTTTAAACACTCCAACCTCTACACTCATTCTTCCAACAATCATTTGCTGACATAACTCACATATTAATCCTTGCTCTAGGGGATACAAGAGAGGGCAAAACACAGGCCTGTCCTCTACATTTATAGATCTTCTAGAACAGTGAGAGTAATACTTTGTCCAATAGAACCTTCTGCAGTGATGGAGATGTTCTAAATCTATACTGTTCAATATGGTAGCCATGAGCCTGTGGGACTATTGAGTCCCTGAAAACTGGCTAGTGAACCTAAAGAACTGAATTTTCAATTTTATTTGTTGATTAAATTCACATTAAAAACTGACATGCTCCAGCTATCAGAAGACTTTGAAGTATGTTTGGAACAACTTTGGTTGGGGAACTGACCTCTTTCAACTGTAAATTTATGAATTCTAAATACAGATCAAGAATTTTCAATGCAAATTTAGCATTCAAATAAGGTGCACTGTTAGTTCAAAATACACATCCTTGTGAAGATTTAAGGGTGAGAAAATAATATAAAATATCTCATTGATTATGCTTATGCTGAACATGGAATGAGATGATATGTTGTTTAAAGGTTTATTTATTTATTTTAGAGAGAGAGAAAGGGTATGTGGGTGGGGGGAGGGGCAGGGGGAGAGAGAGAATCTCAAGCAGACTCTGCACTGAGCACAGAGCCCAGTGTGGGAATCAGTCTGACGACTCTGAGATTGTGACCTGAGCCAAAATCAAGAGTCAGACGCTTAACCAACCGAGACAGCTGGCTCCCCACAAAATGGTATTTTAAATATACTAGGTTCAATTAAGGATTATTAAAATTAATGTCACCTGTTACTTTTTACTTTTTAAAAATGGGACTACTGGAACATTTAAAAGGACAAATGTGGCCTGCCTCAGACAAGGCTGGGCTGGTGTGCCATGAGACACTGCAGCGTGCATGAACTCGAGTGGCCACGTCTGACCGAAGACCATTTTATAGGTTTGCCTCTTCTGCCAAAGAGGAGATACCACTTCTTACACACCTCTGGTCTGACACACCAGGTCCTCATTTCATGACCATTGGAAGAACGAAGGAAGATCTCTGCACAACCCGAATGAAATGTTTTCCCCCTTCTGGACTTCACCACTACTGCTGAAAACTCCCTGTGGGAGGCCTCCCTTAACTGTGACACATTTTGTCAGAGTCTGTTGTTAATGAATGACCTGAGATAATTTTCTTATATTCAGCCTCCAGTCAAGATCTCAGAGATGAGCTCCACCTAGAGATACAGAAGTCAAAGACTAATTGGCTTCATTCATTCATTCATTCATTGAGCAAATGGCAACTGAACACCTACTATCTGCCTGGCACTGCTCTAGGATGGTGTGGATCCAAAATTGCCAGAGCCCGACACAGTCCACATCCTCCTGGGAGAGAATACAACAAACCTGTTGATCCTTGAATGAAGAAGCTTCTCTGTGGGATTTCCTTCCCTATGATCTTTCAGTTGTTACTCTCATGGGGACTCTTATTTTTTTTTTTTCTTTTGTTGTTTTCCCTTTCCCTCCCAGGCAAGGTTAGAGAGAGCCAAGATTGGTGATGAAGTCCTGTTGTCACACAGACAGGCTCCAGGGGGAATGGAGGGGAGGAAGCCGCAAGCCGGGCCCCAGAATTAGACAATCTGCCCAACACTCGTATGACTTCTCTGACTCCGGTTCTTGACAGATAATCAAGATTAGTCAGCAGGAGAATTGACTGTGGTTCTTTAAAGTGGCATATAATTATAATGCTTGGTACTTAAGGGGTGTCTTTTGTTTCAGGCTCTTCCAGCACCATTATGAGTCTTAACTCCATAATCTTGGCAGGGTTTCACTACATTATTATTTTTTATTATTAAATTGTAAAATGACCTACTTGAACAAGATTTTTAAAAAAGCTTTTTATTGAAAAAAAAAAGAATCTTCTACTCAGTGTTCTTCTCTGTCCCTTCCGTTACAGTTTGCAAAAACTTTATGATCCTACTGTGTGCTACTCAAAGGCCTGGACATGTCATGCTTATATAATGCCACATGAATGCTTTTCTTCTTTTTCCTTTTTTTGGTTTTGCTTTGGTTTAAGAGATGAGGCTATTCCATTCTTCTACACATCCATTGGTCCAGCCATAATGTGTTGAGTTAGTCAAGGAACTTTTAGTTGTTGGGAGCAAAAGATTACCATAAATCATGCAAAAAGGGGGAATGTTCTGGAGGCCACTGGGCTTTGTGGAAGAAAGCAAGGGCCGTGCCAGACCTCACAGGGTCCTGGAACCAGGAGCCTCAAAACTCAGGACCTGAGATGACTTTATCCATCTGATTCACGTGCCTTCTCACCTTGGTTTCTCTTTCGGTATATCAACTCTTCTCTTTTCTCTGATTTTTCTCTGTTTCCTTGCATATAGACCAGACACGGCCACTCTAGTTCATGCATACTGCAGAACTGACCAACATATCTGCGTCTCTGTGCCCTAATACTAAGATCTCAAGAGGTTCCACTGGGGTCATGTGCTCCATTTGGTCCAATCATCTGTGGACACTGATGAATTCTTTTTGCAAGAGTTAATGGTTTAGGCACTTTGGAAAATAGTTTGATGGGTTCTCAGAATGTTAAACATAGACTTAACTATGTGACCCAGCAATTCTGCTCATGTATTTGCCCAAGAAAAATGAAACATACATCTACGTATAACTTGTACAAGAATGTTCGTAGTCGTCAATAAATGAAAGCAACTCAAAAGCTCATTAGCTGGTGAACAGAGAAGCCAAATATGGTTTCCCTATGCAATTGAATGCTGTTGGGTAATAAAAAGGCACGAGGCATGGATGCATGCTACAACATAGATGAACCTCAGAGGCATTATGTTAAGTGAAAGAAGCTGGATGCAAAAGACCGCATGTTGCATGACCTCATTTATATGAACGTCAAGAAAAGGCCAATTTATAGAAACAGAGAGTAGATGAGTGGTAGCCTGGGGCTGGGGGCGGGGGTGAGGAGTAACTACAAATGGAGACAGGGTTTCTTTTTGGGTCGATGGAAAAGTTCTAAAATTAGATCGTGGTGATGGTTGCACAACAGTGTAAATACACTAAAAATATTTAGTTGTTTACTTTAGATGGGTAAATTTTATGATACACAGATTATTTCTCAATAAAGCACTTGGGCAACATCCTCAGTTTGCATCCACAGTAGATGGGTCTTCTTCCAGTTGTCCCAACATGCTGGGTGAAATCCTGCCTCTGTGTCCTTGTTTCTATCATTCCTTCTGCCTACAATACCCTCCCTGCTAGCATTTGAATGATGGGCTTCTGTGCCACACCTCCTCAGTTGTTGGCAACTTTAAGCATCAGGAATTTCTTTTTTTTTTTTATGAACTTCTTATTCTTCAGGACCTTAGTTGCCTGGACTCATGCTACCTCTTTCTAAAATAGTGTCTCAGCCCCAAATATCTTCTGTTGCCTACCTTCCCCCCTACGTGCCAGAGCCCTCTCCACCCTTCCACTCTGTTCTAGCCTCTGGAAACTGATGTATATGGACAGCATCAATGGGCTCCCTTGCCATCTGGCTTCTGGTGGAGTTTGGCCAATGGGAAGCTCTGGTTGGGGTCGGAGGAAAGGAAGGGACATTGGGGTGTGAGCCCAATGTGGGGCTTGAACTCACAACCCTGGGATCAAGACCTGAGCTGATGTCAGGAGTCAGACGCTCAACCGACTGAGCCATCCAGGTGCCCCTCAGGACAACTAATTCTAATTGCCACAACTGACAACCCCTCAAACTCAGTGCCTAGCTGGGTAAAGGTTTATTTCTCTCTCATGTCACAGTCCTATGTGCATGGGAAGCCGTTCTCCATCTTGCTCTTCCACTAGAGCACGTGGCCCCCAAGGTCATCACAGTGGAAGGAGAAAGGACCAGACCGTCACCTGGGTTTTGTTTGTAAAAGCCGGCCATTTCTGCCCATGTTCCCATTGAGCAGAACCCAGTCACGTGACCCCATTTCAAGGGCGGCTGGGAAATATGGAGGAGCACACGGAGGTCTGGTAAGCACCACTGCCTCTGCCTTATTCCCTTTTTAGAATGTAGGCTCCCTGAGGGAAGGGGCTTGGTTTATCCTTGTCACCATTTTCTCCAGCAGCTGTCACATGCTCAACAACCTGTAGTCTCGGATGCATGAATAAATGGAGATGTGAATGAATGACAGCTTCCTGTCCAAAATTTTCACTTAATTCTTAATGATGTGCTATGTCGTAAAGTTTGTTATGAGGGGTAGAACCCTATCTTGCTAATGGCACTTTCAGTCTTACTAGGATAAGGACTGATCTTGACATTCCTTGGATTCACCCTTTAATAACCATCCCAAAGTGCCTTGCAGATGTCCTTCTCTTTGACCCTTGGGATAATGACTCCTGTATTTCCCGTCATTCCCCAGAAGGAAAACTGATCACAAGACCCTAATTTATTCCTTGTGGTTTCTGTTCTTTCATTATTTTAATAGTGTCACAAATACTTCTTTATTTAATGCCCTTACCATGTGCCAGGAATTAGATTCCTTGTTTCCCTGCCATGCTTTCTCTCCCCAGCCCACTTCTTCAATCTTCTGAAACTTTTAGGGCCTTGAGGCAATGACCCTGATGACCCTAGCATCCATATATAATGACTTCTAAGTACATCTGAGAAAATCCCACAAGTTACTTTTTCTAGGATGATTTGTGGGGAGTCTGTAAAACTATGGTTTCATGGCCAAAATCCAGTTTTTTGGTCATGGACCCTATCTCTAGATTTGGCCTTGGTCCCAAGAGGATTTGAGGATAGAGTGTGGATGCCTGCATAAGGGCTCAATACCCCTAGTGGTGATGTAGCGGCAACCACAGATCCAAGGACCTCATTTTGCACACTGGGTTCAGAGAGAGGTCTGTAAGAGGTCAAAAAGTCTTCTAACAGAAAGGGATTCCTGCTGAAAGAAATTTGGGAAAAACTGCTTAGTCCATCTCCCTTTTGGAAACTCCCAACATTAAGTACAATATTAAAGGCTCTGAAAAGGCCTGGAAATAAACAAACCCCCAAAGCGAGCAAACATATTGGATTTTGTTTGGCCTAGTTTATCCCAAATTTATTCAACCATGGATCCCATTTTCATGCAGTATGTGTCAACATCTTGTGGACTCATGATCCTTCTGAGCACAGTTTTGGAAACTCTCTGTCTTTCCCTATGGGATTTCCAGTTCTTATGTCCGTCCTGCAACCTTTTCCACATGTCAGGATTAAGGCTCAGAGACCTGAAGTAGCCTACTATGCACGGTAACTTAAACTCATGAGTAGCATAGTTGGAGTTTGAGCCCATGCCTGGTAGATGGAAAACCCATATAATTTTGTCTCTCTCCTATACTATTTCTGTGTACAGTGAATTGCCTGGAATTCTTTTTAATTATTTGATAAAAATAATTTGTAATTAATCGCTGATCGCCTGTCAGTGAATACTATGCTGAAGAACTTGAAGACAGTTTCTTCTCAGTTCCAACAGTCTGCTTTGCATTATCAATTTGTTAAGAAACTCTCTCTTTTTTTTTGTAGCACCGTGCAAAAGGAAACTTCCATCCAGACTGTCTGAATTATCCAAAAATTCTGAACTGATGGCATCCAAATGAATAAGATTTTACAGAACTGCACTTGGAGAGTTGATTGGATTTGTCAGTTTTCCTGTGGATATAAAGTCCTGGGTGGCTTGACTGAAAGTATGCTAGAACATAAATAATCACCAGATTTTCAGGTGAATTCCACAGAGTCTGTAGGAAAAAGAAAACTCTGGCTATTTGTTTGGGAATCTACGGGCTATCTGAGAAAACCCTGCACAGAGTCCCAAAGTATGAGCTCAACGATGAGTGTGTTTGGGGGGAAGAAAAAACCAGATTGATTTCTTTCTATTCTTTTTTTTTTTTTTTTTCCTTTTTTTGAAGCCAAAGTGCTTTGCAGCAACCAGTGTTAAGATTTAACAGCCAAGAAGGTCAGGGTGATGAACTTTCAAGTGTTCATGGACACCAGGCACCCAGTCAACTCCCCAAACTCCTGAAATGCTAGAGGGTCAGAAAGCAAGGAAAACATGTTTTCATAACTAAAATGATTACATCTTGGATTTATTTATTTATTTATTTATTTCCCACAAAGTGGTTTTTAGACTGTCATGTCTCTTGGCTTCTTGATGGCCTCTTCCTATGTTTCCAGGAGGGTGAGATAGGGGGCAAGGCCTTGCAAAACTAGACTTGGACCTTTCTCGTTTATATTTTCCAGAGGCTCCGTGCTCTGACGTGATGAAAGATCTGACCAAGGAATTTCAAGTTCATGAGTGGGGCGGGGTGGGGAGGGGGAGCTGGGAGGCTTCCCAACCCCAGCTTCCGTCTGCCCCCGTTGGCTAGACTCCAGCTACTCTCATGCTTGAAGGGTTGGGTCAGTGCTGCAGTTTGCTAGTGGATCCATCTTCCCTTACAAGGAAATGGTTTGTGCTTCTTTCTGTAACTTGAGGTGTGCTTGGTGTTTCTAGTTTATTCTCGGCAGAGCTCTGAGTGGGGTCAGTACCTGCTCATTCATTCAGTGGCTACTAATTGAGCATCTACTCTGTGCCTGGCACTCTGCGCCTGGCACTCTGTGAAACACTGGGGATTGGGTGGGGATAGGCCACACCACTCTATCTTCTTGGGAAGTCCCATGTTGCTTTGAATTAGGTGACACCCACTCCTTTTCTAGATCACTTTTCTAGATCCAGACACGTAGATGACTTGGGGGCCAGGATTGTATTAGAAATAATCTCTCCCAGCCTTCTCACTGGACAGGTGGGAAGACAAAGGTCCAGAGAACAGGAAGGGGCTGGCTCAAAGTCACATAGTGGATTAGTTACAAAACCCAGAGAAGGATCCAGTTTTCTTGCTTTCTAACCCAAAGCTCTTCTCCTTGTACCATGATGCCTCTCACAGTTCATTCAGTTAGTCTTTGCTGGGCCCTCACGAGGCACCACGAACTGTGTTAGGTGCTGGATGAAACTCAAAGATGTCACTCAAGAAACTGATGATCCAAACGGGGGGTGGTGGACTGTGAAGCCATTCGTTGGGAAACGTGGGAGGAGAAAGTGTAGACATGGGAAGCAGATAGGTTTGGATTTAAATCCTGGCATTCCATTCACTGATTGTGTTCTTTGGGGCAAGTTATTTAGCTTTTATGAGCCTCAGTTTCTCATCTTTGAAACAGGACTGTCAATAGGTCATTCCCGCCTAGACGTGTCGGGAAAAGAAGCAATAATACATGGGAAATATTTTGCAAAGTGCTCAGCACAAAATAGGGAGCCCTGCATGGTTGCCATGAATCATTACTACTGTGATAAATGCTATAGGTAGTTATAGGTAGTGTTCTGGAAATACATAGGAAGGAACAGCTAATTATGTCCCCAGGCGGGGATAAGAGAAACGGGCTCTTTCTTTTGATTGGATTTTTCTGCCTGATCTGTGGGTGGGGAGGGTGTATATTTTATGGCTGAAATCTCTGTACAGACATTTCTACCCTAAGAAGTTCATTTTCCTACAAGGAGTGGCTGCACAAAGCTACAAATGGATGTAAATGCAGAACGGGACCCTCCCATGGCTGACCAGCCAGATAACGGGCTTTCTTAATGGTTCTGCCCACTTGCTCCAAGTACAAATGCAACCCATGTCCAGAGGAGGATCTGAGACACAGAGGTTCTTTAAAAGCTTTATGAATCATCAGAGATCAAGTGGGTTGAATCATCCAGGATTATATAATTTTTTTTTAATGTTGGAATGCTTTGAAATTTGGTAATGGTATAGAGGTCATTCCCTGGTGATTCTCAAGCACTTGGTATCGCCAGGCATGTCCCAAAGCCTGCTTTGTGGAACACTAGACCCATGACATACTCAGGACTTTGGGCAAAATGTATACCCAGATATTCCCAGTGTGCCTGAGAGTGAATGCACTGTATGATCCCTGAGGAAAGAATCCAATTTATGTTTTTAAACCCGGGAGAATTTTCTTGAATCCCTAGATTTTAAGGTTTGTGAGTACAGGAATTATACCTCTCTTTTCCTCTGTTGTATCCCAGGAACTGGGATCTAGTATCCACTTAGTACATGTTTATTAAAAATAGTTACATATTTCCCAAACTTGCTTGGCCACTGGAGTGCCCTTTTTGTCCATAGTATACCTGCCAGCATTTTGCATAGATAAAGGAAAGTTTCCTTCAAACCAAAATAGCAAAATTTGTTCCAGGTGGGGCTATAAAGATGTCTTAGAGTGGAATCGATGGGGGAGGGGGTGGATTGGTGGGGCTCCAGACTCCCACCCCTTGTCTCAACCAGAACATCCTTGCCTTCACACTAACTGCTTTATAGATTAGGATTTCTTCTGAATTAAGAGTTATGTGGTTTATGACTCACTTGAAATATACTGTTCTAGAAGGAATTACATTCCTGGGGGATGGTAATATAATTGAGGGAAACAATCAAAGTTGGGTTTGACAGATGTAGCTAGATGTGTTTTAAGAAAAAAAATCTAATGCTAAAACTCATTTGATTATAGATTCATTCATTTGTCTACATTTATTGAATGTCTCTATATGCCAGGCACTCTTCTAGATCTTGAAGATAGAGGGAAGTATGATAGACAAGGTCTCTGACCTCAAGGAGCTTGCAGTTTGGGGGGCAGGGGGATGCTGGTTACTAAACCAGTAGGCAATCACATGACAAGCATGATTTCCTTAAGAGACCTACAGGATGAAAATGGTATACAGTGAGATCAAAGTGAGGGCACCAATAGGAAGTTAGTGGTATAGGAAGGCCTGTACTGGGAGGATCCACTTGAGTTCAGACCCAAACCACATCTGAAGACCAAAAAGGAGGGTATCCTGAGTCGAGGGGACAGCAACTGCAAAGATATTGAGGCAGGAACAAAATTGGTGTGCTCCAAGAATATAAAGCGAGCCAGAGTACAGCAAGCTAGGGAGTGAAGTGAAACCGAAGATATTAGCAGTGGACTGCATCTGGCCCATCTGTCTTCCCAGCGCTGGGCCCTATGTCTGGCAAAGACCAGGTACCATGGATATTTGCTGAATGTGCACATTAATACAATTAATTAATTGCACCCCTTCTTTCCTGTTCTCTACAATCTCTGGTTCCCTTGTTTATGCATATTTTAGAAAAGAAAACTTTTTTTTTTTTTTTTTTTAAAGCTAAGCATTATTTTTGCTCTTCTGGTGAGTCTGACCATATCTAATTTGATATTCGGTGGTAAGTATTGCTGGTCAACTTCCTGGAGACGCAGCTGTTATAGAAGGATTCCTTTTGAGGAAAGAAGCCCAAGAAGGACCAGTGACATGGCCAACATCATACAGGGCACTTGTCAAAGACCAAGGGCGGAAACCCACCTTCTCACCTTGTGATTGAGCTCCTGGCTGGAAGGATTAGTTGATCCATTTAACTCCATTTACTGTGACATGCTCGCACTTGAAACTTCCCCAGTACGATGTGCTCAGCTCCCCAAATATGGGATTTTAAGTGAAACCTTGACATTTAGCTCTAGGGCTAAACAGCAATACTTTAAATCCCCCAATTAGAAGCAGAGATGGAGATGAAATGGTCCCAAGGAATCTGGAGGCACAATCGTTTCAAAAGGCAGCAAAAGGCTGGGGCAGAAAGAGAGAGAAGTTTTAGATCTCACATCAGGAATGTGAAGCTAAATGAGAGCCATTCGAAAGCTCTCGGGGTTATAAAGTGGAATTCCCTCTTGTACAGTACACAAGAGTTATTAAGTGTGTATATGAGACTCCTGTTTTACTTCATGTACATGATTATTTTATACAGGAGAGTTTGGAAAGAATTATAGGCTGAGAACTGGCCAAGAAGCAAGATGAGCAGTGGGGAACAGGGGTAGAGGCTGCAGTGTTGTTGCTGGGGGCTCGGGCTACTTGGAGAAAGCCAACATAAGGTCCATTGCGGGGTAAGGGGTTTGGGAGAAGTCGAGTGTAGAGTTGGATTTTGTATAGGCTCATCTCCAAAAAGGCATCCTGGGCTTGGTCTTAGTGAGAAAGTGCCAGGTTTGAGAATTAAAGGAGCGGAACCTGGGCCCAAGCCCAGCACACTGGGTTGGGCCCACTGAGGTCCAGAGACCAAGAATATAAAGCATTTGGATTGGACTCGCTTGGCTTTAAGACACAAGAGGGACCACGAGGCATTCTCAGCACACTCAGTAATTTCCAAAGTGAGAAAGACATTATCTTTCTGAAAGGAGTCCAGGAAGCAGGGCGCTGGGGATAAAGGGCTGCTTTTGGGAGAGACCCAATTTACCAATAGCTTGGGCTGGTTGCATCTTTCCCGGGGTCACATTCCTTTATAAAGGAGGCAGGACTCTGGCACCAGAACAGTTTGGATTCCTAGTTTTGCTTCTGACTCTGTGACCTTGAGGACGTTAATTAATGTCTCTGACCCCAACTGTAAGATGGGGATTAAAACAGCTGCTTCTACTGAAAATACAATATGGCAGAGGATACACAAAGTTGAGTGGTATTAGGTGACAGCCATCACTCAATAATAATGATTATATTAATAGTAATTTGAATGAGGGATAATTGATTGGGTGGTTTGGGGGCAGCATTACTGACATCGTGTGTGAAATCTCTTGTTTGTTGAGTGGGGGTCCTTTACTATCTGTTCTTTGTGCCCTAGGCTCACTGGGGTAGCGCTACAAAAGCCTTAAAGCCTTACAAAACTTTATTGAGTTGGCAAAAAAGTTTTGTAATTTGAAAGCGGGTGTCTTCATGGTGGCCTGTCCCGTACTCCTGGATGACTGAGGTGCTGTAGACTTTAGACTGGCTAAATGCCAATCATATAGGGTACAACACTCTCCAAGATCTATGTACGATATGCTTGTAGCCCCAACTCCTTGAAGCTACAACTTTCCTAAAGGGAAAAAATGCACTTATAGCTATGTATTATTAAGACACTAAATCCGCCTCTTTACTGAGCTTAAACAAGAGAGACACTTATTTCTTTCTTAGAGCAAGGCATTTCCCACTCCATAAGGCCATGTGGAGACACAGGCTCCTTCTGTCTTGTCGCTTTGCCAGTTCTAAGACATTGCCCTTCATCCCACAGTCTAAGATGGTACATAACCACCTCCATTTTCCAGGTGGAAGAAAGAAGACAAGCAGGGAAGGCATGACCTTTTTAAGGGTATGACCATTGCTTGGATTGGAGTCATGTGATGGACCCAACTTCAAGGGAAGCTGGATAATGAATGTACCTTTGCTCCTAGTGTCCATATGTCTAGCTAAGAATCGGGGGTTCTTAAGAGAAAAGGGACAATAGATGTTGTTAGACAATTAGCCATCCAGGCCTTAGCTTCCTTCTTTTTTTTTTTTTTCTTTTTTTTTCTTTTTTTTTTTTCTTATGTTACGTTAGTCCCCATACAGTACATCATTAGTTTTTGATGTAGTGTTCCATGATTCATTATTTGCGTATAACACCCAGTGCTCATTGCTACACGTACCCTCCTTAATACCCATCACCCTGTTACCCCATCCCCCCCCTCCCTTCTGTAACCTTCAGTTTGTTTCCTGGAGTCCAGAGTCCTTCATGGTTTGTCTCCCTCTCTGATTTCTTCCCATTCAGTTTTCCCTCTCTTCCCCTGTGGTCCTCCATGCAATTCCTTATGTTTCACATATGAGTGAGACCATATGATAATTGTCTTTCCCTGACTGACTTATTTCACTTATTTCACAGTTCCGATCCGTGTCGATGCAAATGGTGGGTATTCATCCTTTCTGATGGCTGAGTAATATTCCATTGTATGTGTGAATCACATCTCTTTTTCCATTCATCTGTTGAAGGGCATCTCGGCTCCTTCCAAGAGTTTGGCTATTGTGGACATTGCTGCTATGAACATTGGGGTGCATGTGCCCCTTCTTTTCACTACATCTGTATCTTTGGGGTGATTACCCAATAGTCCTTAGCTTCCTACTTGACCAAGCTGAGCAGCCCAGTTCAGGTCTCAGCAAGACTCGGGTTTGAATCCAGCTGTCCCACTTGCTAATAGAATAAACTTAGACAAACCTCATACCCTCTATTTTCTCAGTTGTAAAGTAGGCATAATATCATAGTAATTCCAGCTTCACGGACCATCAGGGGGATGCATGTAGAATACCTATTCCAGAATCTGTAGCTGGTATCCAAGCTCTGCTTGGCTCCCTCCTTTCCCTCCTTATCTCATCGTGCTCTACCAAGACAGTAACAAGTCCTGGAGTATTTCTTGTACTTAGCTTGCTCCAAGCCTGCTCCTCCCCGACTGTGAAGTCGTAAGAATAAGGATCATGCTCAAATAAGCACTTGGTATTTTGAATAGATTGCATAGCGTCTGGAACAGACTAGGTTCTCGACAATGTTTGCTCTAATAAATAAGTACATACATACATACATAAATACATAAACACATAAATAAATACATAAACAAATGGAAAGCCACTGTTTATGAAGCTGGACATGACCATAAAGGGTCCGTATATGCTGGCTCAAGATGGCACCCTGTGTACCGGATGCTGTGCTAAGATTCTTACATGAGTTAATGGAGTCATTCATCATTAGGAGATGCTATTGTTGTTATGCTATTCAGGGAAGACAACTAGGAAACAGAGATACTACTGAATTTGCCCAAACCCACACAGATATTAGGTAAAGAAGCTGGGATTTGAACCCAGGAACCCTGGTTTCAGGATTCATGCTCTTATCAATGTGTCATACTGACTTTGCTCAGGTATAGATCAAATTTGCCCCTGTTTAAAGGTAGATTAAATTGGACCTTTTCAATTCAATTTCCAAGAAAAAAATTATCTCCATATCCTCAGCTATTAAAAGAGTCATTTCAACTAGTCTGGTAGGGTTTTTTTTTCTCCTTCCCTCCCTCCCTCCCTCCCTCCCTCCCTCCATTCCTCCCCCTCCTCCTTCTTCTTCTTTTTTAAAGATTATTTATTTATTTACTGGGGGTGGGGGAGAGAGCAGAGCAGAGGAAGAGGAGCAGAGGCAGAGGGAGAAGCAGACTCCCAGCTGAGCAGGGAGCCCAATACGGGGCTTGATCACAGGACCTTGAGATCATGACCTGAGCTGAAGGCAGACACCCAACCAGTTGAACCACCCAGGCGCCTCCCTCTTTTCTTCGTACGCAGCACAGTACATCCTTTCCCCCAACCCAAGTCATTGTAACATGTAAAACAGAACACAGCAAAGTACCAGAATTGGAGAGGGTCATCCCTGGTCTTAGCTATTAGGTTTTCCAGTCACCTCTCAAGGGTCCCTTAGAACAAAGTCCAAGATTATATGCAACATACTTTGTAAACATCAATTTCATTTACCTCCTTCCAGTATAGGGGGGAAAACTGAGGCCAGTGCAGGAAGGGATTTGTCCAAGTCTAGATCAGAAGTGTAGAAAGTGTCCCAGTGTCCAGTTCAATAATATATGCCACGAATCTCCAAGAAAGCGATCAGATGCTTTCAACCAGGTCACCCCAACTCAAGACTAGGAGGTTACAGTTCAGTTATGGTGAATTACAGCTTCAGATAACTAAGGAAAACACATTGAGTATTTAAGATTGTTGTGGTTAGGCAAAAATACATGTGGCCGATATTTGGAGTCAGAACATTTGTTGCGATTTGTGCTTTGAAAGGCGGACATGTTTGTTTATTCTAAGAGCTTGCAAAGTGCCAACTCCCCAGCAACGAATAACTTAATGACTCAAATGCAAACTCCAAACTCCAAACTGGCTTAAGAGAGGTGGCGATTATGGAAAATCCTGCTTCATCTAGCCCAAGGAAATGACCACCCATGAGCTGGAAAACCAACCTCAAAGCAGGAAAGAAACAGAAGTGTCCAAAGAAGAAATGGAAAACACAACCCAGAAACAAACTGACCCTTGAACAAGACCATGAATGAGCTGAGTTGGGGGTAGTATTCCAGGGTGGTTTCTCAAGTCTGCTGGGCTCCTGTGTTCTCCATGAGGATGTGATGTGAAGACAAGAATGTCTACTTTAAAGGGCCCCAGAGAATTTGTATTCCAGAAACCTTAGATTGTTGTCTTAAAGCTGGGGTTGCAAAGTCCATGTCCACTTTGGCCGGGCAGGAAATGTAGGTTAGTAAGTGAGCTGAGCGTAAGATGATAAAATGCAGCTGGAACTCAGGCACAGTGTTGGAGGTAACGGGAAGCTGTGGGGAGTGGGAGAACTAGAGCAAGCCTGCCGCTGCCCACCGCTAACCAATTGTTGCCATGTGGAAACATGGGTCCTGTGTTGACAGGTATTGCAATTTGTCAAGAATCTAAAAACGTTTTCATGAGCAATCTGCTTTTTAAAAGATTGTCAACTAAGGCACAATTTCAAAAGCAGTGTGGGAGCTCTCCTGTGCATCAGTATGACCACTAATAGTAGGCATGGACTGAATGTTGTGGTCCCCCATTTAAGACCCTTGGAGTAGATAGAGGACCTCTAATTCTACCCCTTCATTCAGTAGATGTGAAAAATGGACCTTGGGATTCATCTTTAGTCCCACGACTATGTCAGTAACAGAGCTGGGACAGGAACCGTTATGAGTTCTACTTTTCTTTCCCTTGTAACACAGATTCTAGACCTGTCAGTCTTCCACAATGGATGGCTATAGATACTGAGTAAGGACAATTGAAAGCTCCTGCCTCTCATGGAGAAACACAAATCCTACCCTAGCTCATAATGATAATGATGTTGGTGGTCACAATGATAATAAATATCAGGTAGAGTGCTTTGGGTGGCAAGTAACAGAAAATCCTGATTCAGATTGACTTAATACATGAAATTCTTATCTTCCATACCTGGAAGAGCAGAGAAAGGACAGGAGCCAGATCCCGTGTGATTAATGACATTATCAGGAATCTGGGTGCCTTCTGTATTTCTGCTTTGCAGGTCTCATTTTGCTTCATCCCCAGATCCCTCCCTCCCTCCCTCCTCCCTTCTTTCTCTTCTGTCTTTCTCTTTCTCTCCCTTTCCTCCTCCTCTTCTTTCTCCTTCTTCCTCTCCTCCTCCGTCATCGTCGTCTTCTTATTGTTTTCTCTTTCTCTCAACAAGGCTGCCAGTAGTAAGTGACTCTATATGCTTCATTGTTCCACCCAGAAAGAGAGAGAAAAAATTGTTGAGACTTCTCCCCTAGGCATGGGTTATAGATCCTCTCTTCCATCTAATTGAGCCTACTGTCCATTTCTGGACCAATACCAGTAGACAGGGAAAGCTGTGTGCTGATTGGCTGAACTGTGCAGTCTGCTTTAGGAGCTGAGTTGGGGCCAGTGGAGGGGGGGTTTGCATGTCTCTGGCTACCTTCTGGTTCCCCCGGACAGCCTGGCTCTTCTCAGAGGTCAGTGAACCAACTTATGAATCTTCAGAATAGCGTCATGGGGGGCTGGACTCTGGACTTTTCCAGAAATATCCCAGAAGCCTGGCTCTCTCTTTTCCTTGCAAACTTAATTTAAGGCAGAACTTCTCAAACTTTAATGGAACCAGATGCCCCAAAGAACCTGATAAAAGTGAACATTCCAGCTCCCCATCCTCAGAAAAGTCTGAGTCAGGAGGTCAGAGAATCTGTATATTTCACAAACTTCCTAGGCGATTTTGATTTGGGTGGTCAAGGATCATACTTTAAGGGATGCTTCTCTAGACTATGAAAACTGGATGTCCCATAACTCAAGAATATAGAAGAAGTGGCCACCAGCCATCAAAGAAATGCTTAGGCTCATGACATTTCTTTTTTGTGACTACCTTTGAATTCTTGGAATGAGAGAAGTTCATCTGAGTTTGCAATCACGGTTTTCTGGAGTACATTGAAGGAACCTTTGGACAAAGGTGAGGAAGTGTTGGAAAGAAGATAACAGGAATGTCATCTTGTCCCCTCAGCTTCTACCCATGTCCCGAATCATCCTCCATGCGTGGGTCATAAGACACAGGAAGCAGGGATGTCTTGATTGTAATTAACCAGTGTAACCCTGTTTGTGGGATTTTAGCCACTGTATGATTTAGGTTATACTTACATTAAATAGAGTCAAATCCCAAGTGACAAAATTAGTTTATTTCAATTCTCATTTTATCATTCTGATAAGTGGAGGGAGTGTGGTGCTAGCATTTAACTCCTCTGTATAACCTGCTATATCCCTTTTTGACAAAGAGAGAGCAGAGCTTGGGTTCAGAGGCTTGAAATATAATATCCACATAATCATATTAACTTTAATATAATTAAAAGCATCTAGCGATCATTTAATTATATTGTTTTGCTTTCATCAAGTGTCTGATAGGATACATGCTAGATTATGCTGACCTAAAAAAAAAAAATCCCAGTGGCCTAAAACAACACAGTCTTATTTGATATTTATACTACTTGTGTATCATGGCTCTCAGAGGGGTTCTACTTGTTGGAATCGCCCCAAGGCCCTGGGCTGATGGAACGGCCACTATCTCAAACATTGTCAGTTTTCATGGCGGAGCAAGAGAATTTTGAAAATTCTTATATTGGCCATTAAATACTGTGGCCTGGACATGACACAGGGAGCTTCTGCTCACAGCCCATTGGCCAGAACTAGTTACATGGCCCTGCCCAACGACAACGGCCCATGTGACCAGGAGGGTGGAAATGGAAATATGTGGTAAAGAGCAGAGATGCTCACCACCATTGTGGCTATTTGTTCTGTCTTCCAGCCAAGGTTCTTCCAACAGTGTTTTGTTCCCCATTTGGAGGGTGGCTGCCTTCCCTAGGGATGCATTAACATAGATATCCATGCAGAACTGTAACAGGACAGCCCAGGACTTGCTTCTGGATTCAGTCCCTTCCTGTCTATGTGACTTTGGGTGAGTCATTTCATCTCATCCATCCTCAGTTTCCCATCTGTAAAGTGGGACGGTAATAACAGCACCGACTTCGGAGAGTCATTGAGAAATTGAAAGCGGTAGTATATGAGAAACCATTGAATGTGGCACATAGCTATGTGCTCAGTGTAAGTGCTAGCTATGGCTTGAAGTGCCCCAGATCCAATTAGTTCCATAAACAATTATAGTGAAGTATAATGGGACGCACAGGGCGTGGGAGTGCCTAGCAGTGGGAAGGAATACAATTTAGGGCTTTATGAGACAGTTTTCTCCCTGAAGAAGCAGGGCTCCAGGAGGAAGTGTGGTTAGCCAGGTGAATAGCATGGCAATGTATATTCCAGGTAGAGGGAGTGGCAAAGGTGTGAGACTGTGGTGAGCTTTAATGGACTTCTGCCAGAAATTCTGGGTTGACAGCCCTTTTGCATTAATGCTTTCATTCTTTTCCTTTGGTGCCTTGTGAGTGATGTTGGGTTGTTGGCTCTTGCAGAAGTAAGTCCTGATTCTCAAGAAGGGGTTCCAGGCTTCCAGATCAGCCTTTGCCTTGCCCTTTGGATGTTAATTTCCTAAGGCCCAAGACCAATTCATTGAGACCTTGAAACTACTCTCTCAGGGGGACCTGGGAAGGACTGCTACCCATGGTGTACTGGGCTTTTCTTAGAGGATTTTTGGAAGCACAGGGACTAGAGAAATTAGGGATTGAATTACTGTAGGGAGTGAGGGATTTTCAGAGTCTAGAAAGCTGGGGTGTGTGTGTCATGGCAAGGGTTAAGGAGAGCTGGGGAGGAAGACTCAGGAAGAAACCCACAGGCAACTCCTATAAAAGACAAAAGATGGCAGAGCTCTGGTCCAGAAGAACTAGGTCATGACCTTGCTCATTTCATGCCTTTACCTTTCCCCGTCATTTTGGCTTGGATTTGCTCACCATGAACCCTCAACTAGGTGCGTGGGTTTAAGAAAACTTCTTTGAACCCAATCTTGGCTGCCACAGCCACCCAGCTGAAACTCGGCTGAGGCTGGTGGGTAGTATCATTTGGCTGGCACCCTGGCCAGAAAGTCATTCACCGAACAAACTTGACTGTCCGGAAGGAACTTCCACTTGATGGCTAGGCAAGAGCAGAGCATACTGTGGTGAGGTGCGATGGAAGTTTCCTACCCTCCAGGAATCATGAATCAAACAGGCATGAGGCTGACGAGAGCAACAATCATGGCAGCAGTATTTGCCACCATGACTTAAATCCCTGCTGTACGTCGGGCACTGCAAGAGGGCGTGGCTGTGGACGACGTCATTCAGTTCCCACAACAACCTTGAAAGGGAAGCACTATTTCAAGGGTCCTCTGCTCTATCTGATTTGACACAGCTCATTTGAGGGAATAGCCATGGCCGAATGGGAAATCATGGTTTTTATGACTAGGAAACATATGTAGTAGATGCCCCAGACCTCCTACCTTATCCCTGACTCTGTTACCCATCTCCTCATTCAAGAAAGTTTAAGGACTTGCTATTTTTTGACCATGTCCCCCCAAATGAAATTGTCCAATACACTTGCACCGATGTTGCCATTTTGAGATGATGGAGCTGAGGCTGAAAGGGGCCAAGTGGCAGAGCTGAGATTGTTTTCTTAATGTCACCCTTTTGTTTTGACACAGTTTCCGACTTGCGCAGAAGTGGCGAAGAATCCCTGTATACCCCTGACCCAGGGGCCCCAAATGTTAATGCTCCATCCCTTTCACTTTATTTCCCCTTCCTTTTTTTTTTTTTCTAAACCATTTGAGATTCAGTTGCAGACTTAATGCCCCCTTTGCCTCTAAATACTTTCGTGTTTATTTCCTAAAAACAAGGACAGTCTCTGTGCAGCTATTAATATCAGGAAACTGATATTGATGCAGGTACAGTACCATTATCTAGTCTCCAGACTGTAGTTCACCAATTGACAAATCGTCCCAATGACGTCCTTTATAGCATGTTGACAAGAAAGAAGAAAGAGTAGAGAGAGGGGGGTGGGGGTGGGGAGAAGAAAAGAAAATAGGAAAAAAGAGAAGGAAAAGAAACATTCCTGAATCACTCAGTACATTCAGTTGTCATTGCCTCCTGAGTCTCTGTTAGTCTAGAAGGTTTCCTTAGTGTTTCTTTGTATTTTATGACAGTAACAGCTTTGAAAAGCACAAGCCAGTTATCTTCTAGAATGTCCATCAGTTTGGATTGGTCGCATTAGATCTATGTTGTGTGTGCTTTTGGCAGGAACACCATAGAAGTGCATCCTAGCAGGATGCACATGATATCAAGATTTTTCCTAGGATTGGTGACGTTGGCTTTGATCATTTGGTTAAGGTGGCATCTATTATTTATAGCAAATTGTGAGTCGTAAGAATTTTGCGGGGGGGAGAGAGTTTGAGAGTATATGAAGATCAGAGCCAGGACATTCAACCTAGCTCTGACTCCAGAACTGACAATTATCTGCTACACTTACCATCTCCCTGTATAGCTGGCATTCATTTAGGATTTACCAGACACTGTGCTAAGCAAGCTCAATACATTATTTCTTTTAACTCGGAATAGTTTTCAGCGTGATGGGGTCCCATCTATCACACTTAGTCTTCATCAACATTATACAATATATTCAGATCTGGGTAAGTTAATCACCTCTCGCTAAAAAGACTTCTGAGAAAAGTGAACTCCAGGTCCATCCACTGGTCAGAGAATTCAGACTGGGAGCTCAAATGGCTCTCACAGATTCCCAAGGAGCAGATGTCCCCAGAAGGCTTATCCAAACAAAACCCCGGCCAGAGATGTGAACTAATAGGGGAAAATCCATGTGCGTGCGACGCAGAAAGTGTCTAGATGTACTGAAGGAATGGCTTTTTATGAGATTTAATATTCCCCTCACTGGAGACACATTGCTATCAAATAATAAACAGCAGAGTCTATGGTGTTGATCTTTAAAGTAAATCCTATTGCTATTAGCTTATCTACCCAACTATTAAAACTAATAAAATAATAAACTTTACGACACAGACACTTAGCTCAATTCTACCCCCCGCTTCCAACTGCAATTTTCTCCTTCTATGACTGTTGGTTTTTCCAGCAATTTCCTGCTTATCATTAAATTATCTGGAACATTTTCATATGTTTGGATGACAGTTTTCAGTTGCTCTGGGTTATTTATATCTCTCCCCACCCCACACTCTCTTCTCTGACTCTCTGTCTCTGTCCCTTTCTCTTTTGCTTTAAATCGAACCTCATTGTCTGTCTTCACTTCCCCCTGTGTTTAACTTTTGCAGCCTGTCATTCTAGCAGGCAAGAAGTGTCCTTATCAGGTTCAGAATCGCCTGGCTCTTGGGGTCCATTGCAAGCTTTCTAAAGGAAAGGAAAAAAGGTAACTGGGGAGGAGCAGGGGAGACTCAACATTCATTTAAGCTACATTTGATCTGTGGTCTCTGAAGGCCTGGCAATGTCATGTTACAAGTTTGGGGAAGATCAGGAAAAAAAAAAACAAAGAAAGAGAGAGAGAAAGAAAGAGAGAAAGAGAGAAAGAAAGCAAAAGAAAGAAAGAAGGAAAGAAAGAAAGAAAAAGAAAGAAAGAAAGAGAAAAAAAGAAAGAAAGAAGGAAAGAAAGAAAGGGAGGGAGGGAGGGAGGAAGGAAGGAAGGAAGGAAGGAAGGAAGAAAAAGAAGGAAAAACAATGTATAGAAAGGTTGCTTCTTACATGGGTGGTTAACTCCATGAAGAGCGAGGGCATAAGACACATGTGTGTAGAAAAACATATCCTTGACTCTCCCTTACGACGTAGCTTTGTTAGAGGCCAGTCTCTCCTCTCTCCATAAACCCACCAGATCCAATTTTGCTTCCATCGTTAGAACTCTTTCTGTATTGAGAACCAGAAAAAGTAGCTGGCTGTGTTTACGTGGCATGTTGCATGAAAAAATATATATTTAAGGCCCAGAATGGCAGATGCTTATGCACTCGGATGGCACTGGAGCTCGGGTCTGACAGAATGTGGACTGAATTTTTTGGCCTCGGTCTTAAGAGTATCTCCAAGAGACAGGTAGACATGGGGAGTGAGAGTCTGTTCTCGTGGCTCAGGGATCTTATGTTCTATCTCCAGCCATCCACATGAGCCAGTGTTCTGCCAGTGGTCACAAAAGCATAGTATCGGGTAACAATCAACTGCCTGAATGGTGATTTGACTCACTGCCAAAACCCCACAGGTCTTACACCTTCCCCCTTCTTTTTAACTTAGTGGATTTGTGTATGTCTGTGTCTGGATGAGGTGAGAAATATGTTATTCAAGCAAGAAGAAAGACGTGCTTAGGAAGATTTTTAATTTAGCCTGAGTACTTTTGTACTCTAAAAAGGACTTTTCTCCACACCCTGCCCCCACCTGAGGATGAAAGAGACATCTATTCATTCCAGAAAATATGGAAAAAGCACTGTACTGGTCAGGGGACTTGATTGTTAAGAAACACAAGCCAATGACAACTGGCTTAAGCAAAAGTTAATTTATTCAATGCAAAGTCTGGATCTCTCAGAACTGGCAGGAGGTTTTGCAAATTAGGTTTAGAAGGTGGGAATGAGGCATGGAAGCTGTCGGAGGCGGGAGAGTGGGGGCCATGGCCGCAGGGTTGCCGTAGGAAGACTCAGGTTAGCATACCTCTGCTATCTGCATCTTTTTTATTGCATCATTCCATAAGTGTTAGGGGCTGAATTGTAAAGTTGATGTGTGGAAGCTCTAACTTCCAATACCTCAGAATATGATTGGATGGGGAGATAGGGCCTTTCAAGGGGCAGTTCAGTCAAAATGAAGTCACTAGGGTGGGGCCTAGTCCAACCTGACTTGGTGTCCTTATGAGATGAGGAAATTGGGACACACAGAGAGACACCAGGAATACACACACACACACACACACACACACACACACATGCACACACACACACACACACACACAAAGAAAAAGTCACATGAGGTCAGAGCAAGATGGCAACCATCTGCAAGCTCAGGAGAGAGAAGCCAACCCCGAGGAAGCCTTGATTTTGGGACTTCCAGCTTCCAGAAGTGTGAGAAAATAAGTTTCTGTTGTTTAAGCTCCAAAGCCTGTGGTACCTCATTATGAAATCCCTAGCAAACCAGTAAGCTCAGGAAGCAAAGTTTGGGGAGAGGACATCCAATTGGCTGGACCGAAATCACATAACTTTTTCCTGGTTGTATCTCTTGATTTCTGAGATGAAAGGTAGAGACCTGAAACTACTTTGCTGCCAATGCACAACAAGGTAGAGATCATCCTTCAAAATAAAATCTGGATGTGGAGCAGAGTCTGGTGATGCCTGTGGTGGCCAGGCTCCTCGATGATCCCCAGTTAGCAATGATCTTCACTACTGGTGTTCGCACCTTTGATTGGTCCCTGCTCTATTGAGTCAGACCTAGTCTGTGTGACCTATAGATGATGTCAGAGGAAACCATGTCTGGCCTCTGAGTTAGGTCATAAAAGGTGTTTATGCATTTTCCTCCACTTCCCAGCTTACTGGCTCTGGGGGAATTAATGGCCATGTATTGAGAATACTCAGGCGGCATATGGAGAGGCCCCCGTGGGCAGAAACTGAAGCTTCCTGCCAACAGCCAGCATCATGTTGCCGGTCATGTGAGTGACCCACTTGGGAGGCACATCCTCCAGCCTAGCCTTCAGATGAGACCACAGCCCCAGTCAGTTGAAACCACAACCTCACAGGAGACTCTGAGCCAGAACCACCCAACTGAGCTGCTCCCAGATGACTGACCCACAAAAACTGTGAGGTGAAGTAATGTTTATTATTGCTTTTGGTAGCTGAGTTTTAGAAAGAGTGCTTGGTAACTAAAACAGTGTCCCACCCACCTGGCTGTCGCAGGCACGTTTACAGTGCCTGGGAGTTATGTCCTTCCCCAGCCCCAGTATGGCCCGATGCCAACACTGGACTGGTTCATGGGTATGAAGGCCCTTCTGTCTTTCTCAGAGAGGAACTGACTCCAGAGCTCCTCACAGGCTCAGGCTGAGGCTCCGCTGCGTTGGAAAGCAGTACCTCTTGGCTGTGTTTCTTCTTCCCTACCTTGCTTCTCTCACTCCATTACTGGTTGAGAATATACCTTCAGTCAATAACTTGTGCAAGAACTCTCATGTCAGGATCTGCTTCTAGGAAAACTCGCCTCAGACGGACCACATCTAGGAAGGAGCACTGGCTGCCAAGCAGTCACAAACATGCTATGCCTAATACAGTCCATCTCTTCACTGACCCTGCTTGAGCTTTGTCCATTCACACACTTTTAAATACGCTCTATCTAAACATCCACACCTCCCTGTACAAACAGACACAAACTTGCCTGAAGGGAAATAATCTGGATCTGTCCCTGGATGCGTTTACCAGGAGTGTGCGCTTCCTGGATCACTTTTAGTCTTCTGTTTTCTCATGACTGTATTTCAATATCCCGCGACCTATGAAATGGTAAATTTCACCACTGCCATATTCCATAAGAGGCGTGAAAGGGAGAAGAAAGAGAAGCAATGTTATTTAAAATACATAAATACATATCTGATACACACACACAAATAGAACCAGTTTCTGTAACGACTTGCAACGTTATGGATAATCTTTCTTACTCCTGCACTACCTGTTCCATATTCCCTGCTTGAGGTTGTTTGCCCGGCAAGGTGACCCAAACCCTTATTTCTCAGAGGGCTCAATCCTCGGTGTCCTTGCATAGAAGGATTTGCCATAGTTTTCCATGAGCTTGGACCACTGGATGTGTCTACGTGGGGTTGGGAGATACTGGAGATATCCCTTGACTTCCATGTGTACTCATCCAGCTCATGTTTTCTGTTTTCCCCTGATAGAGAGAGGGTCATCAGTCCCTTTGTGACCACACTATAATAGGCAGCCTCACCTCTCAATTCGGTGGAATCAAGTTCCCTCTTAGAAGTGTCACAGGTTGAGACTGAGATTCAGAGATGTGAAAATCAGCATGGGATGTGGCACCTGAGGCAGAGGGCAATGCAGTACAGTGGAGCAATCCATGGCTTGAATCCCAGATCTGGAATTATATTTATTCAACATATTAAAAATTATTTCCTGAGTCTCTTCTTTGTGGCAGTTACCATCCTAGTTACTGCAAATAGGCTAGCACTTATAAGCCAAGTCCTGCATTTTCCTTCTTAGCCCTGTGTCCCCTGGCAAGTTACGTCACTTCTCTGGGCCTCACTTTCCTGACATGTAAAATGGGCTATTAATACCTACCAGGGGAGAAAAATCACTTTTTTTTGTCACTAGGGAAACGGGGACAATAATACCTGATCTTTCTGGGAGCTTCAACTCAGGCCAATGTACAGAGATCCATCCATGCAATGAAAAATTACTGAGCATCTATTATGGGCCAGTAAGGTCGGCGAGCTCTGGGAACACATCCGTAAACAAGGCAAATACAGGTCCCACCCGCTTGGATCCTACACTGTATGAAGTTAGATCTCAAGCAAAGAAAAATGATCATTGTGATGAGGGTTTCTAATAAAATTGCAGCCCACTATGGCTACTGTCCTCATTCTTCCTTTGTCCCTGCCCTGTTGGCTCTCAGGAGCTACTTAAAGACTGCCAGGCTTTGGAGAGCATAGAATACCCTCCCTGCTCATTTGCTGAGACCTTAAAAGGAAAGTAACATTGCTGGTTCCAGGACAGCAAAGCCAGGTAAGAGTTAAAAGTGAAAAGTTCCTTAAGGAACAACCACCAATGCGTCCACTGCCATGTTGGCTGAGGCTCGCTGTCACTTTGCCATGACTTTAGGTTTATGGAAAAAAAGAAACCCTACAGAGAGGAAGTCGTTTTTCCTACAGCACAGCTGAAAATCCCATTGCTCCATGGAATTTTTCTCCTCTTTAATGTGCACAGTTTTTGGATGGATTTTGCTCCTCCGTCAGCTTCCTTTAGACGTTGTACTGTAAGGCGTATTTATGGACTCTTAAACCCAATATAAATGGCCAAGCACTAGTTCTGGGGTTCTTTGGTCCTCGCGGAGTGCGCCTAGCATAGTGGCTGGTGTTAATAAACGCTCGACAAATGTTTGCCAGAGGAACTGTTGCCTAGAGACTCCAGGTCAATCATAACTTTCTGGAAGTTCTGTCCCATTGACTCCCCTCACTTGCCGAAGGAAAAGGTGTCGGTCTGTTTTTCTGCATCCGGGAGTCTGGTTTTGATCTGTCAGGGTACAAACCCATCAGGACTCTTAGGTAATTAATGTTTGAGGAGCACCTGTTCGATGTAAGTTTTGAATGTCAGATCCTCTAGATATTTAAGAAACGAGGAGGTGAAGGCATCATGTCCATTGCCCCCTCCTGTGAGAAGACGTTATGGATTTATTCGGCTTCAATTCTTAATTCATTTCCACGGGGATCATGCTGACTAGTTGCTGCAAGTCTCTCGTATCCGCTGAGATGCGTCTGTCTTCTTGTTGGCTCATGGTTTTGCCATTAGTCTGATGAATAGACTCAGTCTAACATTCTTCAACTCCAGAGTAGGAAGGGATTCTCAGAGCCACCCTGCTGACCCTGTCATGTTACAACACAGAAAGCTTCCAGTTGGATTTTCACAAGGAGACAGATCAAGCACAGAAACAGTTTCCTTTTCTCTGGCCAGCTCATTCTGGATCGAGGGAGTGCAAGCCTCGCATGCTGGTCTGAGGACTGCCCAAGAAAGTAAGTTTCTTTTTTACAGCAACGGTTGGAATTGCTCTGCTAGGAGAAAGCTGTAAGTAACTAGTCCTTTACCAGTATGCCTTGCCCATCGTAAAGTTCAAGCGCTTTTATATTAATTGACTAAATAGTTACTGAATAAATGGGAAAAAATGCCTGAAAGGAAAAGGACACACAAGGGTGGACACATAGTAGATACTCTATAAATATTGATGAACATATCAAGAAAGGAATAAGTCAATAAAATGAAGACGGGAGGGAGGGTGATTTCCAGGATGAAATAACGTTAAGTAAATACTATTAAATGAGTTTGAATGTGCAAGATGATTGCGGGGTGTCTTCTTGTGGATAATGGCACCCTTGACTGTCTTCCCACAATTCACAGGGCTGGTTTCTCTGGACCCGCCTTTGGTACAATGCGACTCCTCCCTTCTGACCACAGTCGTCTGGACCAGGAATGGCATCTAGCCCAAGGGGACAAATCACAGTATCTTCTCCAGGAAGACAGCACTGGATCTGAGACTGAGAGGCTGTCGGTCGGAGTTACACGGATTGTAACAGGCTCCTGTGGGGTCGTTTTCCCCCTCACCTGGGGGGTAAGGAAGGAGGAAGAGGTGGTTCCGCCAAGAAGCAGAAGAAAAAGAGGTGAGGGAGACACAGAGCAATCTGAAGGAGAACTCCCTGGATTTCTGAGACTCTTCTAGTCCCTCCAGAGAACCCTGAACCTGTATCAAGTCCTCAACACCATTCCTCAAGTAGCACAAACTCATTTATGCGCATACGCCCCAGACAGTCTTCACTGCGCATGCCCAGAGAGGAGTCCCTCCGGGCCTCGTGGTCTTCCTTCAGGGACCATGGCTGGACCCATCAGCAGCTCTCTTGTTTCCTGGTTCCGGTCCCACCTCCTCATCCCTTGAGATTTTTTAAAATTTTATTTTAAAGATTGTATTTATTTATTTGACAGAGAGAGACACAGTGAGAGAGGGAACCCAAGCAGGGGGAGTGGGAGAGGGAGAAGCAGGCTTCCCACCAAGCAGGGAGCCCAGTGGGGGGCTGGATCCCAGGATGCTGAGATCATGACCTAAGCCGAAGGCAGACACTTAAGGACTGAGCCACCCAGGCGCCCCATCCCTTGGGATTTAAAGAGGAGGGGGGCGGGGGCATAGAAGCGGAAGAAGGAAGGAAGAAAAAAAACAAAGCACCTCTGCCCTCATCCCTCTAAGCTGGTTGGTGGGGAGCTGTTATTTGACTTGGTTTCTATTCAGGGCTGAGGTTTGTCTTCTGTGCTTTTAACATGGTTTTCAGTTGCTTTATGTTGGCTTCGGGTTGCTCAAGAAGACTGAAGGGTGTCCAGGGTAAGGCTGTGGTGTGTGTACTGGCTGGTTCAGCTGCTGGGCAGTGGAAGGGCCTGACCTCAGCCTTGAGTGAGGGCATCAGGAGTTTGCTTTCTGGGGGTGCCTTGTCCCAGCGATCAGGACAGAAGGCACCCATGGTTGAGTTTCAGGAAAAGCTGATTGGAGTCACCCTGCCGTGCTTTGTTTCGTGGGACTGCCACTAGGGATCATGGGAAACAAGTGGTTCTTCTCTTCCCTCTCCTCTCCGGCCAGGGAGGCTGGTGGTTTTGGCTGCCTCGGTGGAAAAACAAATGCCCTTCCACAAATAAGTTCTTCTCATAGCCTTGAATTAGTGTTGGCAAAAACACCTCTGAGTGGGGATTCCACAAAGGCACAAGCCAACCACACCTTTGAAGAGGGAGGACCTCAAAAGAGGTGGGGTGGCCGGCTCGGGTGGAGCAGTTCTGGGGCGAATGGGGGCTTGTAAGGGTCCCTCAGTGGAGATGTCAAAACTGAGAGCTCGGGAGGCATGGAGGGACAAGTTGCCCCAGCACCTTTCTCTGGATCAGGCCAAATACTTTCATTTCGACCAGTTTCCTAGGTGTTGGCAGAGGCAACTGTGGGTCCTAGCGGCCAGTGAATCCACGGCTGTCTGGGAAAAGCACAATTACAACAGAAAAGGAGGAGAAAGGAACTCGCTTTGCAAATGAACTTGCAGACCCTGGAGACTGCACATAAGGGAAAGTTTAAAATAATGGCACTTTGATGGAATCTCTCTCTTCAGCCTGAAATACATCTCTCTCTCTCTCTCTCTCTCTCTTTTTTTTTGTAAGCGTCACTAAAAAGGAGTCCTTTCTCAGCATCCCTGTCCCTTCCACCCTCTGCCACCCTGGCCCCCTTGGCTGGCCATTTCCTCCCCTTGCCCTCACGAATCCGCTGGGCCTGCCAGTCTGTAAGTTAGGGCATGACATCTTTGCACCATGCATAAACACCCCTCACCATTAAGAGCTCCATCTAATGAGAAACAGAGCCACGGAGGGGAAGCTTCAAAGTGGTTAACGGAAGGAAGTGCCTGGAACGAAATCCGACTTGATGTCCCAATTAATACGTCCCCTAATTCTATTTCCTGCCCTTGCGGGCTTGCGGCTGCCTCCCCTGTAATTTCTGTGGGAGACGGAGGCTTGGCTGATGGGGAGGAAGGAACCTGGAAATGGGGCGGCTTCGCGGATGACTTGATACGCAGGCAATGGGCATATTAGGACAAATTAGGGAATTAAGGAGGAGGAAAAAAAAGAGACAACGACAGTCAGAGGAAATGTCATCCCAAGTAATAGTATTAATGGAGACGGGGGCTCTGCTGGAGAGAGTGGCTGGAGAAATTGAGAGCTGAGAGTACCTGCAGAGTGGTCTTTTATTTCAGCCCGGGAGAGAGGAGCTATTGTTGCCAGACCCTTTCCTCACTGCCCCGGGCGGGACCTTGGGGTAGAAGTAGCCATGGGTCGGCTCAGGAGGATGAAGGGCAGGTGTCTAGATCTTAGCCAAAAGCCCTGTGAATTTAGATGAAGTCTTTGGGCGTAAATAAAGTGACCTGTGAAGATAACAGCCCAGGAACAGCCCAGTTAGAATAAGTGGTGGGCTCTGGGAAATGATCAGACTTAACACGGAGTTCATGGTCTGTCGTCATGAGCTTCCTCTGTGGCCTTGTCACCCTTCACTCTCCTTCTAGACCTCCACTGCACCCCACTGTTTGCTCGGCCTCCAAGCTTGTTTCTCTTATGTAGCTTTGCACACACAATGTCTTCCTCCAGCTTTGCTCTCTCCTTCTTTGCTCCTGTGTATCCATGAAGTCCAAGTTTACATGGCTTCCCCTTGCTGAAACATTTCTGGCATGTAAGCTCCCTCTCTGTGTTCCTGTGGGACTCTCTTCGGATCTCTGAGACATTGTGTGCTCCTCGGCATTGTAATAATTTGCTTTTGTGTCTGGCTTTCCTCAGAGAATGTCTCCCCAAAGAGACAGAGGATAGGACCAATGGTATAGGTTTTTCGACATCCACAGTGTCTGACATAATATAGGACCTCAGTAAATGGAAAGGGAGCAAGGGGGAGAAGAAAGAGGGAGTAGATAGAACAGGAAACATCTAGAGCTGTGTTACTCATGATATATGGATATTATCATTGTGTAACACAGTCATGAAATCAAGCTGAGTTCACTTTAGGACTCATTCTGTTCGACCACGTTGGCCAGGCTACCCAACATAGCTGGTAATCAAGAGCTTATGCTGGAGCCCTGGGTTCACATCCTTTCGTAATCACTCAGTCGTAGGGGAGGACACTTCCCCCCTCTGAGCCTCTGTTCCATCATCAGTCACATGGGAAAAAGGTGGTCGTGAGGATCAAACAAGATAAAGTGCTGAAGGCGCTTTTCTCAGTGCCTGGTGTGTAGTAAGTGATGAATAAAATCTAATATCCATAAGAGTCGAGCCTGGGAACTCTTGTCATCCTTTCAGACCAACTGTGGTTCTCTCTCCTTCCTCTTCCTGACCTCTTCTGCGCAAGGCCCGCCCCATAGGCTGAACTGTTCACTCTCCTCGCCGCCAGGATAGACAAGCCAGGGAGTGGTCCTAGCATCCGTGCCAACAGCCACTGGCATCTTGGTTACTGGGGAACAATATCATTGCTGCAGCTTGTTTCCTTAAAGGATCTGATGCCTGCCACAAACATACCCAAACAAAACCTCCTGGTTGCATCATTTGCCTGGGAGGAGAAGCGACAGTAACAATGTGTAGGTCTGAGATCCTATGCCTCTGTTCTTCCACCGTGATTTGTCAGCCAGTGGGGGACATGCAAAAAGCTGCTAAGACCACACTGGAGGGGGGGGGGGCTTTCCCATCAAGATAAACCTCTACCCAGTCCATGTTCCTTTCATTATGTACCTAGGATCTGGCGTTCCTGCCTGGAGCAAAAGTCACCACTCCCTAGGCAGACAGTGCTTTATTGATGTAAATATTGGTGCAATGGCCAAATAAAGCTGGGTTGTAATTTCTCCTTAGGAAATCACCAAAAACAAGGAGAATGACCCTGAGGTCCATGGAGGGTGGCGTTAGGGCTTGCCCAGGCTTCATCCAAGTCTTTCTCTAAAGAGCTGAACTGGGTGCTGGTGGCGTCGAGAGCTTGCTTAAGACAAGACCTTTCCATCTGAATTGTCTGTGGATGTGACCTGAGTCCCATTAAGTTTCACTCTTGACAAACTGGGAGCAGGGACCAGAGTCCTCCTTTTCTTGATATTTCAGGATGTCTGCCAAGTTTTTCCTTCTTTTTATCCTCCTCTTCTCCGAACGTTTTCTTTTTTAAGACTTTATTTATTTGAGAGAGAGAGAGAGCATGAGTGGGGAGGGGCAGAGGGAGAGGGAGAAAGAATCTAAAGCAGACTCTGCACTCGGGGCTCAATCCCAAGACCTTGAGATCATGACCTGAGCCGAAACCAAGAGTCAGACGCTTAACCAACTGAGCCACCCAGGCGTCCCGTTCTTTGAACATTTTCAAAGCCATTTGACATCCATTACTTATTTTAGGTCTTTCCTTGGGGTTTGCGAAGGGGATATCACCATCTCCATTCCATTGATGAGAAAATGGAGGCACAGAAAGACTAAGGCCAAGTGTCAACAATGTATGATGTGCTACTTAGGTCCATTTCGGAAGTAAAAGTCTTGTCCCCCTCGCAACACCCCCCCCCCCGCACTGTTTCTAGGAGTGTTGCCAGTTGAATGTCTTTAGCTCCCAGCTATCTGGGTCTTGCACTCAGCTGAAGATGTCCACCTTGCTTATGATTATGTCCCCTTCCAGGGACAGCCAGCATCCCAAGACTGGCAGTGCAGGGGAATGAAGGTCTAGCCCTTTGGCCCCAGTAGAAGCATCATCCCATCTTCAGAACTCCCATGGGGTTGGCCGAGGTCTTTGTTGAAACTGTGTCACAGCTCAACTTTTTCCTTCACACAACCCTGATTCCTTTCCTTCTCTTCCATCCCCAGTAAGTGTCCTACTCATTAATCTTGAATCTAGCCTCCACTTCCCAGGGAACCTGCCACACCAAGGTCACAAAGGGTGGAAGGGGCAAAGGTGAGGCTGGAATCCAAGTGCCAAGACTCTTGCTGACTCAGGACTTACTTGGCCAGTTTCTGAGTACTTACCAGGTGGCAGATACTGAGCCAGGAGCTGGGGATGATGTGATGAACAAGGTTCATAGGGTCCTCACCCTCATGGGACCATGTCTGGAAGGACAATGGACATTGAATTTATAGTTATTTATGAGGTGATGAGTTTAAGGAGAGGTATACCAGATGCTAGGGAAGTAAATAACAAGGGCATCATCCCAATCTAGGGGATCATGCAGGGCTTCCTGGAGAGAGTCATGGCTGAATTAGGATTTTAAGGACAAGTTATCCAGGCAATGAACAACTCATTCGAAGAGCCAGCTATTGAAGCGGGCATGATGTTATGGTGGAACTCACAGGACTATTAGAATGAATGGAGCCTGGGGGTGGGGTGGGGCAGTGGCGTGGACTGCTTGGATATATGGGAAAGCTCTAGACCCCCATGGTATGTATGTAACCCCCAAAGATGTCCACCATGGAGGACTTCATCTCTGAACACACCAGCTGCTCCAGCCAAACTTTGAATCTGGGCTGGGCTCATGGCTTGCCTTGGCCAACAAGAATGCAGCAGAAGTGATGCTCTGCCAGCTCTGGGCTTAGGCTTTAAGAGGCCTGGCAGTTTCAACATTCCCTCTGCAAGCACACCATCGGGCTGTAAAGAAACTCACGCTACTACTGAATGATGAGATACCATGTGGATAATGAGAAGCTGCGTGGAGAAGCCTCAAGGAACCAGATGTAGGAAAACGTCTTCCTGGACCTTCCAGAACAGCCTGACCACCCGCCGAAAGTAGTGAGTGCCCCCAGCCAATACCTCGTGGAGCTGGAGAATGGCCCAGTTGTACCTCACTTGGATTCTTGACCCATAGCATTAGGAGATATAACAAATCATTGTTGTTTTTAGTCTTGAACTTTTGAATTAGTCTGTTACACAGCAAGAGTGAACTGAAACATTCTTCCCTTGTGAAAAGATCCCAGATACACATCCGTCCCAACAGCTCACATTGAGCATCAGTAAGGTGCTAGGCTTTTCGAGCTTGTTTCATTTAAACCTCACTAAAAATCCAATGAAGTAATCAGCATGTACGTCCATTGCACAGATGAGAATAAAGGAGACTCGGGGTGAATGGGACTTGCCCACTTTGCACAGCTTAGAAAAATGGTGGAACATGGACTTGAACCCAGGCAGCGTGGCCTGCTCTCCGTCACTATATGGATCACCCTTGCATGGGCACAGGATCAATAAGAGCCTTGATCTGTAGATTCATCTGTTGATGGCAGACAACACTAAGCTAAAACATACTGTCCAGATAGTAATCCCTGCATTTCAGACACTCCATGATCACCCAATGCCTCTCTGGAGACCTGGCTCTTCAGTCAGTAGAACTGGTCACACAGGAGTCAGAATAAGGACAGGTGGACCCCACATTGTACCTAGGAGACCTGGCTTTTAGCCTCAGTTCTTGCCCAGTGACCTTGGGTCATGACTTCCCTCCCCTGTATGCCTGTCTCTCCATCTGTAAAAGGAAAACGGAATTTCCAGACATGTCCAGATTTGTCATATTGGCAAATGACCAAATCATTATACACTTGTTTTGTAAATCAGCTCACATTTGTAACTTAAAAACGCCTTGTCCAGGCTATAACATTTGTTAAATGGAAGATTTAATGGGCTGGTTATAGATCTTTTTGAATACACCTGGAAACAAATATATAATTAAAAAAACTAGCCTCTGTTGCCACCTCATAATCATGCCCTGTGCTGCTGGGATGTGGGGGCCACTTTGGAAGCCTGGGGTTGGTGATCCAGGTGGTCATTTGTTCTTGGCAAGGGCTAAGGCCTGGGCAAGCAAGTGGGTTTCAGGCTTGGTCCCCCTAGACTGGCCAACTGTCACCTCATAAACAAAGGCACTCTCCTGGCCCCACCTTCTCTCGTGCGTGGGGTGGGCAGTGGGACCCTCTCATGCCATCGCGACACCTCATAATGGGACAGGAGACTTAACATCAGAGTGAAAGTCTGGGCTTGGGAGAAAGACCTTGGGCAGGGAGGGGAAATAAGCTGACAAGAAAGAGTTCAGCCCCTTCAACTGATCTGTAGGAAATTTGTCTTAATCTTTCCTTCTAGAGGATTTCTAGATTTCCTTCTTTAAGTCCCTGGTCTGAGGCTTGGCTGCCCAGAGATGGAGAAGGTCCAGCTTGAGATCGGTCGGCTGTTAATGGGGTAGCCATAGTTGGAGAATAAGGCTGCTGGGAGGGTTGTGTTTCATATCCTCCATCTCTGGCTCGAGTCCTGGCATGTTACATTATGTCCCAGAGCCAGCTGGATAGAGGAGAAAGAGCCCTAGATTGAGCGAGAATAATAATGCCTAATAATTAATAATCCCCACCCCCACCACCACCACTGCTACCATCATCACAGGTAACATTCGTGAGTGCCTCTACTCTTGACTTAACTCATCTGACTGATCCCCACCACAACCCCATAGGAGACAGATCTACTCTTCTCCCCTTTTTTATAGACGAGGAACTGAGGTTTAAAGAGAGTGGGTCACTTGTTCAGGATTTTGCCTTTCATAAGGGACAGGGATGAGATGTGGTTGCAAGACACGACATCCCTTCCTCTGTCTGGATGTTGGTGATCCATTCTGTGAAATGAGGGCATTGGACCAGATTGAAGTTAAAGGTTATGGGATTCTGTTTTTCAGCCTTCGGACTCATTCTTCTGCTGAGACCAGCCAGAAAGCCTGAAACCTAAGCGAGAAGTAAGTGGGATCGTTGTGTTGATGCAGAGTGGAGGGGAGGGAGTTAAAGTCATGCTAAGGGAGCCAACCCTTGCTTTGCTGAGACACCTTCGGGCAACCTCCTGGATCCTGTGGACCTTGTCTACAAACCAGAGGGGTGAGAACTTCTCCCAGGTGGCTTTCTGGCCTTGTTGTTGGACAAGATGGGCCATAGAAAGAGCAAAGGCCAGTGGCAAGTGGGGAGCAAGGACGGTCTTTCAGGCCAAGGGAGACCCTCGTGCAAGGCCATTGAGGGCCATATCCTGTATGATGTGACTGAGAATGGGAGCAGGAGAGGCTCTCTCTTTTATGAGCCTTCCCCAACTCACCCCTGCCTGCAAAGGTTTATCTACTCCACCTTGGGCACAGTGAGGAGTATGGGGGTGAAAGGTCACAGTTGGGCAATTCCTTGGCTCTTGGTTGAACACGTTGAAAGAACCCACAAACAATTACCTTTTCCAAGGGGTTTGGTTCTTACCCTATTAATAAAAGCAAGAAACAGGAACAGTGAAACAGTGTGGACAGTGGAAGCCCATGGCTGTGTGCCAGAGGGAGCCAGCTTGTCCAAAACTCCCTTTTGTCTAATATCCATGTTACCACACCAACTTTCTTTTTGTTAGTGTTTGCTTAGAATATCTTTTTTCTAGTATTTAGTATTCTACTTCTCTGTTCATGTATGTGTGCCTCAGAAAAAGCACACAGCTGTTTTTTTTTTAATAATCCATTCCCAAGGTCCCTGTCTTTTAACTGAACAGTTTAATCCCATTACGATTAATGTGATTACAGATTAGTTCAGATTTATCTCTATTATCTGATTCTAAGCTTTCTACTTATTTCAATGTATTTTTTCTTTTTGCCTCTGTTTCTTTTCTTTCTTTTTCTCTTTTGTATTAGAGTGAGGATTTTCTTTACCTCTTCTCCATCCACCTTTTCTCCTCTCCTTGTTCATTTATTTATTTTAAAGATTTATTTATTCCTTTGCATGAGAGAGAGAGCATGTTGGTGGAGGAGAGGGGACAGAGGGAGAGAGAGAATCTTCAGTAGACTCCCCGCTAAGTGGGGAGCCTGATGTGGGGCTGGATCTCACTACCCTGAGATCATGAGATCATGACCTGAGCTGAAACCAAGAGTCAGTTGCTTAACCAACTGAGCCACCCAGGTGCCCCTCCTCACCTTGTTTAGAAGCTGTATGTTTTGTTCCTATTATTTAAAAGTGTATGTTAAATTCTTCTTCTGCATATGATTAATCACTGTAATCAATATAATAATGCATCTGGCCTCCTCTTGAACAAAGTGAAGCTCTCAGAACACATAGCCTCCAACCTTTTCTCTTTTCCAGCATTCATACTGTTTTTGTACAAGCCAGCCTAGAGTTCCCCCTCTCCCCATCTCCCCTTCTCTCTGTGTATTACCTTGTACGTAATTTCATCTCCCTGATTCTCAGATTCTTCAACTGAAAAAAAAGTGGGTGTCATAAATCTTCCCTGGAGCATGGTTGGGTGGCCAGAAACCAAATAGGGGTGATGAAAATGTTCCACCTGTGCACTGATCCCCAGACTTAAAAGTTGGGGGAGTCTGAGAATTGTTGCCATGATGTTGAAGGACATTGGGTCCTTTCCCTTCTTTATTTGGCTGTTTCAGATACGATCTTTATTTTATAATCGGTGTCTGCCGGGCCTCACTCTGCCTCAGGGTGATGTTTGTTGTGCTCATGGAAACCCCACTCCCCACCTGCACAGAGATGCCCCCTTCTCTCTGCCTTCATGCTTCTTTGTCTACTTTTCTGTCCCCTTCTGTTTCTCTGTCTCAGACCCTGTGCCCAGGTGTGTCTCGCCCACTGTCTGGTTCCTCCTTCTGTCCTGCTTCTAATGGCTAGGGTTTCTGCCTCATTCCATCTTTGTCTGTGTCTCCACATGCCCACTTCTTATCCTTCTTTCCATCTCTGGCTCCATCTGTGTCCCAGTCTCTCCACCATCCGCTTGTTAGCCTCATCCCCATGCTACCCACCTCTCTGACTCTCATTTGGATGGCTGTCCCCCTTCCCACCACTTCTTTGAACCCTACAGCGACGCTGGCCCGCCTCCTCCTGGGGCAGCCTCCATCCGCTCACCGCCTGCCTCCCTCTGCCTTCCCATCTGCCTCCGTCCCTCCAGCATCTTCGTCCTCCCTGCCCACACCTGTGCTCCCCTCTGCACTCTCAATCTCTCTCCCCCCTGCCCTGCCACCTCTCACCCTGTCTCAGGCCGGACCCCCGCCCTGGGTCTCGGGGCTCCAGGAAGCCAGCCAGAGACTGTGCAGGCTGCGCCGTAACTCAGGAACTCCGCCAGCAATCATTTCATTAAGTAGGAATGGCGTTCCCATTACCGGATAGCAGGTCTGCTTCTTCCCCACCAGGGCCCCCTCCCCGCCGCAAAGCCCCTCGCAGCTTCCTGCTCCGAGCAGCCACACAAGGCCTCATTCTAATGCTCCGACTTGTCTGTTTAGTGTCTTTGCAGAGGGGAAAGGAGCAGAAAAGTAGCTTGTCTTTTATTTGTATTTGCCCTCCTTTTTTCCTTCCTCCAGATATCCCCCTGGGGCACCGGCCTAGAACAGAGCAACAAATATTTACTAATTCCATTAACAGAAGAGGTTTTTTTTTTTTTTTTTTTTTTCTTTCCAAGCGAATATCTGAGGCCCAAGTTCATGGTGAGGCTCCTCCCCCGCGTGGCCCCCTCCCCCCTCCTCCCCACACGCCCAGGACTTATATATAGTTCACTCAGTGCCATTTCCCCAATTTTTTCTGAAGTTCAAGACAAGTTGAAGGGTCAAAAAGGCAAAGGGTGTTTTAGAAGTTTAGCAGACAGCTTTTGGTACAAGAAAGAAAAGGAGAGCGGGAGAGAGGGAGAGAAGACAGGAGGCAGGAATCTGGCTCACATTAAGCAGGAAAGTTCCAACCATTGATTCGGTCTGGAATTATAGTCCCCGCCCCCGCCACGCCGACCCTTTTTAAAATCACAAAACAGGGTTTATTCATGATTAAAAAAAAAATAGCAACCAAAAGTTACACTTTGGTTCACCAACATGGAGGCTCATCCTTCCTTTTACTTTGTGTCTTTCAGGTAGGACTGGGAGACAGGGGTGGAAAGCGGGGAGGGTTGGATGCCAAGGCTGTGAGTCCAGGGGACACTGGCCCATCCTCCTGCCAGGCCTTCGCACCATCTTTGCCCAGGCTGGCCCGCTGGTGCAAACCAAGGACACGTCCGCGCGAGCAAAGAGTCCGTCTGAAATGGCAATTCCTGGTCAAGGGGAGAGGAGAAAAGGCTCGTGAGGTCATGCTGACAGATGTCACACTGGGAACGGACGCAATAAATGATTATATTAGTTTCCCTGGGCTGCCACTACCAGTCCCCATAAACCAGGTGGCTAGGAACGACAGAGTTGGATTCCGGCGTGGTTCTGGAGGCCAGAAATCTGAAACTGAGGCGTCCCACAAAGGCTCTTGGGAAGAGTTGCCTCTCCCAGCTTTGGTGGTCCCAGGCGTCCTTGGCTTGTAGCTGTGTCATTCTTGGTCCACCTCTGTCTTCACTTGGGACTCCCTTGTATGTATCAAATCTCTCTCTTCTACAGACACTTGTCATGGGATTGAGGGTGGTCTCATTCTGGGATTCTTCCATCTGCAAAGATCCGATTTCAGATTTACATCAGGTCACAGTCACAGGTATGGGGTTAGGACTTGGACACCTCTTTTGGGGGGACACCGTTAAACCCACTGCAGTGACCGACAACGGCGCCCAGGGATGCCTACCTGGCTGGACCCGCACAGCTCGAGAAATTGCTCGGATATATGCTCCTTCCCTTCCTTCTCGGTCCTGCCCAGCACAAGGAGAAAAACCCCAGCTCGTGCTAGCATGCCTTCAGCACCTTCTTGCCATTTGCTGATCCTCTTTTTTTTTTTTTTTTTTTTTAAGGAAGAGTGAAGTCAGTCCTCAGGCTCAGAACCTTTACTGGGCAGCTCTACCCAGTGTTCATTGCATGTCTGACCCATATGATAGTCTATTGATGAATATAGATACTGGTCTTTTCTTTAGGATAGTGACACAAAACTTCCTCTTGGATTGAACTGAAATTTGAGCCAAAACTAGGTGACTGAGTTGGGAAAAATATCGGGTAAATAAGTAAGACATGCAGATGTGGTGGGTTGCTGCACAGGCAGAGGGGTCCTTGGGAAGTGCAGGTGTGGCTTGCTGGGTACCTGCTGGTCACAGGAGCCCCACGCATGCGCATGTGAGGTTTACCAGGAAGAGGGTGGCTAAGGCAGATTCTAGTCTTTTGGCTCTTGTCTCTCCTTGAACTCGAGATGCTATTTCTAACAGTTGCATGCGTTTTTGTTTGGAGGCGAAAAAAAAAAACCCAACAACCCAGAATTAAAAGAAGACTTCAAGAATCAACCTCCTCTGCCACCCCGCTTCTGTTTTACAGATGGAGAAACCAAGGCTCACAAAAGAACAAAAAAAGAATTGTCCAAGGTCACCCAGGCGTCTGGACTCCCATATGTTGAGTTGAGCTCCTACTATTTACAGGGCAGCTGCAGCCCGTGAATTCTTCAGTACATGAGTTATTGTGTAAGTCCTCACAGTGGCACTGTGAAATTGCTGGAATTTTACAGGGGAGGAAACGGAGGCTCAGAGAGGTTAGGAGCTTGTCCAAACGGCAGAGCTGATAAGGCGGAGGAGCTGGGATTCCCGTCCACATCTGACCGGCTCTCCTTCTGGTGTTTTCACCACAGCAGCCTACTGCTTTCCCCCCTCTTGCAAATGTCTGCGTACCCTCACCCATACACAAATATGCAGACACCCGAACACACACGCACGCAAACACACACGCACGCGCGTGCGCACCTGCGCACAGACACACAGCGTTTATTTGGGTGAGGACGTTCTGGGCCTTGGCTGTTTCTGCAGGTTCTACATTCAGGCACCTCATCCAACTGACATTTCTCTGCTGGGTCCTCTTGCAAATCCTTGCAGGTGACAACATGTTTCTGGCTTTCTCTGAAGGGAGTGAATGCAAGAGAGACATTCCTCCTTGGGGAAAGAAAGACAGAGGCTGTGTGCAGGGAGAGATTTTGAGCCTGTGGGTGCCAGGTTATTTCTCTCTATTCTGGAAGTTCCTGGATATTGGGAGACAAATGGATGAAGCCAGTTATTTGGCTTTTTATCTTCCCTATGCCCCCAACAACCGGATGTTGGACACCATCAAAGACCCTGACATCAGGATCACAAGAGTGAACTCCTTCAGATTTGTTAGCTGTTGAGTGTCTTCATTGCTGGCACGGGCATATTCTAGATTCCTGGAGGGTCCCTTTTAAGAAATGTTGTGAACTATGAATTCCTTACCCCCCATGAACTGAGGGCCCACACAACACATTTTTCATACAATTTCTTGGAGTTTACATATTCTTTAAAGCCCTTTTCTGAGTTTCAGTTTAAAATTCCCCCACCCACCAATCAGAATAGGAACATCCCTGGATAGTCCCAGGGGTGAGCACCTCAACTCTCAGATGGGGAAACTGAGACCCAAGACCTAAGAGTGGCAGGACTTGGAAGTCCCAGGGATGGTTAGGGCTGGAGCTGGGGTTTGGATGCTGCGCCTTCTCAGACCGGCCCTGTGCCTTTTGCACTGTTTCTCCCTCTCCCTCAAAGCAACTCACCTTGCAGCACTTCTAAACAGACCCAGGCGGTCCTAGGAGAACAGCCCATGGGAACCCAAGAGGTAGGGACTAAAGTATCCTGTGTCAAACTCTGAGGTTCAAATCCCGGCTCAACCACTTATAGGCCACGACGCATCGGGTAACCTACTTACCTTCCCTGTGCCTCAGTTTTCTCATCAGTAAAATGGGAAAAATATTAGCAACTACATCACAGAGTTATGGGGAGAATTAAAATGGAATCCAGGCAGAATTTTGAAATAGTGCCTGGCACATAGCATACATTCAACGAAGAGCTGATACTATTAACATTGATATTATGATTATTAGTAGACAGAGAGGGGGAACCTCTTGCTATAGTACAGACACAATAAACAGTGGCTACCCTCACCCTCACTCTGAGCTGGATGACATTCCTCCCCAGGCTCCAACTGATTTGGGTGCTAGGATGCAGGAACTCACAGGTGCTTGGAGCATAAGTGGCTTGATCTACTGAGAAACTAACGTATGGAGAGATTAAGGGATTTTTTTTCTGAAGGCCTCAGAGCTACTTAGAGGCATGTTCAGGTCTTCAGCCTCAGGGTCCTCCTGCTGCTTGGGGCACAACCCCCCCGGGGATATAATTCTAAAGAGCAAGGCTGGCTGCCGAGGTACAGAAGGGGTTAATTCTGAGCCCCCACCCCTACCCCACCCCGCTGGCTGTAGGGAGCTTCCTACACTCTGAATTTCATTTGCAAAACAAACAAGATACTCCCTAATAATTCCCAGGCCTTTTTTCCTCATGGCTAAGATGCAGATTTTGCTAGAAGCAGGACTTCCAAAGATCCCTAATTGCTAGGCTGTTGTTGGACAACTGGGGGCTGTTTCATGGCTCAAAAAGGGTCACATGGCCAGTCATTCATTCATTCACCCCAGGCTCACAGCCTGGAGCAATGGATACAGACACCCACCCCTCTGGACACCTCCAGAAGTGGACAGTGTTCTTAGAGCTTTCTCAGACTTGCTCCGCTGGAGAAGAGAGGTCTACATGACTATTCTCAGATGGGAGGTGGGAACATGGAGGCATTTGGTAAATAAATGCCAGTCTCCGAGGAACACGGGAATCTTTTGGCATGAACGTTTTCCATGAGCCAGGTTGTGCAGTGAGGACTTGATAATTATTATCTCATTCTGGTCTTGCAACAAATCCATGTGGTATTGCAAGTCATCCCTTTTTTCCCAGGTGAGCCATTGGGGGACGGCGAGGTAAGACCACCCCATGGTCAGAGACTCCTCGCTCGTGAGCAAGAGAACCGGGCTTGACCCCAGATCTAAGGGTCTCCAGATCTCAGGCTCTTCTCATCTACTTCATTGATGTCGTTTCTTCTAGTTGGACACATTAAAGGTGGACCGGGGGTGGGGGTGGGGGGAGACTAAGGTCCATGATGAGTTTCTACAACAACCAGTACCTGGAAGAAAGCCAGATTCTAGGGTTAGACCCACTTCATGTTATAACAGAAATGCCCTTACGTATCTGGGGGTTGGGAAGACAGGGTGTGAGCAAATAGTGTCAGCTGCAAATATGGCTGATACTGAGAATTGCCTGCATAGCATCCATTGCCTTAATTTTGCTCTCAGATCCTTCAATTAACCAACCCACAATGGACATGCAATGCGAGAAAGGAATCTTTTGGTGATAGTTGAGGCCAGCGAGCTTTGGAGGTTGGTTGCTAGCCATTGTCTCCTGAAGAACAGCTCCCATCAGCCTGATGCCCCTGCTTGAGGATCCTCTCCACAAATACTCTTAAGAATCCCAGAGCTGCCTTCTCTCCATCTCTTACTTCTTGCCGTTTGCAGGCAGAACACGAGAGGACACCTAAGCTGGAATGGCCCTGGTCCTCACCTCTCCATCCCACAGCTCTGCCTGCTGGTCTCTCTGGAGCTTCATCCTGGTGTCTCCTGGTGGAGCCTGATGTGGAGGGTTGAGTTCTTCAGGGAGATAGGGGAGGCTTGTCTTCCTTCGGGGGCATACCAAGTTAAAGGCATCCACCGCAGAAGTCCTGGGGCAACCAGTCGTATAATTCTTTGAGTTCTCATGTGAGAGAACCCATGAGAGGGATTTCCTTAGGTCGTGCCCTAGATTAGAGGTTTCCAGATGCAACAGCTCACGTCCCCAGAGTGCTTCCTCCCACTGACCTCGGCATCCGGTTGAGTCTGGGGCAACTGGCCTGGCCCCCTCCCACTTTCCCTATGACAGCCCCCCCCATGACACATTCTCCTTTTGGACCCTGTTGCATTTTCCTGCCCCTTGACCTTGCTAAAGCACACCCTAGCCTGGGAGAACATACTTTGACTACCTTTGCAACTTCGTAGGGGAAGAAAACAGGTCTCTATCAGTTAGGTTGTGAGATGCATATAGAAAAGTCAATGGGGACTGGCTTACACTTAAGGAAATGCATTGACAGGTGTACTTGGAAGCCAGAGGCAGGGTGACTCAGAACTGACTCCATACAGTTTCTCTGGTTTTACTTTTCTGAGCTGCTTCGTTGGGCTCTACTTCACAAACCAGCATTTTTCTCAGCCACCGTATGGCGGTGGCCCCAGGTCTGTTGTCTACACATGATTTTACTCAGAGGAATAAGAGAGTGGGCTGCTTCTGGACGGTCTGCTAGAAGATCAAAGATCTTTAATAGTCCCCTCCTATCCGCCCCCCAGCAAACATCTTTTTGCATCTCATTGTCCAGAATAAATCAAATGACCATTCCTGCAGCAATCACTCAGAGTAAAATCAAGTTAATTTTAGATTAATTGGGTTGAGTGCTGGAGCTGGGAGTTGACATCCCTTGAGGAACCCAGGCTGTGTGGAGGAGGGATGGACACATGGACAACTTTGAGATTCTATTAGGAAGAAAGATGGGAAAGTGGATGCCGGTGAGGCCACCAACAGCGATTGTTCCAGAGCCTTTCTCCTTCTTTTCCTGGAGTCTTCTTTATCCCAATGTAATTGTATGGATGTGAATGGAGGGGGCAGCTTGAGAGCAATGTCAACACCCAGACCTAACACAGATGATTATTTTAGGAGACATACGACATCTGACTCTACCCAGTATAAACCCAGGATCTGGACAAGACAAAGTCCTTTGGTTCTTCTCTTTTCTCAACCAAAGCTTTATATTTTCTTGTGTAATCAAACTCAATTGGATGAGCACCCTGCTTGTACCCTTTGAGTCTTACAGGGGAAACTGATGCTAGGAGGGAGTGAGAAATCCAAGAGATTTATTGGGGATGGGTAATGCCTGGGAAAGACAAAGGGAGAAAGAAGCAGACCACAATAAAGATCAGGGAAAGTCCCAAACCAACAGCATGGGGAGGTTCAGAGCAAAGACCATCCACCAGAAGGGTCCTGCACTGGGCAGAAATGGCAGAACCCTGCTCAGTGTTTGGCTGGGGGCATCCAAGGAAGCATGTGGGTTTAACTTAAAAGCTGAAGTGTTGGGGGGTGCCTGGGTGGCCTCAATCAGTTAAGCATCCAACTCTTGATTTGGCTCAGGTCGTGATCTCAGGGTTGTGAGATCAAGCCCTGAGTCAGGCTCTGTGCTGGGCATAAGCCTGATTAGGATTCTCCCTCTCCCTCTTCCCTCCACCCCCCACTCTCTCTCCTCCTCTTAAAAAAAAAAAAAGCTGAAGTGGATCCGCAAGGTCTGGCAGCTGGATGCTGTCCACCAATTGCACTTCTTGCAGCGGAATGGCAAACTCTTTCTTGAAGGGAGATCTGAACATCACATCTTGGTGGCTACCACCTCCTTCTATACCTACAATGGATTAGATGCTGCACTAGGTCCTGGGAGGGGAGAAAGGGAGACAATACTTGATTCCTCCCTTATGTCATCTAAATGCCTTAGTATTGTCGCTCCTTGATTTGCAAACAAAATTGGGTCTAAAATGGCCTTTTGCAGATAAAAAGTCCTTGGAAATAGCCACTAATTCCCATTACGACTAATGTGAAGTCCACAGCATTCTTGTTAATGGAGAAGTCAGTGCAAGCAATAAGCAGGTAACCTATAATATAGTTTACAATTACATGCCACACATAACTGTAAAGTCTGTCATTACACCCATAATTTGTAAAAAAAAGTCCTGCAGGAACTTGTTGGCAGCTGCAATGCCAATGCTAACCATTTAATCGGCTGTTTCGTGCTCCGCAAATGTGTGAATATTGGTAAGAAATATTTTGGTATTTGCTCGAGAGTACTAATTTTCAGGTTTGATACTGTGTTGCCATGCAAACACTTGGTGTCTGAAAATGCACCACATGGACATCTCTACCAAATGGTGCCCAGAACAAAAGGTCCTGATGGTGATGATGATTGGCATTCCAGTTATCTACAGCTGCTGAATAGACTAGCCCACACTTAACGTCCGAAGTTAAGAACCACTTTATTATGCTCATGGATTCTGTGGGTCAGGAGAGGGATAGCACATAGCAGAGTTGTTTTGTCTTCCATCTATGACCATGGTTCAGCTGGGAGATTCTTAAAGGCTGGGGGCCGGAAGCATTCGGAGGCTCCTTCCATCATATGACCGATACCAGGATGTGGCTGGACTCCCCACCAGAGGGCTTACGCTTGGCCTGTTGTGTAGCTTGGGGTTCCTCACAGCATGGTGGCCTCAGGATAGACATACTCTTCATGCACCGGGGCTCCAGTGTTCTAGCAAACAAGGTGGAAAATGCATGGCCTCTGATGAAGGCACAGAGCATAACTTCTGCCATTCTTTTTTGCTCAAAGAAGTCAAGCCCACCCAGATTTGGGTGAAGGATCAAAAAATGTGTTGCTAATTTAAAGAACTACCACAGTTGGTAATGATAGTTATCACTAGCTCTGTGCTAAGCCTGGTGCGAAGCTATTGTGCATTTATTCTTTATAATACTCTTATGAATGAGGTATTTTAGTCTTCGTTTTGTAGAGAGGTTAGGTGACTTGCCCACAATCACGCAGCTAGAAAGAGATGTAGCCACGATGGATGCCCAGATCTGTCAGATGCTATAACACATCACCCCAGTCTGAATTTCTTGCCCAAATGTCACCTCATCCCTGAGCCCTATGCCTGACTGGTTTGGGGAGGGAAGGCAATTGAGAGAGTATTAAAGATGAATTCAAGATGTTTTCTTGCTTGTGAAAGTAACCTTTTTTTTTAATTTCACTATTATTTCTCATTCATATTCAAATTCCTGAGTTGAAAACTATACCAAAGTGGTCAAGTGAGAATGTTCCTTTGCTTCCTGTGGGGCTGTGTTGTCCTGTCTCCCATGCTCAGCTCAGGAGAAATGATGCTGCAGTTCAGGGGGGTCGCACTGCGTGAGAAAAGGGGATGGCAGGTGAGAAGATGAAGCTCAGCCCCTAGATTGTTCTCCCTGTGTGTGCGCCTGCCTCCATGGGATTGGGGGCATGTGTCCTCGTGGCAGGCAGGACATGGCAGACACCGGGGCCCTGGTGGGCAAGGGGACCCATCCAGAAAAGATGGTGTTGCCATAGAGAAAAGAGCCAATGCCCTGGTTTTGACAGGTGGTCTGAGTGAGTCCGGGAATGCATAGAGACAGCCCTGGAAACATCCCTCAGTCCAATCAGCCATCCCGTCCACGGTCCCCATCCTGGGAGTACACAGGCACTTCACATGGAAATGTAAGATGTTTAGTCACACATCACTGCTGCAGCCCCAGAGTTTGAGGTGACTTTGGAGAGTGCGGCTGGCTCGTTCCATGTCCCGCCATCGTGGGGTCTCCCAAGACCCCAGCCAAGCCTCCCCTCACCCTTACCATACGCTCCCATCTTCAGCATCCTCCTGTCTTGTGCTTGGCACATAGTAGGTGATCAGCTGGTGTTGACAAAAGTGCACTTTGCATCCCATCAATCACAAACTGCAGACAGTTGGTCTCTCTCACTCCTATTTCTCCTTCCATCTTGGTCCCTTGTGTCCTTCCTGCTTTGGATCCTGCCCCCACTCTCCAGGTGCCTCTTACCCTTCCCACTCCCAGAGATGCTTTTCCTCCCAGAAGCCTTCCTGTAGCTAATCCCCCAAGTCTGGGTTAAAAGCCCCTCCCACCGAACCCTCTGTTTACTCAGGTGGCGGCACCCGTCACCTGCACCGACCCCACCATGGTAATGAACTCGCTTGCAGGAGGGCTAAGTTTCACGCGCTGTGATTCAGGCATGCCCAGAATTTAATACATAAAGTGCAGCTTTCTTCATTCTCTTGAAGTGATTTCATTTTGTCCGCGAATCTCCGTGTCCATTAATGGCAGAAAAAAAAATTAGATTTGCCAATTAGAGCTAACGATCTCTTTAGTAAATGTTCAGCCAGTTCAGAATTCAAACTCTTGGTACAAGCCGTGTCTCCTTTCCCCAGACGTCTCTGCTCTCCTGCCTCATTTCTAGGGTGCCCTCTCGGTCTGGGGAAAGCAGATGTGTCCTCATAGTGACAGAGTGACCAGCTTCCCTTGTTCTTCACTCTGCTCCACTGTGCGGTGGCTGGCCTCGCCTGTCCCCAGGATGCTGGGCTGCCATGGAGTCGTTGGCTCTTTTTTTTTTTTTTTTTTAAGATTTTATTTATTTATTTGTCAGAGAGAGAGAGAGCACAAGCAGGGGAAGCGGCAGGCAGGCAGAGGGAGAAGCAGGCTTCCCGCTGAGCAGGAAGCCCCATGCGGGTCTTCATCCCAGGACCTTGGGATCATGACTTGAGCCGAAGGCAGCCGCTTAACCGACTGAGCCACCCAGGCGCCCCTGATCCCAGGCTCTTTCTGCTTGTCTAGCTTCTTAGCACTTCCCGCTGGGACACACGGGAACTTCCAGATTCCTTAGATGCCATACTCAGACAGTGGGGACCCAGAGGCCCCCCTCCAGAGCCATGCCCCCAGCACTGGCATTCTCTGAGTGACTTGCAGTCCCCATCCCAGTGCATTGGGGCCATAATCCGGATGTGGTTAGATTCTCCCAGACCCATGTGGATGCTTCTACCTCCCCTGACCTCTACAGAGTGCAGAGTGTTGCTGGGGGTTGATCAAAGACTCTTCCAGTACCCATCACTCAGCACTGAGCAAACTTTTTCTTTCTCCCTCTTGAAACTCCCCTTCACTCCTTCACTCTCACTCTATCAAGTTTTTTATTCTAGGAGGCAGCCACCTGTCCATCCTCTGGGGCTTTGACTTCATGGAGGAGAGGTACAGTAGAATTTTAAAAAAAGAGAGAGAGAGGGAACATACATGAGTACAAGTAACACACACACACACACACACACACACACATTTTCCTTGTTACACTGATCTCTCTCCCCTCTGTGACTCCTTGAGAACAGGGACTGGCTCTGACTCGTTCCCTCAGCCTCAGGGTCTTGAACGGGGCCTGACACAGAGGAATGCTTCTCGAATGCAACCTAGCTTTCCCAGATGCTGCCCTTGACTTGGGGACCCCTCGGCACCCAGCATGGGATGCTCGGCACCGACAGCAGGCTTCACATTTCACTGGGGGAAGTGGAGGTGATAGAATCATAAGGAGAGGTACTGGATTTTGAGCATTTATTATGCATCAGATATAGTACCAGCTGCTTCAACGAAATGATCTATAACTTCCTGCCACCCTCTCGGTGAGGCTTGGTACATTTCCTTCTGCAGATGTGGAAACTGACATTTGGAGAGGTTACATCTCTTATCTGAATCTACTTGGCCAGGAAGTGAGGATTGGAACCCAGCAACCCGTGGCTCCAAAAGCTCGGGGCCGTTTGACCAGGTCACATGAGAACGAAGATATGCATGTGAATCTTCCTTTGGAACCAAGGAGATGGCCCTGGTCTCAGATGTTCTTGGAATCAAACCCTTGAAAACCCACATCTCCAGGAGGGCAGGCCCTGGAACTGCAGGTTAGGGTTTGCAACTCGGTGGTGCCAAATCTCTGTTATGTGGGACACACCATATGGAGCCTAGAATTCATCACAGCCTTTGGCAGGCAGCCTGGCCTGGAAATAACCCCAGAAGGCTACATTTTGATCAGGAAGCTTGCAGCTGTTTTTCAAAGTCATTGTTGGAATTTTTAATTTAATTTTATTTTTAGTAAACCTACATGCTCCTCATTTTTCGGCCGGCCTTCCAATTTCCTTGGTGTTCTGGACCATCACAGTGGGGACACAGTGTACATTCAGGCAGATAGGGGGACGTTTGGAGAGGTTAGCACACCTCCTTGGGCCAAGCAAGGAATGGGGCCTCCAGCAACACACACACACACACACACACACACAGTCCTAAGTAAAGTTAAGCACATAAACAGCTGTGGTCTCATCTCTGGGTCTCAAGGTTGCAGTGGGGACAGGGAAGTAGTACAAAGGGGCTTGGAGGGCTCCCAGAAAAGGGGAATGCCTCTTTCCCTACAGTGAGGTACCTGGAGGGCCAGGCAGACACCCACAGGATGGAGAGTCCAGCCAGTTTGGCCAGTTGGCCATGGGGCCTGGGGCAGGATGCACAGGCCTCTTCGAGCTCTCAACTTTTGATTTTCCAAGTGATTCACCAGATCCCCATCACGCTGGGGCCGAATTCTTGAAAGCAAAGCCACATTTAAATTCTCCAAAGTAAAGCCACGTTTTAGTCTTTGGCTGTAAGGGGCTTGGAATCCAGCCACCCCGGGACTTGAGAGAAGAGTGATTCCATTTTTGAGGTTTGAGGAATCCTAGCATTCAGAGGCTGGGCCCAGCCTGAGAGAGAAAACTGATTTCAATCTGATTTAATCCCCGCCTTCCCTGACCCCCTCCCGCCCCCCATCTCCCACCCTCCATCACCCGGGGCCCAGGCTTATAGAACAGCATCGCTGTGGCACATTCTTATTTATATGAACTGTGCTGTGAATCGATAAGGTGTCGGGCTTTTGCTTAGTGGGGAAAATCTTCAAGATCCCACGAATGCCCCAGTAGAAATGTCGTGCAGGCATTTTCCTTCTTCTTCCTCTCCAGGATGGCAATTCTCCTGTGGTTATGTCTACACAACTGGTTGAAGGGGGGCGGGGGGAGGGAAAAAAGAAGCCACATGTAAAATTCAGGGTTTTGTTATTTCCTTTTGCCTGTACAATACCACACAGATCGTGTGGTTGACTTATTTTTAACTGGGTGTTTGTGTGAATGAACCAAACTGGTCAGTTGCTTGGGCAATATTGAGATCAGAAGCATGCTGATCAAAGGCACCAAAAGCAACCACTAATTTGACCAAAAGAAAAAAAAAAGCCACAATAACTAGACAAGGACATGTTAGTTTGGACTGTGTATAGACGTGGCCTGCCTTGATGTTTGGTGATCAGCATAGAGCACTACCAGAATGTCGGTAGTGCTGACCCGAACGTTTTGAACGTTGAACCGACTGACCCTGACTATCTGATCTATGAGGTTAGCTTGTCTGATCCAGTTTTCAAGAGATCTTGGAGAAAACAGCACATGTGTTGGTGGGGGTGTGGGGAGGTGTGGTGTGATGGTTGGAAGTATAATTATGACTGTTGACTTTAATGATCAGAGAGAGCAAGCAAGTATCCAATTACTTGCTAATCAATTGATTACATAGTGCGATTAGTTGTATGATTTGTTATTCCCCATTTCTTTGGAGTTGGGAAACCTACTTCACCTCTTTCTTTATACCTCTGTTGAGGTATGGGTTAAGTGTGAGTTAAATATGTTATGGGCTGAATTGCATCCCCGCAAAAGACATGTCAATGTCCTAACCCCGGATACCTCAGAGTGTGGTCTTATTTGTAAATAAGGCTGTTGGCAGATGTAATTGATTAAGACAAGGTCATCCTGGAGTAGGTGGGCCCTTAATCCAATGTGATGGGTGTCCTTAGAAGAAAAGGAGAAGAGCCACAGAGACAGACACCGGGGTAAATGCCACATGGCAACAGAGGCAGAAACTGGAGGGATAGAGCTGTAAGCCAAGGAATGCCAAGGCTTGGTGGCTGCCCCCGGAAGCTAAGAGAAAGGTATGGAACACCTTCTCCCCTACAGGAGGGAGGATGACCCTGTTGGCACCTTGATTTTAGACTTACAGCCTCCAGGACTCTGACAATAAATTTCTGTTGTTGTAAGCTACACAGTTGGTGAGACTTTGTTGTGTCAGTCCTAGGAATGTAATACAACATGTCAGTGAAATGAGGATAAAAAGCAAGGGATGGAACACTCAGAATCACAAAATTATAGAATATTAGAGGTGGAAGAGCCTTTTTGATTCATTCTGTACTACTCTAATTCCCCAAGAAGCACACAAAATGTATTTCATAGTCATACAAATTTGGAAAATGTTCCACACCACCATCTTAGAAAACAAAAAGTGACTTCAGCACTTGAAAGGCACTGACAAGTCCTGCAGCCAGGAAACCTCTTTCACTTTGAACAAGGCAGCATTTTCCAAATATCTCTTGGGGATGGAACACTTTTGGATAAAATGCCTCTCTACTTCCCATGAAAGCCTTCCGGTTGAATGGAGAATGCCCTACTCATCACAGCCAACTCTCCCCTTGGTTGACTTTGTGACCTTAGGAGACTCATGCCTCTCGGCTGGGCTCCAGTTTCCTGGGGTTGGAAAGTCAGAGGTCTGAACTGGTCATGATTATACGGTCCCCCCAGATTCACCTGATGGTATTTGGAGGTGGGGCTTTTGGAATCTAATTAGGTTTAAATGAGGTCATGAGGTTGGGCTTCCATGATAGGATTTGTATCCTTCCAAGAAGAGGAAGGGGATGGAGCTCTCCCTCCCTCTCTCGCTGAGGACCCAGTGAGAAACACCGTCTGAAACCCAGGAGGAAGGTGGTCACCAGAACCCAACCGTGCTGGCACCCTGACCTCCAGCCCCGAGAACTGTGAGAAATGAATTTCTGTTGTGGAAGCCCCCCATCTATGGTATTTTGTTTCGGCAGCCCCAGCAGACTAGGATTGATCTCTTCCAGTATGAAGATTATATGACTATTGATCTTGCCTGTATGTGGCTAAAAGATGTAATTTATCCTTGGATGGAAATCTCTATCTACAGGGCCAAATTATTATTTTGGTCAGTGATGTATTACACTTCCCTGTCCATTTTGTGTCTTGGCCCTGTCAGCGAATTCAGTGCCGATGAGTTAATGTATATGAAAGTGCTTTGTAAACGGCAAGGCATTTGCCCAAACAAGAGGCCTGATGTTTATGCCTTTGAGGGTTAAGGCCATTACGGCCAGGCTGAGGGCAAAGCACTCCTGGTGCCCGGTGTTGGCGGCAAGATCCTGGGCGTGTGGCATCTGTGTAAATGCGTGACATGTGCAGGGCACGTGTGTGTCAGTTTCCGTTCAAGTGAAAATGTAAGAAGCAACAGAGGAGGATGTTTATGGGCACGTGAGCTCGGGAAGACGGTGCTCGAAGCCACTGCTGGACCCTAATAGGCAACATCTGTGTGGTCTCGGGTAACGTCTCCTCTCTGACCTGATTTCTTCTCCTGAGAAGTGGGCATACTATTCATTCTTACTTCAGGGCGTTGATGAGAAGATCCGAGGAGGCAATGCACGTGAAGCTCAGATCAGTGTTCGCCAGCCACATACACGCACACCTATTTCGTGCGTATTTTCTGTGCAAAGTGTGTGCAAATGTCATGTGCTTTTGTTGCCCTCCTCCTTTTATATTTTACAAATTGTTTGGTTCCCTGTGGTTTGGCTTATGTTCCCCAAGTAAACCATCAGAAACAAGGAATACAAGATGACGTCTTGGAAGCATGGCATGGGACAACCCGGGCTTTGGAAGACCCTGGAAGGCTTGGTGCCCGCTCCCAGTCTTCTACCACCCTCCTGCCACTCTCCAACATCTTGTAATCATACATCTGAGACAAACACTGGGTGCTTTAAAGCATTACCCACAAAGGCCTGGATTGCACATTTCAGCCAAGGACCCCAAAGACTGGCCTCGCTTTCAGGAGGATCCAGCCTTGCCTGTGGTATGGGGAAATTAAAGATGTGACGGGCCAGTTGCATTTCAGACCACTCTAACTTCTCTGTCTTGGGCTCTGTCCTTGGCACGCTACTGGGGAGTTTGCTCGAGAAGGGAAACATTTGAGTCCATTATTTTAAAAGCAGCAGAAAATAGATTCTGGGAGGGGAAGAAAAAAAAAAAAACAACAACCATGCATTGGCCACAGGAACTTAATGGGCCATTTTGATCTCGGCCTCCTGCCTGGCTGAGGGTGTCAGGAGCCATGCTCTCAGCTTGCAAAAGAAAAAAAAAGTCATAATGAAGTGTTCGAGTCATGGAGAGTTAATGGAATTGGGGGCTGGAGTTATAACAAAAGGGCTTTAAAAGGGGGGCGGGGTGGAATTTATTAACAGCAATATATGGAGCAGGGAAACTGCAACATTTATGAGAAAAGAAAATGGGATCTTTCACATGATCTAAGGTTTCTGCTCTCCACAAGATCGAGTAACACTCATTGGAGAGACCCAGGTGCCTCCCCTTTCTCGGTTAACACCGGCCCCTCTTATTAGGGAGGAGTGTGGGTTCTCGTGGATCCAAGGTGCCTGCCTGCTCAGCTCCCCCCGACCCTAGATGGAGAAATTTCTGCTTATGGTAAGGATGTTGGGGTCTTTGTCCATGGAACGGGTTTCCAGTGACTTGAAGGGCTCAGGGTATCTCTCTCGCAACCTGGTGTATCAGTCAGAGCTCTGGTGGGGGTGAGATGCAGAAACACAGTTCACACTGGCCTCAGACTGAAAAGGAAATAGGGTGGGGGGCTTATTATCCTTATGCTAGGAAACCAGTGGTTGGGGAGTGGAAAAATGAGACAGGGGAGAGAAAAAAAGCCAATGAAGGACACTTGTCAAACTGGTTATAGTGTGGGCAAATGCAGTTTACCCATTTGCTCCAAAATCTGGGTGAGGGCATAGAACATCTTTCCTAGTTATCTCAAGGGATGGGGCAAGGGAATTGGGGAAGTTTCCCATTCAATCCCTGCAGTCCTTGGTTGAGGGCTACTGCTGGGATTCTAGCTCTCTGGCATTCTTGGCTTTTCCAGCATGAAGCCAAGGGTACTCCTGTGGCCAGGAGCTAGGGGAGGTACCTTCAGGCAGAGAGTCACTGCTGTTTTCTGTAAAGAATTATCGAGCATGTCTAGGTGACTGCCAAGAAGATATGGATGCATCATCCACAGCATCTGCCAAGGAGGGGTAGGTATTCATTGACGTCAATGATTGAAAAGCTCAAGTTTGACCAGCTTCAGGCATAGTTGGATCCAGGGGCAAGAATGTAATCAGATCTTGGTCTATATATTTATTTTATTTTATTAATTAATTTTTACTGGTTTCTCTTTTTCTCAACATCAGCCCCATTCTTAGTCAGAGCTGCCCATGTGATGGTGTGCTGATTGCCAGTAGCTCCAAGCTTGCATGCAATTCGGTAACCCCAGTGACAAAAAGCACCTCCCCTCCCTCCCTGCCAAAGCAACTTCAATAGATGACCTGGAATTTATCCTTATTGACTCAGCTTGGTTAGTTCATTGTAAGGTATGCAATAATTAATTTAATCTTTTCCTGTACAAGGATGTTGCAATGCTGTCTTCAACCGGAGTCATTTGGTTCAGAGTGACCCCTCTTCTACCTTGCTCAAGGGAGCCTCTTTATTTTCATGGCCCTTCACGGCAAGCATTATTTCAGGGTGATCCTCTGACTACTTCAGTTCTTTCTTCTGTGCATGTGCTTCCTCAGTAACTTCTCCCTTCGCTTTCTTGGCTTCCCCTTCTGAGTAAATGGCCTTCCCAATTGACCTCGTGAGGCTACTGCGTCAGGACTGTTTTGATATCAAGTGACAGAAAATCCAATTAAAATTGTGTTGATATACATATACCTACATGTATCTATTTACCAATGCATATGCCTACATATATATGTTCATATAATGAAAAAAACCCGGGGACTGGCAGCGGCTTTTGTCTTGGTTTGATTCCAAGCATTGCATGGGCTCACACAACCATCCAATTTGCCTTCCATTGGTTTTCTTTGTTCTGGGAAGCACAGCTCCTCAGGGGGCCAAAATCCCCCAGAGCTCCTGCCCCACCTTCTCTCCTTGCCATTCGGAAAGAAAAAGAGTTCGATTTGCCAGAAGCTCAAACAAAAGTGCTAGAATCCAATCCCACTTGCTCTGATTGGTCTGATGGACCATTTCTGAACCAGTCACTGGTCTTGGAAGAACCCGATGTTCTGATTGGCTACCGCTGGGTCATCTCGTCACTCTCGATGCTACGGGGGAGCTTAGTTTGACCTGAGTCACGTAGACTAAACATAGGGAAGGGCTGTCGCTGGAGCAAGGGAGACCCCTGTTCTCCTCACTTCTCGGCAGCATTAAATGTAGCTTCACTCTTTCCTTAGACACACAATTGTCACTAAATCAGTGTCTAAAACATATGCATATCGCTAAACGGCTTGTCTCAGGTCAACTATCCTCGGATGTATTAGCTAACACGTTACAACACAGGCTTTCCCCCAACCTTCCCAAATTTCACTTTCACTTTAGCCTGTGAGAATTGTATTGTATTCCTTGAAAATACATATGTCCTTATTCGTTCTGATACCTTCAGTACCTAGCAGAGGCTGGTATACACTAGACATGTAAGAAAAGACAAAAGAAGAAAGAAAGAAAGAAAAAGAAAGAAAGAAAGAAAGAAAGAAAGAAAGGAAGGAAGGAAGGAAGGAAGGAAGGAAGGAAGAAAGAAAGAAAGAAGAAAGAAAGAAAGAAAAAGGAAAGAAAGAAAGAGAAAGAAAGAAAGGAGGGAGGGAGGGAGGGAGGGAGGGAGGATGGATGGATTCTGGATTGGAAGTCCCAAATTCCCTGTTAAACTGGAAATTTGGACTTGGATGCTGCGCTGGTAACATTTCAATGTTGCACTTTCAAATCAACATGTCCAGACTGCACTTACCCTCTTATTCTCCAAAATACCCAGCACACTGCATTTCACCCCCTTTGCTCTCTTTGACCTCCTACCAGAGGTTCAGTCTGGGGACCATTGACTTTCTGTTTCAGAGGGTCCACGAACCCTCTGAAATCACGTAAAAATTTTTATGCATGTGTCCCTGTGAATTGCCTAGAGTTGTTGTATCAGACTGACCCTAGGGATCCAAAAACCAAAACTATTGACAACCAATTACTGAAGACCTAAAATGGAAATTCCTTAGTTTCAAGGAATCCAGCATTTGATAGAACACAATATAGGCATCTTTCCTTTTTCTCAGCAGATACCGAAAGAGTCAAATCTCAATGTACATTTTTTTATTATTGATTATTTATCACAGGGCTTAGTCACATTTATCAGAGCAAGGGAGAAATGATGATCCCTCTTCCAACCCTCAGCTTCCTGTCTTCTTAACCCCTTCCAGGCCTGAGTGATCAGTCATAACAACTCATTACATCTGCTTATGAGTTCCCAACTGTTATCCCCTTTTCCTCGAATTGTTCAACGTTGTCTTCCTGCAAAATTCCACCTTGGGTGTAAAGACTGACCCAAGTAAGAATCCCCTTGGCTTCCAAAGGACCTTCTAGTTATTGGCTCTCTGAGGTCTGATTTCCCACTAGAACCATCAGGAAAGTGATCAGCTGCAAGTAAGAGAAAATGTAATGTGTGGCTCGCACACGTATTTTCCCGACCGCACGAGAAGCTAGATCGTAGGTGGTGGCTGACGTTGGTTGTCTGCTTGGCGACGCCCTTGTAGGCGAGGCTCCGTGTATCGTCCTTTTCTCTACAGGTTGGCTTTTTATCACACATGCTTGTTGCCTCAGACTGCAAGCACGGACATGTGCTTAAGCTGGAGGAAAAGAAGTGGATGGAAGAAGGGCTGTGTCAGCTGTGGGGACCGCTTTTTATTAAGAGGGCAGACATTTTCCCAGAGGCAACCTTCTTCAGTGGACTCGCCCTTCTGTCTGATGGGTCCTTGCTTGGTCATCTTTCAGCCTCCACTAGCAGCAAGGAAGGCCGTGAAAGTGAAGGATGAGCTGGTCGTGTTTGGTTCTAGTTTTAATCCACCTGGCATGAGGTTTGGTCATGTCCTGTCAGCTCCTCTGAAATACGAGAGCCTGTCACTCCGTGTCACTCTGAGCCCTTATGGTGGCCCGCGAGGCCCACAAGGCCTGGCTCCTGTGGCATTTCTGACCTCACCCGTTACTGCTTGTTCTCTCCCTGCTTTGGCTCCAGCCACATTGACCTGCCAGGTCCCCCTCCAGCCCCTTCGCCCCAGCTGTCTGCTTTCCCTGGAAGGCTCCTCCCCTCTATTCCCACGTGGCCACTTCACCTCCTTCACGTCTTTGTCTAAATGTTACCTTCTCAATGAGGCCAGCTCATTCTACCCCTCCATTCCTGATCTGCCTCACCCCGAGAATCGATTTCCTGGAGCTGCTGTAGCAAAGTGCCCCAAATTGGGGGCTGAAAACAGCAGGGATTTATTGTCTCACAATTCTGGAGGCCAGGAGCCCAGAATTAAGGTGTTGGGAGAGTTGTTTCCTTCTAGAAGTTGTGAGAAGAACTTTTCCTCGCCTCTCCTTTCAGCTTCCGGTGTTGCAGGCCGTCCTTGGCATTCCTTGGCTTGTAGATGCATCACCTCAATCTCTGCCTTGCCTTCACACAGCCTTCTCCTTATGTCTCTGGGTGTTTCTGTCCAAATTCCCTCCTATAAGGACACTGGCCATTGGATTAGAGCCAATCCTAACCCAGTATGATCTCATTTGAACTTGATTACACCAGTAAAGGCCCCATTTCCAATCAGCTCACATTCTGAGATTCTGGGTGGGCATGAATTTGGGAGCACAATATCCAAGCCAGCACACCTAGCTTCACTTTTTATTTTTTTCTGAAACCATTATGTACCTTGCTTAGTCTCTGTCTGTCTCTCCCCACGAGGACAAAGAGCAGTTCATCTTCAGCGATGCATCCTTTGACAGACTAGGTGCTCGTTAAATATGCACTGAGTGAATCAGTTGCCACTCTGAACAAAATTGGGATTCTGGAAGCAAGAAAAAAGAGCAGAATGGATCATCGAGTAGATAACTCTCAGTGTGTGTCATTGGGTTATATTGTCTCCTCCAAATTCCATGGTATGTTAAAGTCCTAACCCCCAGTACCTCAGAATATGACCTTGTTTGGAGATAGGGTCTTTGCAGTGGTCATGCAGTTGAAATGAGCTCATTAGAGTGGGCCCTAATCCCATATGACTGGGGTCCTTTCTCCTTAAAGAAAAATTTGGACGCGAGCATACTTACTTACAGGGAGAATGCCACGTGAGTACGTAGGCAGAGGTCACCGTGATCCTTCTACAAAGCCAAGGCATGCCAGAGGTTGTCAGTAAACCACCAGAAACTAGGGAGAGAGAAGTGAACAGATTCTTCCTCAGCCCTCAGAAGGAACAAACCCCACTGACACCTTGTTCTCGGACTTCTAGAAGGACTGCAGGACAACAGATGTCTGTTGTGTAAGCCACTCAGCTTGTGGCCATTTGTCATGGTGGCCCCAGGAGACTAACCCAGTATCTGTGCAAACTATACTCACCTTTGAGGCAGACCAAGGGAATTGCTTACTCTCAGAAGCCCTAAACTAACTCACATGCCAGAAAGGGGCTCAGAGGTGGGAGAGAGGATGGGGCCACGGACCCCAACTGCCCAAGCATCATCTTCGCACATCCCGAGAACCAGGCGTTGGCTTTCATCTATCTCGTGCCCAAGGGGGCCCTTATTTGTGCTCCCCACCCCCACAGAGAGTGAGGCTCAGGAATGCCTGTGTTTGTTGTTGCTTGTGTTACTGAATATCCATGAAATGCAAAATGGCACCGTGACCTAATGAGGTATTAACCCTGCCTCATTACTACACATCAACCGTGAAAGCAGGCCTTTCTTGGCCAGGACTATTTCAAGGAGATTTAGGAAATATTTGAGCCTCCGGAAGAATGGCTGGAAGTCAGGGAGGCTTCAAATGGACCTTTCTGTGAGCTCAAGGCAGGAGGCAAGGACCAGGAGCCCCCGACGCCCCCCCACCCCAACGCACCGGGGGATCTCCCCTGCCACTCTTCCAGCTCCTCCCTCCCACCTCGGCTTGGGCCTGCCCGCTGTGGGAAAGAGTAAGGGCTCCCAGTCAACAGATCGGGGTTTACATCCCAACTCTGCCCCCGTGAGATACGAGACACACAGCAGCCCTTATGAGCCTCGGTTTCCACTTCTGTAAAATAGAGAATATTTGTGTAACTGCCTTGCGGTGTTGAGGAAACGCCTGGCGCAGAGTGGACACTTACTCACTTGGGTCTACTTTACTTAGTTATTTATTTTTAATCGTCGTTGCCTTTCTTACTGCGATTCTTGGACTATTCCACACAAAACTATTAATTGTCATCCTGATCTGATGGAAACCTTTGCTCCCCAGACAGTAGGGAAACAGGAGTGGGGAATTCAGCTGAGCGCTAGTCATGGTCTGCCTTTTGTGAGGCACTCCAGGTGCCTTACCCAGTATTTCCAGCAACCATCCTCCCCAGTAGGCATTATGAGCTCATTTTAGGAAACAGAGGGTCAGTGAAGTTAAAACAAAAAACAAAAAACAAACAAAAAAAAACTTGCCAGTGTCTAACAGCTGCTGGGCCGTGGCAAGGCCAGGATTTGAGCCTTGTTCACGTGACATCAAATGCCATGTTGGTCCCGTGACACCAGCTCCAACTCCTGTTCTCTGTGCACCTTGGTCGTTATCAGCCCCGGGGGGGTGAAAGGTCAGGGGTCCTGGTGCCCTAATCCCGCCCTTGTTCTGGTTTTGATCGCCCTGTGTGTCCGCGGAGCCCAGTCGCTGGGAGGTCACCGTTCCCCCACTACCTGGGGACTCCAGAGTCCAGGAGCTGTGTGGGCCGCGCCCGTAAAGCTGTTTGATGATGTGTTAAGTGTCACTGTTTAATGAGCTGCAGGACGGAACGCTCGGGGTAGGGGCGAGGGAGGCCGACCTGCGGCCCCCAGACGCGGGCTCCTGCCCAAGTTCAATCGTAAACGTCACCGCCAGGGGCGGGTCTGGAGCCCCCCTGTGCCGAGAACCCCAACTTCCGCTGCCCCACTGGCCTCTACCTAATCCTCGCTCCACTCCAAAGTGCGCCCCGACTTCCTCCCCAGCCCTCCTGCCCCGCGGTCCATCCTCAGGGTTGTCGCCATGGGAGGTCTTTGCTCACAACAGGACAAAGCAATTACAACCAGACGGGGCGAATTAAACCAGAAAGAATGAGTTTCCTCCAGCGCCAGAGACAAATCTGGGGCCTTACTTTGGAGGAGAAACCGGTAGGAGAGTGGTGAGGACAGAGACTGATGGGGTGGCATCAGGGAACAAGAGTGAGAAAGATGTGGGATGCGCTGGCTCATGGCCTTACCTGGGCAATCTCTGCGTGGGGGTTCACTGGGAAGCCGGAGTGGTGGGAGAATGGCAGAACTTGTCTTTCTTTTTTTTCTTCCTTTCCTTTCCTTTCCTTCCCTTCCCTTCCCTTCCCTTCCCTTCCCTTCCCTTCCCTTCCCTTCCCTTCCCTTCCTTTCCTTTCCTTCTTGCATTCATTCATTCATTCATTCATTCCTGTCAGACATTGACCTAGTGGTTTGGAATCCAAGGGCAAACTGGAGACTAGCAAACTGATTAGAAGCCAAGGCTTTGGAGCAGAGTCGTTATGGATGGTTCCATCCAGGGGGTAGCCCTGGGCAGGAGACCTAACCTCCTGAGCCATTTCTGTAAAATGGGGATAAAATGCATTTGCTTTGTCTGGGCCTTGGAAGAGAATTAAATGGTATAATTGATACAAAATGAACATTGTTTTGCACAAAGTAGATAGTCGAGAAAATTAGTTGAGCACAGAGAGTGTCGTGTGTGTGTGTGTGTGTGTGTGTGTGTGTGTGTGTGTTGAGTGAATAATTAACATTTTGAGCTTATTTTTCTAAGCGTTTTATGTGCATTAACTTATTTGTTTCTCAAAAATACACAAGGAAGTCGTTATTAGCATTTCCCTTTTTTTCAAGATGAAAACTGAAGTACCTAAAGGGTAAGTGGCCTCCCAAAGGCACATGGCTATTAAGTAGCAAAGGTGCGATGTGAAGCCAGGGAGTTTAACTCCAGAAATGTCCAAGTCCACTGCCTTCTAGTAATGCTGGCCAAAGAAAGGAAGAGAAATAGGAATTATACTTCATGGGTTTAAGAACCAGGGGTTGGGTCAGAGGGTCCTCGGAGATCTCTTACAAGAATTCTATTCAGTGACTCATGCTGCGCCTGGCTGGGTATGGACACACACACACACACACACACACACACACACACAGGCACACAAGCACACAAACACACGCTTGTGTGTGCATGCCGTGGCCTCTGCTGACCTCCAGCTGCTACCCTCTGCATGCCCTGCAGCAGTGGCTGTTTCCTGGGAAGGGGTGGATGGAGTTGCTGTGTGGACGCCTAAAGCAAAGCCTGCTGACCCCTGTAACCCCAATTCCATCCTACACTGCCCTCCTCCTCCCCGCTTCCCCCCTTCCTTCCCTCCCTCCAGGGCCCGGTGCAAACACGGCATCCAATTTGTTACCTACACAGGAAGGTCAGGGCCCTGCTGGCCCCTGCACTTTTCTCAGCGTGGGTCACTTGACTGTGGCTTGCTTGTTTTTCTCTCTGTTCTTTGAAAGCGTAAATGGGAGATGGGGAGGGCCCTGGGACCAGACGGTAACCTCTGACTATGAGAAATTCACTGGAGAGAATCCTTTTCTGGCATCCCGAATGGGTGTCAGAGCTGTCTAGGCAAGGTTGGGTGGAAGGATTCTGATGGAGAACTTGGGGTCCTCCATAGACTGCAAGGCAGGCAAACTGCCCCTCTGAAGCTAATTAGGGTTCACAGACAAAGCACTGGGTGATATTGTATGTGTATGTGCGTGTGTATGGCTACACATGAGAACAAGTGTGCTCAGATGGGCATTTTCCGGGCCAGAGCATTCATAGATGTCTTCAGAATTTCAAGTGGATTGGAGTCCCCATAGGGTTGAGACCCAGGCTTAAAGTCAAGGGGAGTTGAAGGAGAGGTTCTGAAGTGTCCTGGGAAACCAAGGCACCAAGGAAAAACGCTGTGGACTCACAGAGTCCAAGCTCCATGTTATTTGGTGCAGGGGCCCAATTCAAACATCTACAGCGGCCAAAGGTGAATATAAATGAAGGAGTCCAGCCAAGTGTAAGGAAAATCTTGGTGCCTACGAGACAATATGGAGTCAATGAGACTACACTACACCAGATAAAAAGAAGAATGCACACACACAGTGAGGAGCCCACATCACTTGCATCCTTTGCGGCTCTATTAGAACGTTGTCCCAACTCTGCTGAATCTTCCAGATTTTTTGAGCAAAATCAGAAATCCTGACTTCTATCTGAAATACCCCACATTATAAAGTGTAAATGTCTTTTAAATCAAAAACAGAATACCATGAGCTTCTATAACTTTAGTTTCTGTCACTTACTTACCCTCTTCCTCCGCAACTTCTTTTGTGATTCCCCACAATACTCCTTGCATAAATCTAATGTAAGGCCATATGAAAAGCCAGAACCCTCATTCTCTGGCTCCTAGACGACTTTTTCTTTGGTCCTTTGTATTCTTGGGCTACCATGTCGATATGGAGAAGTCACTAGTATGTGGGCAAGCATAACTAGCTTATATAGAACAGAAATCTTAATATTCTGTAAGTATATTTAATAATACCGAGTGAATGAGGGAGGGTAAGCTAGACCAGTAACAACCAATATCCCAATCAGTGCCTAACACTTAACATAGCAAGAGTTTATTCCTTTCTCATGCTACATGTACAATGCATGTTTGCCTGGGTAGCAGGCGGAGGCTGGGGGAGGGTCTGCTCCTCGAAGTCTTTCAGAGATCTAGGCTGATGGAGGGTTTATCTTGACATGTTCTTCTATCACCGCCACAGTAGAGGAACATGAACACGGTGACTCATGTACCATGGCTCTTAAAGCTCCTGCCTCAAACTGACACATGTCCCTTCTGCTCATATTCCGTTGGCTGAAACAAGTCACATGGCCATGTGTCACTTCAAAAGGGGCAGACAAGGACAATCCTTCCAAGTTCCTGGAAAGTAGAGAATAAGAAATAGTTGATGACTAGCTCTATTGGCGACCACACCAAAGGACTACAGCAGTTTAAGAAAATCTTTGAATAAAAATGTAAGCTAGAATATATTGATAGACTAACATTGACCAAGCACTTAACTTACATCATTTTGCTTAATATGCACCCTGCAAGTGATGTAAGGTTATGCCCATTTCATAGAGATGAAAACTGAAATTGGAAAGATTGTCCAAATGCCAGAGGTCACAGGCCAGCAAGTGATGGTTTTAATTTTGAACCTGTCTCTTTCCAATGTCCATACTCTTAGCCACCATTTAAAAAAAATTACTGGGGGGCGCCTGGGTGGCTCAGTCATTAAACATCTGCCTTCAGCTCAGGTCATGATCCCAGGGTCCTGGGATCGAGCCCCGCATCGGGCTCCCTGCTCTGCGGGAAGCCTGCTTCTCCCTCTCCCACTCCCACTGCTGTGTTCCCTCTCTCACTGTGTGTGTCTCTCTCTGTCAAAAAAATAAATAAATCTTTAAAAAAAATTATTGGGCACTTTCAGAAGCACCATACATTTTTCAAAATACCAGAAGGGGTAAAGTAGTATTAAGAAAAACACAAAGATGATTCCTAGGGAGTTCACTGTCTGGCCATTAAAATATTCATGATCTGTCTTTCATTGGATGAGAATTTCCAAATCAGGCTTTCCTTAAAGTAAAGGAATCAGCAACAAGACCAATGAGCCAGTATTAACACTATAAATGATTTAGCTTTCTCAGGGATTAAGTGTGGTGTGCAGAAGCTTATCAACTTTCTCTAGTTAGAGCCTGGTATAATCTGGCTGTCAAACAAGGCTTCTGTTTATCCCAATATTCACTGAAGGGTTTCTTTATAATTTTAAAAGCCATTTTTTATAGTTTACACTATTGTTCAGTGAATATTCACTGCCCCCACCCCCTACTTCTACTATGGGCAGAGAATATTTTCCCCATGCTGTGGAGTTGGGGCTTAGTCATGTGACATGCTTTGGGGAAGACAGTGTTGGAGGCATGATGGGAGCAGAGTCCTTAAATATGCCTTCATGTTTTAAGTTGACTCTTGAGCTCTCATCACTCAGGTAGTCCTTGCCCCTTTATCTGGGACTCCAAAATAAACATGGAGCAGGCATGGAATCATGCAGCCAAACCAAACCTGTGTCAGCTGAACCACAGGTGACTAAAGACCCATACATACACAAGTAAATTCCTATTACTATAAACCATTGCATTGTGGAATGGTTTGTTATGCAGTATCACTATGTCATTAGCTGACTAATACACCTTTTATCTTGCATGCTGGTAGGAGATGAAATTTGACCACTGGGGTATTTCAAGGGTCCTTTATTTAGACCTATTTAATCAATTGGTAGGGGTGTATCTCCAGAGACATCAATCAAGGGGGGGATGATGAACTCTTGTAATGGAAGGGCACAGGACTGGAAATTAGAATACTTGAATCTTAATCTGAGCTGACTCACACGTGCTATTTGAAGGCTGGTGGGTCAAGTCTCCTCTCTGGCCTTTTGTTTTATTTTATGAGGGGCTGCTCTAGATCAGAATGACAAGACTAAGCGGTCCCCTGAGATTTATTAGTAATGGTTGTCTTGAGCACTCTCCTAAATTTGGAGGATGGGTCCTGGTTTGAAATGAGAGTTCTGTGATTGATTATTGATGTCTGCCATGGGCACACACTTGTGGTTTTTTTGTTTGGTTGGTTTTTTTTGCCCATTCCTTGCCCACTGTATACATCTGGGACTTTAGGAGTCTAAGAAGCCAGTCTGTTGTCCTTGTGCCCTGACAAAGATTGAATCAGAGAGAAACCTGATCTTCTGTGAAAGAGTAGGAAAGAATAGGAGAAACCAGAGTTCACAAACTCTGTGAAGTTAGGGTGATGATTTTGTAAAATTCCTTGCATTTCCTCAGCAGAGCTTCTGTGGAGAGTTGCAGCTGTGATGGTGAAGTTGGCTGGCCCCTTGGAGCACACATCCCCTTTGCCCACCAAATGGTGGGGAATCTAAGATGACAAAATCCAGGGCTTTAAAAATTACAGATGATAAGGAATATTTGTAGGGGGTGAGGGGAACTGGCTGCTTAGGTCCCTTTGAGAGCAGGTGCAATTCCTCATAATGGGGTGATGGGTTCTATTTGGTCAATGAAACAAAATTGTCCAACCTATGGCCAATCCAAGTTGGGTAAGAATCAAAGCGGAGACATCCAAGCCTTCCTTTGTCCACTGGGAAGTTTAATTGGCTGCCTCCAGGGACTTAGTTTTGAAAGTATCCCCGCCCCCTTTTAAAAAAATATGCTTACACCTGGCATCAGAGCTCTTTCTACAGCCTTTGGATTAATCACCAAGCTTCATATTTTAAAGCAGCTTAGGGAACACGGATTCAAAGATTAATCTGCACACAGGGTGGCTGTTGAAAAACAAGGGCATCTTCCTGAGAGGGTGAAAAAAGATCAGCCGAAGTCTGCTAGAAGAAAATACTTGTTGGCTCTACTCCCTCAGAGCCCAGTTGAGCTATCTGCTTGTTCACTGTCCTTGATGGGCTGGCCGCCCTGATGTCCACCAGATCTGTGGCCCGTCACTAGACAGGCATTTCGGTCTGCCTTGTTTTCTCTTATAGGTCTAGACCTATGATGATGCCTACCTTATGGATGGGCCTCAAGAGTTGCTTGCTGATGGAATGATGCCCACCATAGCATATGTGTGCCCAGACTTGCACCTGTCAGGGAATAGCTTTCAGCAAAAGGCAGAAATAAAAAGCCCATTATGCAAACTTTGTGACCAAGATTTGGCTCTCAGGTTGATAAATAGATGGTCTCCCTCCTTCAGTGCTCATAACAAGTACAATTGTTAGCCACCCCTTGGCATCTGTATCTGCCAACATCCCAAAACACTAGGAAGTTATGTAGGGTGCCCAAGGTCACATAGCTCATAAGGGGCCATGGCCAGGGTCTGAACCCAGAAAATCAGGCTCTAAATCTCACTCTTAGGCACTCTATTATTTAGAATGGTAGTTTCCAGAATTACTTGGAGGTCTGGTTAGAACACAGATTGCTGGATCCCACCTCTCGAGGTTCTGACTTAGCCCATCTAAAACTCATCCCAGAAATTTGCATTTCTTATAAATTCCCAGGTGATGTTGATGCTGCTGGTTCAGGGATTCACACTTTGGGAACCACTGATTTAGGGTAAAGCTAAATGTCCCCACGGCTTACCACAACATAAGTTTATATGTTGCTCACACAATAGATGTAATGTTCCTTGTTGGTAAGTAGTTTGCCTTCAAGTAGTGATTCAAGAATTCAGATTTTTTCCATCTTGTGACCTTGCCTGTCCTTAGGCTCACCTGAAGCGAGTCCATAGCAAGGACAAATCTTAAAAGATTTGGCCCAGAAGTGACATACATCATGTCTGCCCATGTTTCATTGTCAAGAACTAGTCACATTCTGTCGGTTGTCTTTTGGTTTTGTTGACTGTTTCTTTTGCTGTCAGAATGGGAGAAGATATTTGCAAATGACATATGATAAAGGGCTAGTATCCAAAATCTATAAAGAACTTCTTAAACTCAACACCCAAAGAACAAATGATCCAATCAAGAATTGGGCAGAAGACATGAACAGACATTTTTCCAAAGAAGACATCCAAATGGCCAACAGACACATGAAAAAGTGCTCAACGTCACTCAGCATCAGGGAAATCCAAATCAAAACCTCAATGAGATATCACCCCACACCAGTCAGAATGACTAAAATTAACAAGTCAGGAAACGACAGATGTTGGCGGGAATGTGGAGAAAGGGGAACCTCCTACACTGTTGGTGGGAATGCAAGCTGGTGCAGCCACTCTGGAAAACAGTATGGAGGTTCCTCAAAAAGTTGAAAATAGAGCTACCATACGGTCTAGCAATTGCACTACTGGGTATTTACCCCAAAGACACAAATGTAGGGATCCGAAGGTGTATGTGCACCCTGATGTTTATAGCAGCAATGTCCACAATAGCCAAACTGTGGAAAGAGTCAAGATGTCCATTGACAGATGAATGGATAAAGAAGATGTCGTATATATACAATGGAATATTATGCAGCCATCAAAAGGAATGAGATC